>NC_080791.1:14490483-14805543 GCF_028018385.1 Neofelis nebulosa
GGCCGCTTGGAGGAAATGGGGTATGCCTAGTCCCTGAGCCCCTCTGGGCTGCAGGGGTAGCAGGAGACCAGTGTGGTCACCGCGGCACCTAGAGATTTCCCAACTCTCCCAGCAAACCTGGCTGCATCTGGGCACCCTGCCTCGGGCCCTGGTCTAGACTGATCAGCAGGTGACCTTTGCCCAGCTTACTGGGCCCTCTGTGCCCGCTGTCCTGGAGACAATATAAACCAGGTCAGAACCCTCAGGTCTGCCTGCTCAGTTCATCCCAAGAAACCGCTGCTCCAGGTAATGCCCCCTGGGGAGGAGGAGGGTGAGGGAGAAAGGAGAGGCAGGATGGCGAGGGGCAGAGGACGGTCCCTGCCCAGAGCGGCCAGCACAAACTGGAGAAGAGCTTACTGGAGCCAAGGAAGCCCCGGGGCTAGAGAAGCGGCCAGCACCTCCAGTTGCACACTGGGGGATACCGAGGCTCATGGAAGGCAGGGCACTTGCTCACAGCACGACCGGAACTGGCTCCAAATCCGTGCACTTTCCCTCACTCTGTGTTTAGGACTGGAAGAAGCCTTAGACCCCAGTCCTACCCCAGACAGAAAAACCGAGGCCCAGAGAGGGACAGGAATCTACCCCAAGTCACACAACGTGTTAGTGGCAGGAACCAGGCCGGAACCCGGGTGCCTTGGTTCCTGGTCTGGTGGGTTTTCTGCTCCGGCCCTTGGCCCCGCGCTCTCTCCCAGCCTGGCTCTGCCCGAGGCCTCTGGCTGGAAGCCCTTCACCTGCCGTGTTAGCTGGCACCAGGCCCTCTCTCCTCCTGGCTTGACCCAGCTCAGGATCCACGGCAGGAGCCACACCACCTCCCCAGGGAGGACCAGAGGTGGGGGGCTTGGGGTACCCCTCTCAAGACACTTCCCTGCAGGACAGAGGTGCCATGCAGTCCCGGGTCCTTCTCGTCACTGCCCTCCTGGTGCTCCTGGCCTCTGCCCGTAAGCAGCTCTTGGGGACAGGGCTAGGGATAGGGAGGGGCGGGCAGCCGTCTGCCTGGAGGACCTGGGAATGGCTTGAGTATCCCACACCCTGGCTGGTGGCTGGGCGGAGGCGAAGGGCTCCCCAGAGGCCAGTCTATCTCACTCCACCCCGCTCTCCCGGCAGGAGCTATAGAGGGGGAGGACCCCTCCCTTCTGGGCCTTATGCAGGGTTACGTCCAGCATGCCACCAAGACCGCCCAGGACACGCTGACCACCATGCGGGAGTTCCCGGTGGCCCAGCAGGCCAGGTACACCCTCACGTCTCGGTGCTCAGCGCCGGCTCTGGGCTCCCTCCCGCCTCTGACTCAGCAGAGCACGGGCAGTGGGGCCGTGGCTTGGCCACACCCACCGGGACCTGTGCCTCTCCGAGCCTCCGTGCTCTGGTCTGTGGAACGGGGCCCTCATAGGGCTTTCTCTGGCTGGAGAGATGGAGGCGGGCTGTAGCCTTCCTTCCCCTCATCTCCTCCTGGCCTCTTCTCCCTTTGTGGGCCCTCCCTTCTCCAGGCTCTCTGCACGGCTCTAAGGAAGGCCCTGTTAGCTCTTGCTCCCACTCCCTTTTTCTGGTGGAGGTTGGCTGGGAGGTCCCACTCAATCCAATTTTCAGCCTGGTGTGTGTGTGTGTGTGTGTGTGTGTGTGTGTGTGTGTCTTTCTGCCTTGTGCCAAGACTTGGGGCCCATGTGAACTAGTCTGTGCTTCCTCTCCCATCCTGCCCTGCCTTCTAGTCCTCTCTTCTCCCCTGCTCCCTTCCGCACCTCCACTGCGAATTGGCCAGCATTCACATAGCTGAGGCGCTCACAGAATTTCATAGTCCTCAGAACCGGCTGTGGAGTGGGTATTGTTTGTGCCATTTTGCACATGAGAAAATGGAGGCTCAGAGAGGTTAAGGGAACCGCCCCCACCCTCCGCCCCCCCCCCCCCCCCCCCGCCGCCCAGATCACACAGCTAATTCATCCTCTGAGGATTTTCCAAAAGAGAGACTGCTTCCCTCTGCCCCACCCCACTCAGAGCCACCAGGTTGTACAACCCTGGAGGGCATCATTTGCCTCGAACAGAATGACAGCCCAGGCTCTACAAATCTCCCACTCAACCACTCCCCTCCAGCTGGCCTCAGACCCATGGTGACACAGAGGTCTGCCCCACCTCGGAGAAACAAGCTAGACTTGTGCTAGGGTCCCATCACCCCCTCCAGCATCTCTTCTGCCTGAGGTGACAGCAGAAAGGGTCTTGGCCTGAGGTGTCAGGGGCGTTGCTGGAGGAGGTTGAGAGGGAGGGTGGAGAGGCAGTGGGGATACGGCAGGGGCCCCGCCGCCTTCACGTGAGCTCTTACCCCCACTTCCATTGCTTCCCCTTACTGATTTAACCCTCAGGGACTGGGTGACCGGTCGCTTCAGCTCGCTGAAAGACTACTGGAGCACGCTTACAGGCAAGTTCTCTGGGTTCTGGGATTCGACCTTTGCCGTCACACCGACGCCAGCCTCTGAAGCCAAGTGAGACCTTGACGCACCACGTCTTCCTGCCCACCCAGCCCGCTGGCTCCTTGGGCCATCCCAAAAGTCGCTTGAAAGTGACGGCATTCTCACCTTCCGCCCCACCCCAGACCTGGCCCACCCCCAAGCCTCCTGCCCTGCCAATAAAACTGGATGAGAAGCTGCCGCGAGTGGGACGTCCCACGCATGCCATGTGTGTTCGGGCGTGGAAATGGGCCAGGGCTCTTCTGTGGGTGGGCGCTGGGCTGCGTCCCACTCAGCCGGCCTGGGGCCAGTGCCCTACGCACCCGTTAGCAGTCGGGTGGTGTCTGGGCCCAAGTTTCCTCATCACACGGAGGCAGGAGAACTCTGCTTCCACAGGCTTGTGTGGAGGAGAAGATGGGGTAAGAGGTCCGACAACACTTTGATAAACTGTCAGATGCTGTGCAACATGACTTGAGTGTGTGATCTGTGCCAGGCACGGTGCCTGGCATCTTTGTGCCATCCGTCATCAGAGCTGTCACTGCTGTCTGTGGAGCTCTGTGGAGCTGACTCGCACTACCCAGGCCGCCTGGCCCTCTCAGCCACACTTGAGGGAAGGAGGCTGATGGGGAGTGGCTGGAATAAGATACAACTAGGCTGTGGCTTGGGGGCCATCATTTTATATCAGCCTTAGTTTCTTACCCGTTAAGTGGGTGCAACAACGCCACCTCCACTGTAGATTTGTTGAATGAATGAGTGAGGCTGCGCAGAGCACCTGGCACATCAAAGTACCTTGTGAATGGTCATCCTTGTTGCTCTAGGCTGAGCTGATTTCCCCTTGGGACCAGAATTGGAGCCGGGGGAACCCGGCGTCTCAGGAACTAAGAAGGAACCCAAAGTTACCCAACAGAGGCTGTTTCCCTTGTGTCCCCGCCCCCCAACAGATGTTCACGTCAGGGAGTCCCAGAACCACAGACTACTTGGGCAGGCCCTCGCTCTTCCAAGGAAAAAACCGCGGTTCAGAAAGGTGAAGGCACTTGCCCAATGTCACAGAATCGGCAAATGGCAGAGCTGGACCTGAAGCTCAGATCAGCTGCTCATAGTCTGCTCAGCTGACACAGAAAAACACTCCGTTACTCCTACGCTGGGTGTCAGGGGGCTCCTTGGCACATCTGGCTGACATCAGCACCTCCGGCCCCATGTGGAGACATCTGCTCTCCCTTTGGAAATCCACCTGGGCTTTTCTTCTGGCCCAACCGGGCCAGGGATCCCAGCACCCACACCTGGAAAGTGTTCTCACCCAGATCTGGGCTTGACACCTATTATGGCTCTTGGTGGCTAGGAACTAAAAAGCCCACTGCTTTATCCAGAAGTTTGCAAGACGTGCTGGAGATGGGGGGAGAGGCAGGGGGCAAAAGGCCCCGTGGGGAGACGGCAGGGAAAGTTCCAACAGGGCACTGCCCAGATCTCTGATCTGTGAATCTGGGCACGCACATGGGGGTAAGTACCTGAGTGTGAAGAGGGGGCCGGCTGCGCATAGGAGTGTGCGCTTGAGAACGTGCATGCGCCTGTGCACAGCCGTGTGAACTCGAGTGCCTGACCACACGCTTTTTTAAAAAACGACCCAGAATGCGTCTGAAAAGGGCTACCGAACCCATCCAGCTCTTCAGCCCTGGCCTGTGACTTCCGGGTTCAGCTTTGTCATCAGTATCATGGATGTAGTGGCGGTCTACCCAGGATTTGGGGGAGGATGCAGTGAGATGACGGATGTGAATACATCTTAGAAATAAAAGTGGGCTAATTACCTGTAATCAGGTGGGGGTTATTGTTCTGACTCAGGCTTGGAGCCCCGCGGCGGGGGAGGGCTGGTTTACACAGCTGTGCTGGAGGAAACATCCGCTGCTTCTGGAAAGGGCGGGACCCTGAGGAGCGGCATGCTGCCCTTGTGAAAAAAAGAAAAGGGAAGCGTCTGTTTCCTCGTTTTTTTGGAATTCATCAAGAAGGAAGGAGCAGAGGCTAAGCTCTTCGTTTGAGCTCGTCCCTAATCCTTCCAGCCCCAGGGGCTCCTTGAGGCCCACCCCAGCCCACCTAGAGCCAGAGTGCTGGCGGGGCTCCTGGCCTGGCCTGTGTGTGTGTGGGGGGGGTGGGGTGGGGGGTGACACTCCCCACCCAGCCAGAGCCCACTTCTCCCAGCAAAGCCAGCCCTGTTTCCTGACCCTTCTCCAACAGGGCTGCGGTTCTTCCCGCAGGAGGAGTTTTCAGGTTACTCCGCGTTGGATTGTCTGTCACCTTGATGGTCCTCTATGATTTCCTCTCTGTTTGGGCCTCCTCGGGAAGGGGACTCCATCCACTACCTCACTCCTAGCGGCCGGGTCCTCGCATGAGGACCCTGAGGGGCCCAGGTTCCGAGCTGATGGGCTCCGGCTCCCTGTCCCCTGGTCAGAGGCCCTGGCACGGTGACGTCCCCTCCGCCGCCCGCACCCCGTTCCCATTCTCCCCCCAAAAAAGAATTTATAGTTTTTTGGAGCACATTTTATTGTTTAAAAATCACAACTGAAGCCTCAACAAACACAAAAACAAAACAAAACAATGCAGCCCAACACGGGCGTCCCGCTTTGAAAACGTTTATTCTAAGAACCCGATCGAAGGCCAGGGGAGCCCGAGGCGGCCCCCCTCTGGTCCCGGGCGCGTCACTGAGCGTTCAGCTTCTTGGTGGCCTCGTCGACGATGGCCATTAAGCCGACCTTGAAGCTCTCCAGCACGGGCAGCAGGCCCTGGCGGAGGTCCTCCAGCGCGGGCTTGGCCTTCTCGCTGAGCGCGCTCAGGTGCTCGCTGGCCTTGGCGTGGTACTCGGCCAGGCTGGCGCCGCCGCTCTCCTTGAGCGCCTGCAGCCGCGCGGCCAGGCGCTCGCGCAGCTCGTCGCTGTAGGGGGCCAGCTGCGCGCGCAGCGCGTCCACGTGGGTGCGCGCGCGGTCGCGCAGCTCCTCGCCCAGCGGGCTCAGCTTCTCGTGCAGCTCCTGCAGCTTCTGGCGCGCGCCCTCGCGCAGCTCCGTGCCCAGCGGCGCCACCTTCTGGCGGTACAGCTCCACCTCCTCTTGCCACTTTTTCTGGAAGTCGTCCAGGTAGGGCTGCACCTTCTGCTTCACCTCCTCCAGATCCTTGCTCATCTCCTGCCTCAGCACCTCCGTCTCCTTCTCCAGGTTATCCCAGAACTCCTGGGTGACCGGGCCGATCTGCTCGCGCAGCTTGGTGATCGTGCTGCCCAAGGTGTCCCAGTTGTCTAGGAGTTTCAGGCTGAAGGGGTGGGGCGGGGAGAGCGAGGGGCTCAGGGGTGGCCTCCCTGCCGGGGCACCCCGGGCCAGCCCCGGGGCCGCCTGCGGTGAGCCCTGAGCGGCACCTGTCGACGTACCGCAGCCCGGGGGCCAGAGCCCAGCCTAGCTTGCCCTACACACGGTCCCCGCCACGGCAGCCTGCCGTGCTCCCATCGCCATCGCGTCCCGTTGTACTGATGGACTGAGGAGTTAGTAAGAGACGAAGCCGGGCTTGCTGCCCAGTCTTGCCTGGCCCCAAAGCTGGGCCCCAAGGACCTCGTCTCCACACTCCCAGGCCGTCGTCGTCTCTGAAGACGGCCACCCCTGTTGCTGGGCAGGAGCGGGTCAGGTAGCTAAGAACGGGAAGGGGCTGGGTTACACTTGCAGGCAAAAGGCGCTGTGATTGCTGAGCCGGCAGCACAGATCTGCCCCTTGCTACGGCACTACCACATATTATTCTCCCTAAAATGAGTTCTGAGATGACAGTCATTTGGGGGATCCCATTCCTGTGTTCCATGCCTTCTATGGGGCCCATGAAATAGGTGATCCGGCCATTGTGGCTACATCTTCCCACAGGCCTCTCTGTCCCCCAGAAAGCACAACCCCTGCCCCTGCCCATGGCCCCAGGCTGGGTCCTTACTTTAGCTGTTTTCCCAAGGCGGAGGCTTCAAACTGGGCCACATACTCTCTGCCGCCGTCTTTGACTGCATCCACGTACACGGTAACTAAATCCTTCACTCGATCCCAAGGTGACTGGGGGTCATCTTGCTGCCAGAAATGCCGAGCCTGGCTCCCTGCGGGTGAGAGGGGAGACCCAGATCAGGCCTGCTCTGGACCAGGATCGGCGCTGAAATGCCAGGCTTGGAGGCAGGGAAGAGGGGGTGAGAAATCCTGCTCCCTGTGCCCAGGAGGGTGGCCCACAGGGACTTAGGGAGAAGGGCCCTCTGCCAAAGGCTGGCTTCCTAAGTTGGGGGGCACGGGGTACCTACCCGTGAGGAAGAGCACGGCCAAGGTCAGCACCACGGCTTTCATCCTGAAGGGACGTGGGTGACCTGGAGGAGAAGAGGGTCCCGGCTGAGCGGGGCAGGCCTCTAGCGTGGAGGAGCCCAGTGCTCTCCCGCTCATTTTAGCCAGGGGTGGGGGCAGAACAGAGTGGGAGAGGGTCTCAGAACCCAGAGTCCCAGCATGGGGACACTCTGGAGCCAGGATGCCCCAGCCTCCGATGGCAGCACTTACCTCAAGGGCTCCAGCCGTCTCTAAGCTGCCAGCTCTCCTAGCCTATTTATGTCTCCAGGCAGGGGCTGGGCTGGGAGGCTGATAAGCCCAGCCCAGGCCTTGCTGCTGCTCACTGGTCCTGGCGATGTGGAACTTAGAGTTCAAGGATCAGCTCTGTCCCTGGGGCCGGACAAATAGAGTGGGCAAACAGGAAGCTGCGGGGGCTGCAGGGCCAGGGATCAAGGGTTCAGGCGGGGGCCACAGGGTGGTTGCAGGCTCGCAGGTCCTCAGGGTCGGGGTCATCTGGACCCATCCCTTCTCCTGAGGGGGAGGGGGATATGTGCCCTCCAGTGTCTGTCGTGCCAGTGCAGCCGGGGAGAGGAGGGAAGGAGGCAAGAGACACCAGCTGGCCAGGGATGGCCGGGACTCCTCCACTCAGGAGATGCCCTCCCCACCGTCCCCTTGCATTCCAAGGAGATTATTTTGCACCCGCCCTGCCCTTCCCCTGCAAAGGCAGCAGACGGTCTTCCCACCAACACCCTGTTTTCTATTTTGTCCCAGCAGGTCAGCATACCTCTCTCCAGGCTCTTCCAGACCTCCCAAACCCTTAGCCTAAGGGGACCCCGTGGAGCCAGGGAGTGGCCTGGGGAGAGTGTAGAGGGAGGGCTCAGTGGCTCCCAGACTGAGATTTTGAAGCCCTGGCATTTCAAAATGAATTCTAGAGACCAACTGCGAGTTGCCAGCTCTTGATTTTTGTCATGTAAAAACGTTACCCACTGCCTTAGCCACCCACCCAGACCCCCGTCTACCAGGACCAGCTCTGCAAAAAAGAAATGATTTTTTTTTTTTTTAACAGCCCACAAAAGGACATAATGTCAGAACCAAGGACAGTCTCTTAGATTGAATCCATATATATCTTTGCGTTGTTCAAGCTTATGTTCTATCACACACGGTGAGAATGTATACCAGCCTTCAGGGGTCACCGGTGCAGGGGGAAAGACCTCTGGAGTAGGAGGCGGCAGGAGACCTGGTTTCTCACTTCCTTCCTCCTCCAACTTGCAAAATCCTGGAGAAGGATCGCAAGCCAGTTATGTAATCTCTCTGAGCCTCGGTTTCCTCTCAGTAAAATGGAGACAGAAATGGCCGGGGTCGTCGGAGGACCCCGGGGGAGTCCTGTGAATGCAAACTGTGTGCTCACTGGCATTGGCAGCAGTGTCCTCCACGGGTCCTCTCGGGAGGCCCGGGACCTCCAACACCAGGTCACCGACGATGGGCCCTGAGTCATAGAGCCTGTGCGGGACCCAAGCTGAGAGGGACACTGGGATCAACCCCTCCAGGCTCTCTCCTCCCTGCCATCTCACACATGAGGAAGTTGGAGAGAGTAGAACGAATTTGCCCTAGGTGTCTGGTCTCTCAGCAAATTAGAGGCAGGACTGGACTTCGCACCCAGCTCTCTCTGGATGTAGACCCAGGATGGAAATGTGCCCTGCACCATCTACCCAGGACACTCCCTAAATTACTCTAAACACCTGCCTGGTGCTGCTGTTGGCCGGGTCCCGGAGCTTCGGGGCCCCCAAGCCTCTGCCACTGTAGCGGGTCTCCTGCCCTTCACCTCAGACAAGGCGGCTTGGAGCTGGACAGCCCCAGGTTGGAGTCCCAGCTCTGCCACGAGTTAGCTGTGTGACCCCGGGCAACTTACACAACCTCGGCACACCTCAGTCCCTTATCTGCTGAATGAAGAAAATGATGGGACATGCCATCTCCTGGAGTCACAGTATGCGGAGTATGTCTGGCAGGCAGGATAATGCTCCCCAATCCCCCCCCACCTCCGCCCCCGGCCAGTGATGTTCAGGTCCTCATCCCTGGAGCCTGTAACTCTTACATGGTAAAAGGGGCCGTGTAGATGTGATTATAAGGACCTTGAGGTGGGTGGTTTTCCTGGATTATCCAGGTGTGCCCAATATCAGTAAAAGCGTCCTTAAATATACAGGAGGGAGGTAGGAGAAGCAGTCAGAAGAGAGGACAGGAGCGCAAGTCAGAGCAATGTGACTGCTGGAAAGGGGCTGCAAGCCAAGGAATGTGGGTGGCCTCCAGAAGCTAGAAGAAGAAACATATTTTCCCTTACAGCCTTTGCTGACACCAGGAGTTTAACTTGGTCTGACCCACTTGGGACTTTTGACCTCTAGAACTGTACTCAGGTAATAAATGTGTGTTGTCTTAAGCACCACATCGGAACATCCGTGGCAAAACTGAAAGGTAGCTGGCATTCAGTAACAGTTCTGTGTCCCAGAATCCCAGTTTCTGGCATTCTATCCCCTGGCTCCCACAGAACACAACTTGCACGGTCAGGCCGGAGCTAAGACCTCGGCTTCCAGAAGCAGAAGTGGCAAGTACTCACATTTTCTCTGTGTGGTTCTGACCTGCGGGTGCCGAGATGTGGGGCCTCTGTTCCTGCGCTGACCCAGCCCCAGGGATCCACGGGGCCCTGCAGAGAGGGAGGTAGTCTCACTGAGCAGCTGGCCTGGGCTGCCACTTGGCCAGCCCAGCTTTCCGCCCGAGGCTTAAAGATCACCGGGGGGGAGGCTGGTCCCCTCCTGGGGGCAGTTCCTGGTGTCTCAGGCCAAGAGAGGCTCCTTTCTTTTTGGGCATGCAGCTCGCCCCAGCCAGCATGTGGGGGACTCAGAAGCTTACGGGCTGGACTTCAAGCTACCTGCCACTGTTCCACCCTTCTCTTTGGTTTATTACTTAAGTGCTCATGATGGCTAACCCGAATTCCAACATTTGTGTAGTTCGCCAGTGGCCAAAGCACCTTCACGATCGTCCCTGGAAGGCTGGGCAGTCAGATATTTTCGCTGTTGTCTCGCCTAGCAGTAGATGGCAGCTCAGAGCTGCCCGTGGCTTCCAGCCATTGGTGTCTGGTGCCATCAGGAGCAGGACTCAGGAGGCCTGGCTGGCCACCTCGTGTTCTGATCAGGGGCTTCTCGGTTTCCCAGCTCGGGGATCGCAAGGCGTCAGGCTAGGGAGTTCTGGTGATGGCATCCTAACAGGCGGGATGTTTTCTTTTCTACTGCCCTTGCTCACTAGTGTGTCTGCCCCATTTCATTGCAAGAGGTTTGCCTCAAACTAGTCCAAGCCCCTCATTACTCATAGTCTGGAGAGGAAGCAAGTCCTCTGCATCTCAGCGTCAGACAGGGGTCCAGCCAGTCCCTGCTGGAGGCATCAGGTGCCCACGGGTTGCACTAGCTGCGTAGTAAAGGTCCACCCATGTAGGCCCTTCGTCCCAGCGTGCTTTTTCCTTGATCTCCGGCACCTCCAGAGTGACCATTTGTGGAGCGTGTCGCCAAGGGGCCAGCCGGGAGTGCTGCTAACTCGCTGCATGAGTGGATTTTGCTCAGAATGATTAGCGACTCATTTCACAATTTGTGTCCCAACATCGTACTGGTCACTCTGAACTGGGAGGACTCTGTCCCCTGCTAGACTTGGCACATAACAGACACTCAACAAACATTTACTCGATGCGTGACAGCAGGCACGGCAAAGGGTCCCCGGGATGGTAAAGGGGCATCTGAAGGAGCGGGCCTTGGGAGGAAATGCAGGAGTAACTTCCGAGCATCCAGCCCTGTGCTCGAACGGAGAGGACGGTGCTGCAGGTCAGGACCAGAGACTTGGGATTGGGATGGTTGAGACCGAGCGGGGGGGAGGGAGCCCCCATGCCCGTAATTCCTTTTTGGCAATTCTGTCGCAGCTCCTGGTGACGGAGCCCCAACCCAGGCCCCGGGGCAGGGCACTGTCACCCCCCCCCCACACACACACACACGATTCTTTCCTGCCCTCCTACTCAGGAGGAGACCAAGGTGCAGGTGGCTCACGTATGAGCGGCTGGGGCCGAGGTCTGGCACCGGGGCAGGCACACCAGCCCTCCGAACCCCTGCCTCATGGTTAGGGTGGGGTGGGGCACGGCGCAAAGTCAGGAGGAGAGTCCAGGAAGGGTCTGTGGGCACGGCTCCTGCTTTCTAGAGCTCAGATCTCTGGTCTTTATCCAGGAGGGCAGCAGCCCACTTCGTCCGGAAGCTCATCGCACCTCTGGCCCAAAGGCACCCTGGTGATTTCATGGTGGGGACGCAACTGCAAAGGTCATTACAAGATGTGGAAGGCATCCGGGTGGGTCACCGAGTGCTTCCAGATACCCTCCCTCAAGGCTTCCACACGTGTGTACACACTCAGAGGATTTCTAGAAGATCCTTCTTGGAAGGCTCTTTCCATTCCCAACAGTCCCACAGTGACTTTCTGGTGCACTGTGGGTGCAAAAGCTTTCGTAAATGCCCTCTTCCTACTCTTCTTTCTACAAGCTTCGTATTTCCAGCTTCAGTGATCTTTCCTCACAGAAGAACCTCAACCAGCTAGCTCTTAGCCATGCCTGGGACCAGGCTGGAAATTCCACCCTGCCCTCTGGAATGCAGGTGTGAAAAAAGAGGAAAGCTATAGGAAAAGTCCCCTTCGTGTCCTAACACTTACCGGGCAGTCACATCACTGGGCTGGTTGGGGTCACCTCAGAAAGGCCCCAGGTCTTTGAGGACCTCCTTCCACTGCCTTAAAAGCACCCTCTCAAGGAATCGGTTTTCCATCTGACTCAGCAAACTCAAATGCTCCCTTCTGACGGGACAGGGTCCAAGTGGGGACACAGTGTGGGCTGAGTCCAGGCTTCTAGAGAATGCTAGCTTTACCAGGCAGGGTGAGATAATGGATTGCTCAAAGCTCCGCCCAGCGCTCTGTAGGCTTCCTCAGCCTCCCGGGTTCCAGCTTCCACCCGCCTGGATGCTTCTCTCAGCTAGACTCTGAACCACAAGGCAAGTAGCATTATCAACATAAGATTATGAACAGGTTTTTATTTTCACAATCCCCTACTGTCCAACTAAGGTATTAAGTTATAAGTCTGTATGCTGCCCACGACCACCGTCACAAAAAGGACTAAAAGTCTTACTGCCACAATTTGGGTCTGGAGATCTTTTTAATCCATTTTTAGTCCAACATAAATGAGAAAGAAAAAAATACTTCTGACATTTTCAAAGAGCAGAAATAGGAAATTATGTTCATATACATTCAACATATACTGCGCTTATTGGTTACTACAATACAAAGCAATGATCTTTTACAAGTGTAGTTCGCGGGATGGCACGGTTAATAGGCTCACTGGCTTTCACCTGGCTGGCTGCTGGAGGACGGCAGCCTACTCTTCCATCGGCACAGTCCCATGTAAACGCAACAGGCCGAGCACGTGTGTGAGGGGGCGGCTAGGGGCATGGGAGCTGGAACGAGCCCAGAGAAGTCCAACGGTGGCTGTTCGGGTCTCCTCGGCAGCCTCCTTCTGGTGAGGAGTCAGTGGCCTCACCAAGCGGAGGAGACACTGGGGACCGTGCAAACACGGGACAGATCCCAAGAAAGGCTCTCTCTCGCAGTGCGGAAATCCACTCGAGGGACATCGGGTCCAGGAGCTGAGCTGCCGGTATCAGTGAGACGGACGAGCCGCACGGGAATCCTGTCAGCAACATCAGGACGGCCACGCGGGGCACCCGCTTTCTTCTGTGCAAATTCAGGGTGAAAGACTGGGAGGGGCCTGGGGACCCTTCATTCTCCTTTCCCAGGAAAAAGGATCGAGAGTCAAAACATTTAACATGTCTTTCTTGGTTTGAAGATCAGATCCTCTGTCAGCCCCCAGCCAGCAGAGAAGACTTTGGTTTCTAACAGTGAGGAAACACAAAGAGAATGACAAACGGTAGCTACTGCATATGACCGCTCCCCGGGGGAGGGAAGGAGACCACTACACCTGTCACTGGCACGAGTGAGAGCTGCTCACAATTACAAGGTCTACAGAAAACACTTTGAACAAAAGGTGCAAGTCACAATTCAAATAGAACAGAATCTGGTTAAACATGTCTCTTTTAAACAAAAATTCCTTTTGTTTTTACTTATTAATAATAATAATAATAATAATAATAATAACAATAATATCAACATTTACCCAAAACAATTCCTACATGATCAAGAATTAAAATAGGGGCTGAGGATGCCCAGGGAGGAGGAGAAGGTTAGGAGAGAGGCGGGGCCGAAGGCAACCTCCTGTTCTTCTTTGTCTGTGTCAGAGGCTGAAGGGAACAAGCGTGTGTGCGTGTGAAGAAACAATCCTTGTACAGCACAATATAAAGTGAGAAGCAAAGGGGACACGAAAAGCACAGTGAACCACTGTTGGGTGTTCAGTCTGTGGGTGGAACCAGCAGGACGGGAAAGGCAGCCAACTTTCCAGGTTGTCAGAGGGGAGCTGAGTTACGCAGCGGGAAGGCTCACACGGAGGGAGATGCTCTAACTGGCATCCCCTCCAGGCCAGGCCGCTCTCGGCCCCCACACTAACGCTCCGATACGCTCTTGGCCAGGCCAGACAAGCTTTTCATGGGATCCGGGCGGTCAAGACCTTCTTAGGTTCCAGACTCGGCGGTTCTTTTTTGTTGGTTTTTGCTCTCCTTCCTGTTTTCCAAAGCGCCAGGGGCCATCACCCCTTCCTCTCTCCCTTCCCCCAGCCACTAAGAATCCAGAGGATGTTATCTGTGAGTAGTTGCTCCTGTGGACAAGCAATGCAGGGAAATGGAGAAATGGAGGTGCTCTGTGGGGGGGACGCAGGGCAGGGGAGTGGCTCTGGGTCTCCTGGCCTCTATAATTTTAACTGCTTTGTTCTTCTGTCTCAGCAAAGGAAAGGAAAAAAGAAAAAAACAAGAAGAGAGAAACAAATAAAAAAGAAAGAAAATCACCTCCGAAAGAAAATATATCAAAAAAAACAAAAACAAAAACAAAAAAAAACAAAGTAAACCAAACCTCCAACTCAAATATACCAAATACACTTTCACAAAAGGTGGCGAACACGAATATCCTGTTTATTTCCTTGGTGACTCGGTCATACAAGCAAACATGGCAAAACCCCCTCAGAACCCGAAAGAACCGCACACTGATGAACCAAAGTGAGGGAAGGAGCCGTGACGCTCTAGGTGGACAGAAACACAATGGCAATTTGGCGCAATGCTGCTAGATACTGTTGGTGTGAAGTCATTTCACTCCCGAGCTGTACACAAACCTGCAACAGAGCAGACACACACACACAGGAGAATCAGCTCGGAGCAAGAGGCTCAAACATTCGTTGGAACACTTTCACGGAACGCAACTGGCTCCCTTTACCTCAGGTAGTTTAAGGGATCTGCCATGCTGAGGCGCGAAGGTGGGTTTGCCAGACGGCTTAACCTTCATCACTGGTTTCTGTCAGAGTTTTCCAAGACAAAAGCAATACTACCTCCAGCCCAGCTGCTCAGTTTACCTGCTTTCTGCCACTGGCCTCTGATCACACAGCTCCGCTGTCTGGAATATTCTTCCACTTGCAGTATGGCCTTGAAAACTTATGGCTAGACAGGTTTTCTTGCCGGGGTTCCTGCCTCAGGACCGAGTTCAGGACTGTCCTTCCCCTATTACCCTGGCCAGAGGCGCCCCATCCTCCGAAGCCGCAGCTCACTTCCTGTCTCTGGGCAGGCTACGGCACCTTCCACATGCGTCTTACCCCCGTAAGTAAACCAAGGGACTATGGCCAGCATTTCTCCTGTATGCTCCCCACCTGCCCGCCGCCCCCCCCCCCCCTCCCCGAACAACCAGCACAGCGCTTCGTGACAGAACACGAAGATGCAAAGACGGAGAGGGGAGTGGTGGCCTAGTTCACGGGCCACCACACACAGAAGGATCGGGGGCTGGCCCTCGGCCGGAGGGCTGGGTTGGCCCTGGCCGGGGAGATACTCACTCTCCATTTCCTGTTACACGCCTGCCTGCTCCATGCTGAAGGAGACCTCGGGGTGCTTGTAGCTGAGCAGAATGTCTGTGATGCACGTGGATGGATAGCAAGAGGAATTTAAATGCTGGCTGCCGTCAGCCAGGTCCGGATGCTCGTGACCAACTAGATTCTCCCTGCATTCTGCAAGACCAGAAAGAACACGCGAGCTTAGCAGAGAGCTGGGGCGGGGCAGGGGAGGGGGGCGGCAGGGAGGTGGTAGGTGGCGGGGGTGGCGGCAGGAAGAGAAGTCTGAGCACCCTGGAGCGGGGCTCCCACCCTGAATTCTAGCTCACAGCAGGTCCTAGGCTGTGGGCTGGGCCAGGATTCTTCCCGTACTAAGGGCTCCACTCGGCCCCATTCCCCTTCTGTCTCCCACCTCAAGTGCTATCACTACTCCAGTGTGGACGAAGACAGCATGCAGTGCCCTCAGAAAGACTTAGCTCTCCAAGGGAGGAGACCATTTTAGTGCTAGCAGGCACGGGTCACTGGGCACTCTTCGTGCTCCAAGCATTGTTCTGAGCACCGTAAACTCGTTAAGCACACAGCACAATCTAGGATATAGGCTCTACTGTTCCTGCCACTTTAGAGAGGAGGACCCTGAGGCTCCGAAAGGCTAAGCGCCTTGTCCGTGGAACCTGTAAAGCGCAAAGCCAGGATTTACTGCTGACCTGTCCATTCCAAAGCCTACGCTTCTATCTGTTATGATACCTTCCTTTACTGGTTCTAAGAAGAGGCAGACATAGTCCCTTAGGATACAATGCCCTCTAATCAGAGGTAGAAAGATAGTTGTTAAAGCAGTATCTTATCAAAGCTTTACAAAGACAAACGTGATACCCCTGCCCTCAACCAGAAGGCCTGCTTCTTTGTATACCCATTCTCGATGGAGACAAGTGGGGAAGGCTTTTGTGTCCACACCCCTCGGGGAAGCTATGGCTTCCTATCTTCCCCTGAACCCTATATACAGAAGAGGAGAACAGTCCCTAGTGAAGATGGCAGGGGGGGTGCCTCCAGAAACTTCCCCAGGGTGCCCCATGCATAAGGCCCCTCACCTTCATTTTCCCCATCTTGAAACTGCTGGCTCCCCATGAGCGAGGACTGACTGAGAACCGCATCTGACATCCGGGCAGAACTAAGTGCTTTTCCAGCCACGAGACTCATTCCCGGCAAGTTATCCAGCTGCACCTACAGAAAACAATTAGGAAAAGAAGTCAGGATACCAGAGAACGTGCCACTCTCAGGTGACCCTTAGTGACAGCCGTTCCCTCTAAAAGAGCCCAGGCACAGGGCAGCCTCAGGCACTGCTCCCGAGCTGTGCCATCCGGCGGTCACAGTGCGGGAAGCTGCCCCACCTTCCCCGTGGGGTGGGTGGGGTGAGGGATGCATGGTGAACCTCAGCAGATGGTCACATGCCCTTGACAACCACACGGTCTTCCAAAACCAGATTTCTGACCTGTCCCCTTCACCAAGAGGACCTGGGTCTGAGGACTGGACGGTCCAATAGTGCTCTCCGAGAGAACAGCGGCATGCTACATCTGTCCTGCTGGCACAGAGCCACGAGCCTCAAGTGGCTGAGTACTTGAAATGGGACTAGCGTGACTGAGGAACTAAATTTTTATTTCATTTTAAATACATTTAAGTTTGAATGGCTACATGTGGCTAGTTGCTACGGGAGGAAGCAAAGTTCGGTTGATCTGGGTTAGGTCCCTTTATCTGAATCATTCAATGGAACTGTTGGAAAACTAACCAAAAGTCTATGGGTTCACTTGCTTGGGCTGGAGTTTAGACTGTCTGGGGAGAAGTTCAATAACTCAGACCAGAAGGAACAGATAGCAACTACTCTTGATTCCTTGGTCTGAAGTTTAGAGCACAGATTCTACTGGTCTCTGAAGTTGATTCAAAGCCATGCTTGCATCGTTCCCAGAGAGGCTGGATTCTGGCTGGGAAGAATGGAAGGGCACAGGTGACCCCACAGGACTGCTGGCAAGGTTGGGACCAGTAGGATCCCACTTCTGAGAAGTAGGAGAGGCCAACATACATAAGCATCATCACTGTTCTGGATCGTGTGGTGTCTCTGGAGGGTCCGGGGCCTGTGGTGCTCATTGACAGAGGGGCGTGTTGGGTACCCAAGTCCATTGTGATCCGGCAGCTCCATTGCTTGTCCCGGAGAACTTCTATCCATGCAGTTCCCTATCACAGACTCTGAGGAGACACAGCAAAACAGGGTCAGCGGACCTAGAGTTTCTCCCGATATTGTCACTCCCATCAAAGAACTGTCTTGCCAGAGGCAATCAGCAGTGGTGAGGACCATGTGTATACCATTTGCTAACCCTCAGCTGGCTGCTCAGGGTACTTAGAGGAGCCTGGACCCGCCTGCCAGCCCCAAGTCCCACAGCAAATAGGAGCCTCTTTATGGAGGGATCACAAATCCTCACGAGAAAAAGCCCATACAACGAACGGCAGGTGACTGGGTCACACTGGAAACTTTCTTTTTTTCACTCCTCTGTTGGCCTGGCAGTATTATTTCCCAAACCTATGTGCACATAAGAATCTTCCGTGGAGCTCTCAGGAACCTCTAGCCTGGAAGGATGGCCTCCATCCTGTGGATGTCTTGTCTCTCCTTCCTTGGCTTCCACCTCAGTGGATCGGCCCAGTCCCCTCTTCTACTTTTTGAACTGCTGTCCCCGACTGCTTCCATGGCCCCTCCACTCTTTACATTTCCACCCTGACCTCTTCTCTCTCCTCACACTTACTTTGGTAATATCATCTATTTTCAGGGCTTCAACTATATTGCCTCTAGATAAAGAATTATTGAAATGCTTTTTTAATAAGCTCCAGATCCATAATTCCAAGTATTAACCTTACCCTGGAGAAATAACAGACACCTAACACTTACCATGCCCAGTTCCAAACTCATCAACACCCTGACCCCAGGCCGTGTCTCAGACAAACTTGTTTCCCTATTTTCCTAACCTTCCGGGTGTGAGCTCGCAGGGTGCCTGTTGGTTCCGTACTCCTGGTTCCACATCACCTTAAGCCTGAAGAATCTACCTCTGCAATGTTGGTCACTTCAGTCCCTCTCTTTCCAATCTCACTGCTTCCGCCAAAGCCCCATCACCTCTTGCCTGGATTACCAATCATCCCCCCGCTAACCATCCCTCTACCGCTACTCTAGAAAGATTAATTCTTAAGTAGGGTAGCCCAAACAGCTCCTTGTCACAACGCTGTCCCAGCCTACCTTCCAGTGAGTACTACACACTACGTTCCCCCATGCGTCAATGTGCAAATGGGAGCGCTTAACTCTTCCCCACCCACTCTCGATTCCATGCAGGTGCCCTCACTGTTCCTCTCTCTGGAAATGGCTTGCTGCTTCTTCCATTCCAGCCAATCTAAATCAACTCATCTTCTTAGGTCCATCTCAAATGTTACCATCTTTTTTTAATGTTTATTTTTGAGAAAGAGAGAGAGAGAGAGAGAGAGAGTGAGAGAATCCGAAGCAGGTCAGGCTCCAGGCTCCAAGCTGTCAGCATAGAGCCTGATGCGGGGATTGAACTCATGAACCACAAGATCGTGACCTGAGCTGAAGTCAGATGCTTATCCGACTGAGCCACCCAGGCACCCCTCAAATGTTAACATCTTTATGAAACTCTCTCTTCAAGCAGATAAAGATCTTAGCTTCCTTTAAATGTCAGAAAATTTTAAAGGACTCTTATTACTCTAACACTATTCCTGACGTCATTTTCAATTGTGTATTTGTCTTGGTTGTTCTTATTAGCCCGTAAGTTCTCTGAGAACAAGAAGTGTACCTTATGCACGTGTGAGCCTTTAGTATTCCAGAACAGTGTCCTATAGCCAAGAGTTATCTAATAGTTAGCTCTTTAACTGATATTAATATATACTCTCTTAATATGGGTTACTATCCTGCCAGAGTCATGCACCCTCTGGACTAGATATTGGAGAGAAAAGCATTCAAGAGGACTGAGTATTTCCTCTTGACCAAAGGTGGTCAAGAAGAATACCAGGCCCACTGCTAAGTTGATCAGATACTCCTGGTCACACTTTTGGCTCTGGTCCTTAAGAGCCTGGCACCTGAACATATGTGTGGTTTGCTTGCTTGATCTTTTCTGGTCAAAGCTCCTTGGCAACTATTGGGCTTATCTTCTGATGAACTCCCCCTTGGCGAGACCAGGTTTTAAAAAAGTTCTTAATAGGAAACACGGCCCTAATGCTAACCATGCCCTTCCAATGTTTATTTGAATAATGGAAGTAAAATGTGCTGTGTGAGTGTTGGGTACAGGGTTTCAGGTCTCCAGATTCAAATGGCCTCCTACAACAGTCAAGGTTAGGCCTGGCTCAGGGGTTACGGTGGGTGGGGAAGGGAGTGGAACCAGCTGACGTGCACATTGCTGGTAGTGCGACGCATGGGGAGGAAAAGGAGAGGAGGGAAGCTTCCCAAATGCCAAAGGTGATGGCGAGTGAGAAATCTTTTGGAAGTTCTCTGAGCAAAGAGGCCAAAGAAAAGAAGTGAATTCTTTTGCTATCGAAGCTAAAAGCCAGAAGAGACAGGAAGAGAAAGGAAAGCCAATAGCAGGACTTGCCGGGTGGGCAAGTCCTCACTCCTCTTCCCCACGTGGCCCGCCTCCTCTCGTTGGGCACAGCTCACGTGCTCGCCCTGGGCCCACAGAACCATGGGCAGGAAGTGGTGCGACACTGGCTCTGTGGTCCGCTTCGCCAAGAAGCCACACAAACAGCTGCTGCTTACTTTTTCGGAGCATTTTCCAATGCCTGTCTTCTCTTCTCTGAGAGCTAACACCAAACACTCAGTTCCCTGGGGTTCTTTCCTTCCGGATAACACAGCTGGTTGCACCCCCCCCCCCCCCCTGCTCTGCCAAAGATGACACAAGAGCTCTGCTGTTTAAAGATTTCCTTAAACATGAGGAAACAGCAAAGCTAACAAAATGTACACGTTCTGGTTCTTGATATCCGGCTCCTTCCCACCTCTTCTAGAGGCCTCCTCTAGAGTTTATTTGTTAAGTAGGCTAAGTCTCCTTTCTCTCTCTTTTTTTGAGTTTATTTTTATTTCTGAGAATGAGGCTTCTCCAAACCCAAACACCCACCCTCGTCTTCCTGCTGTGGGGAAGGTCGCCTGGATCCTGCTCTCCTTGTCTGCTCTCCTCCTGGCCCTCAAGTTTGGGCCCAGCATGCCTGACAAGCACCGGCACACAGAGCCAGAAAGCGCTCGAGAAATGCCTCAGTGAGCCTTCCTGACTCCCCAGCCTAGAGCTCAGGAGCACATGTTTGGGGGTCAGAGAGGCCCAGGCTGGAATCCCGGCTTCCGCAGGACTCCTGAGGAGTGGGGGCTTGGGCAAGACCCCCTGACTTCCCTGGGTCTCAGTCTATCGGGAAAGCAGGACTTACCCAAAGGCGTGAAAGTGCTTGGTGCGCTCAAAGAGCCCAGCAAACCCTGGGGTCATTTACACTCATTTCAGAGGTGTTGGTTCTGAGTGCACAGGGTGTGCCGAGCCAGCTGACGAAAACAAACGAGGATACCCTGCGTCCAGAATTGTGGGCACAATTTACCCATACGTGAGCTAACAAATGAGTTACTGACACTCTAATTTCCAGAGTTTGGTTTACGAGTTTGGTTTAATTTCCTCTTTTTAGGAGGAAAACTTACTAACGTTAAGTTTAAAACTAGATGAAAACAAAGCGGATTAATAGGAGTTAGGCAACAAAGTTTCGGTCTGATCCACATATCAGAGATCCGGAAAGGCTGGCCTCTTTGGCTTGGGAGAGAGCATGCCAGGTGCCAAAGGAGAGGGGAGGAGGCATAAATGGGAGAACGTAAGGTGGTAGAATCCGAACACTCGGAGTCAGGGTCCAACCCCATCACCGACAGTGTATGCCATCTAACCTATTTCCCGATCTGAAGAATGAGGGTTGTCAGGGGGCTCAGAAGACACCAAGGGCCAAAAGCCCTTTCTTAAATCGTAAAGGACTGCATGAGTAAAGTATTATTTTTAAGAAGAATGTCGAGTCCTATGGGGCGCCTGGGTGGCTCAGTCGGTTAAGCGTCCGACTTCAGCTCAGGTCATGATCTCGCGGTCCGTGAGTTCGAGCTCCGCGTCGGGATCTGTGCTGACAGCTGGAAGCCTAGAGCCTGCTTCGGATTCTGTGTCTCCCTCTTTCTCTGGCCCTCCTCTGCTTGTGCTCTCTCTCAAAAATAAAAACATTAAAAATTTTTTGAAAAAAAAAAAAAAAAGAATGTTGAGTCCTGAGTCTCTAGACCTTTGTGACCCTCCATAGTACTCTACTGACCAGTGGGAGGGGGTGTGTGCAGGGCAGGGAAGGCCACTAGCCTAGTGACCGAGGGACAGGAGACCCAGGCTTGAGTCTTCGGTGCCTTGTGCCAGTTCAGCAGCTAGGGGCACGGTCAAGCTCACCGAAGGACACACCAATACTGGTGGAAAGAGGACCGCCGGGAGCAGCGTCCTCAGGTGCTGACCAGGGTCGAAGCCAAGAGTGTCCGGGGGCGGGGGGGGGGGGGGGCGCACCCGATCACGCAAGGGGCCAAATACACAGAGGGACGCGGTGCGCACCACCCACTGCCCGGGAACTTCGGGGCGGCTTGCACAACACTCTATTGAATCTGTCAATGTTGACTCACCCTTACTCATTTACTGGGCTTTAAGAGAAAAGAAGAGAAATGACTTGGGTACAGATTCCTCTTAAAGGTTCTGAGGGGTGAACCCGGCCCAGTCTGTCATTGTTTCACCCTCCGTGGGGCCTGAGTCCGCAGATAAGCTGCTGAAGCCGACGAGGCTCGGGGGAGAGGATGTGGTTCTTTGCCAGTCCAGCTGGTAATCTCACTGTGTAAACCGGTCATGCTGTTGTACTTACTTATTTGCCAGGTGAAAAAATGAAGCGTATGTAATACCACAGAGGGAAGACAAAGCTTATTTCTCCTTCCAGAGTGACAGACAGGGAGATGACAGGCAGCAGGGTACACGGAAAGCCCTGGAAGGCACGCTGGAAACACACCTTGGGCACGTTGCCTGCCCAGTGCCCCAGCAGGGCCTGGCCCCACGATGACGGGTAGAAGCAGCCATAAAGGAAAGAGGTGACCGTGGATGCTGATCTGTGGCATTCAATTTTCCTTGACTAACACCAGTGATCACTGTTCATCTACCCTGAAGAAATTTTCAGAAGGTCGCTCTAGCTCCGTTCTTTAATAATTATGCCTCTTACGGCGCTCATCCTGTACCCCTTCAGGGTAACGCTGTTTATGAACCTGCCTGCCTTCCCCCGGCAGGGTAAAAGCTTCCTGAGGGTAGGGTCTTTATCTTTTCATCCCTGCACTCACTCCCCACAGCACCTACAATCCTGTCTGGTGCAACCTTGTCATTCAGTGAACTTGATTGCATCTGTTGTTGTGGAAATAACTGATGAAGTGCTTGGGAACTAGCGTGTACCTACACAGAGGTGGAAGGGTCATTAAAGGAAATAGCAGGCATTCCTCTCTGTCCAGAGAGATAAACAAGCTTGAGCCTCCCCCTCTGGCCTGTAGTGAGCTGGGAGAATAGCATTATGACCTTTCTTGGCAAAAGCGACAGCAAATTATCTGATGGTTCTTTGGTAATGTAATACTCCAAGCTCTCAAGTTCTTAAAATTATAGAATCATGGCAGCTTAAAGCAGCAAAAGATGGTGGAGGCACAGTTGCTACTGTAAAAGGGGTCGTGACCTGTATATTCCAGGGTGGCTGTGAGTTGCGAGCCTGAGCCTCGAGCGCGGGACAGAAGGGCTACAAACGGGAACTCCATTCTTCCCTCAGGGGGCATGAGCTTCATTACGCAGGGAGAGAAAGGGAGGAGAGGTTATATGGCAGGCCCACAGAGGCAGCTCGGGCTAAGGCAAGGACAATGGGGCCACCTGAGGATAAGACACCATTTTAAACACACAGGTGTACATTCCCAATGGGGATTTTAACTCTTGAGCAGCATCAGGCCTCTCTGAGGCTATGCGTTTCCCTGTCACGTTAGCCTCACCACACTGGATTATAAAATCACAGTAATAAGCCTGCAGCTTCATTTGTTAAAGATAACTGTACATGCGGCTTCAGAAGTCACAAAACAAGAACAGATGCTAGAGGCAAAGTGAATGGTACTTAAGCATGAACGGGCATACCTTGTAGCTAAGTTAAAGAGTTAAGTTTAGAGCCAACTGGGTAGACACAAGGGAGAATAATCTCCACAATGTACTAGCAAGCAGGGCAAGAGCTATTACAGCTTCCAGAAAAGCTCACATCGAAGGTCAGGAAAAGTACATTTAAGAAAAAAGAGGACTCTGGGGGGGAGATGCTGGCAAGACTGATAATGAGGCAACAGGTACAGGGGAATCTTGAGCTAAGAGCTTGAGGCATATGCTTCTGGCTAGATTCCTCCAGAGAGAAGAAGAGAGGGCTGTAGGGGAGAATGGTGATGGTGGTGGATGGGAGAAGGTAGGGAGAAGGAAGAGGGAGCAGGCAAGGGATGATGATCGCTCAGCCAGGAGAGGAGGTAGGGGAGATCTGTCACAAGAATCACAACCATGAAGCTCTGGCCGGAAGGGAAGGCACCTGTTGCTGGATCTAGACCATGCTCTGGATTTTAGAAAACCTCTGCCCAGGTACCAACAATTTGTAAAGTGGATTAAAGACAAATTAATGTTCACTGGTGCTGTGAACTTTGGTTCTATTTATTATCGGACACAATTTCTGTTTTCACTTAATAGCCAGTTTCCCTTTGTGTCTGCATAAATAACACACAGTAGGGGCACCCTGGGTGGCTCAGTCGGTTAAGCGTCTGACTTATTAATTCCGCTCAGGCCATGATCTCAGGTTCAAGCCCCATGTCGGGCTCTCTGCTGTCAGCGCGGAGCCCGCTTTGGATCCTCCCTCCCCTGTGCGCTCTCTCTCAAAAATAAAATAAATGTTAAAAAAAAAAAAAAAAAAAAAAAAAAAGAACACACTGTATACTATTATACCATATGTAATTGTCTTAAACTTTAATAAGTTAACATTTTACAGGCACGTAGGTGGCTTAGTCGGTTAAGTGTCCAACTGTGACTCAGGTCATGATCTCGCCGTTCATGAGTTCGAGCCCTGCGTGGGGCTCTGTGCTGACCGCTCAGAGCCTGGAGACTGCTTCGGATTCTGTGTCTCCCTTGCTCTCTGCCCCTCCCCTGCTCATGCTCTTTCTCTCCCTCAAAAACAAATAAACATTAAAAATAATAATTAAAAAAATTAAAAAATAATAAATTAGCATTTTAAAAGTGGAAAAAAAAAAAAAAGAAAATTCCTGCCCTTAGCTTCTACTATTTCCCTGATGTGCACTACACCACCAACTTGTCAAGCCTGCTTGCCCCCCCCACCCCCCCACCCCCCCCACCCCCGCAAACCTCACAGAGACCTTCCCACCCACTGGTCCCGCCCCCTGCATCTCCGCTCCAGCCAAATGGGAAATTCCTCTCCATCCACCAAGACCCAACTCAAAGAGCACTTAATGCTGGAAACCCCACTCCTCTGACTGAGAACCTTCTGTCCCCCATCTGGTGTTCCCAAAGCTCTCGCACCAACCAGCTACATTCTGCCTCGCTTTAGGTACCCAGTAGACCAGCCCCCCCCCCCCGGCAATGGGGGGGCGATACTCTGACAATGATGGGATACAGGTGATAAGCCCCCCTGGCCTTTCCGTACACAGGAGTCACACAGGAGGGAAAACCGAAGAGAAGTTAGCATCTTTGAAGAAAAACATTTCCAAAGGTGTTTTCATACATGGCAACGCAGGTTGGGGGGAGCAGGGGGTTTACACTATTTGCTCCAGCTTCGCTCCTTCCTCATTGCCTCGCACACTGGGACATGCTGGGTCAGCACCTGCTGCAGTGAGCTGAGAGTAACTCTTGGGTTCGGTGCCACTTAACAGCAGTTGACCTTGGGGGCGAATTACATAACCTGTGCCTCATTTGTCTCACTGGTAAAATGGGGACAGGAAGAGCTACTGCCTCATGGGGTTGTTATGAGGATTAAATGAATTTCCGCACGAATAGCAGTGGGTGTCTGGCACATGGATGACACCGTAGAGATGTTAGCCATTCTCTTTTTTACGCCAAATATAGGATGCTAAGCTGGTGAAAGCTTTCCTTCACACAGGAAGCCTTTCCACACTATTCCTGATACTATCACCCTGCCTCTGCTGGAACACTCCCAGTGACAAGAGGCTCCGAGGCGCTAGGGTAGCTTATTCTGGAAAGTTCTTATTACAGTCTTCCCCAGGAGTTGACATTTATTTGCTGCAACTTCTATCCTGTTCTTGGTCCTGGCCCGTGATATGGACCCCAAAGAGTCTAATCCCTCCTTCCCCCTGGTAGATACGATGGTTCTCCTTAGTCTTCTTTTCCCCTAAGCTCAAACATCCCCACCAGGTCTGTCAGCCATTCCACATAGGACCTGGTTCCGGAATCTCCCACAATCCTTTGTCCACCTACAAACACAGCAGCCACAACTGAATCCAGTATGCCTGCCTGATGCAGGCCTCTAAGCTGGATGGCACCCATTTGGTCCAAAGCCCAGGATTTTTAAACTGTCCTATGCAACCACATGGCCACCCCTATCGGCGCATCAGTAAGCACAGCCGGGAAGCGCCAAGTCCTCTTCATAAACGGATTCGGAGCAAGGCCTTCGGTCCGACTCTGTGCCATGGAGCCTAATTCCCCTAGGAGTTTGTGCACTGACCTTAAAGGACAGGACAGAAGACGCAGGTAGCTCCGAGGGGGAAGGATGGGGGATCCGCTCGGTTTCCAGGCTCTACCTTTCCTGGATTAACTCATGTCCCATGATCCGTGTGGAGGGGACGGAATCGGGGCAGGTTGTGTCTAGGATGCCAACGGAACCAGATTTTCCAAGTATGACCGACGGCTGGTTATCCTGATCTCCTTCAGGATGGAAACGAATGCACTCATCCGTTACATAAAGCGAAGTAGGATGATGCACATGGGGCCCCTTACGATGCTGTGATATTCTGTATTCTGCTCACGGATGAGCTGAGCGGAGTAGTAACAACGCCTCGCGTTTACATCGTGTTTCGGAGCAGCACGCGCTTCTCTCGTGCGCCATTATTCCTCCTGCCCATTTTTCACAGATGAGAAAAATATGAACCCAAGGGATTAAGCGACAAGTTATCGCCTTCGTGACAGAGGTGAGTCCAGAACGGAGGTGCTCTTTTGACTCTTGGTCCAAACGACTTACAAGAAGTCATACTTCCCCTAGCGCTGGCTGACTGTGTTCCTGAAGACAGGAAATTCTGGATTCCTAGAAGTCATGGTGTGACTAGGGGAAACGGGAACTGTTCCCACTGGCCGTGCTATCTAAGTGTTAGTTTTCTATCGCTACCTCTTTCTTCTGAAAGCAAACGGTACTGCGCCCTGTATATTTCTCCCCTGGAAGGTCCCGAAGGCCTTCTCAGGAATTCTTTTCCTCCTAGGAACACAGAGCCCTGGCTGGGAAAAGATACCATCACTGAGTTAGGTGAATGAGGACAGACAGGCCTGGGACTTTTACATCGAAGGGACTCTTACCTCGGCTGGACACCTTGTTTCTACCGAATGCAGCAGGTGGCTGATGCCGGTAGGGATGTACCCCCAATTCCTGTGCGTGGCTCACAGTTCCCAGTAAAGATTCGGGGTCCCCGGGTCCGCCAGTACTCAAGAGTAGGGTGCTGTCACGGCAACCTCTGGTCGCTGTATTGGGGCTCGTCCTGTCTGGAAAGCCATCCTTGGCCGCCTCACAGGGGTCCTCCTCTTCCATGCTCTCCGAGTGCGTGAGCACTGGCTGGTGAGCGTACCCGTGGGCCGGGCTGGGGGAGGAAGCCTGAGCCATGCGTTCCTGTGCCCTGATTTGGAGAAGGTGCTGGGGGCTGGTGTGGTGGTGGTGATACGAGTCAGCATTCTGATACGATAAAGCCTGGCGCTCTGTCATATTCTGTCCCCCGAGACCGGGAGCCAGACTCCCAGCGTCCCCCTGGCTCATGTGCCTGAACAGCTCCTGGTACTCTTGCTGCTGCTGTTGCTGCTGTTGCTGCTGCCGCTGCTGCTGCCGCTGCCTTTTAACGAGCTGTGCAAACTCTGCCGGGGGCAGCCGAATGTCCGAGTGGCCGGTGAGTGAGTGCCGGGGGGAGAGCAGTCCTTGGAGGATGTGGGGTACCTGCTGGTGTCGGGTATAGTCTGGCGGCGTGGGGGACAGCAGGGCTTGCTGCAGCGCCGACGTAGTATAGTGCGGTGGCTGCTGATGTGCGCTGGGAGGGAAGGTGGGCGATTGGTCAAGTGGAGGGACTTTCAGGGCTTGGGGTGGAGGGAACCCCACTCCTGTTGAAGGGCTGTAGCTGCTGGGGGAACCCCGGGACTGGTCCGAAAACAGATGGGGGTGTAAATGCGCCTGGTCGTAGTTAGCAGGGGAGAACCGATTCACGTTCAAGCTGCAGACACAAAAGGGAGTGAGTACCAGGCATCCACGTCGCGAGAGCGCTAGACTCCCCCGGGGCCAGCTACCACTCTTCCTCAGCAGGGAGCCCCCGGCACAGAGAACTGGGGTGCCACAGAGAAGTGGGGTGCGGCAGGGGAGGTGGGCGTGCAGGCCCCACCCCCGCTCATTCGCTTCTCCGGGAACTTCAAGAGACACGGGGTGCTGTGTGCGAAACAGATCCAGCTCCCGTTTGAAGACGGCAACTTGGCCTATTGTACAGCATTATCGGAGCGACTAAAGCACCAATCTCTTAGAGTAAGAGTGGCAGGGAGGGAAAGAAGCCTAAGGAAACAGACAAGGGACAACTGGAATTTTAAGAAATTCCTCTAATAGGGCCATTCTCTTCTTTGCAGACACAGAGGAAGGCAGCTTTGTCATTTTCCTCCTCTGTCAATAAACGGGTTTCAGATTCACCCCCTAGCCACCCGCCCTGACGTTAGAAAGGGGGAGACGGGCACAGCCCAGCCAGATGAGTTCTCCTCCCCTTCTCCCCTCTCACCCTGCTAAGGGGCTTCCTCCCACCCGGACCACCTAGACAGATGGCTGGCGACTTCAGGCAGCCTCACCTGTGGGCCTCCGCGCTGTCGGCACTCAGCTGCTTGGACAGGGGGCGGTGCCCATAGCTGAAGGCGGCCATCAGGTTGGTACGGTGCTGCATCTGAATCTGACTGGCACTGGGGCTGATGGACATGCCCCGCCCGGCAGAGCCTGCAGTGGCCCCCGGCATGCCTCCGAGCATGTCAACAGGCTCCTGTACTTGGATGGTCACCTGCTGTGACTGGGCGGGCTGCTGTATGCCCAGGCAGGTGAGGGCCATGCTGGGAGGGGGGGAGCAGTTCTCAGGCTGCTGCTGGTAGACAGCACTGCGGGAGGGTAAGCCCGGAAACTGGGAGGGCGACGCAGCACCTGGAGAGAGAGGAACCTTAGAGTCACCAAAAGCCTGGGCTGCGTGCCAGCTGGAGGCAGCAGAAGCCAATGAGGACACTCAAACCAGATGCCATCTAGATCGGTGCTTCACAAACTTCAGCGTGTGGAAGACTCATCTGGAGGGCTGGGTAAAACACAGATTCCTGGGTCCTACCCCCAGAATCTGTATTTTCAAGTAAGTTGTCTGAGAGCTGGTCCCAGACTACTCTTTGAGTAGCTCTGATCTAGGGCAGTGCTTATCAAACTCACACGTACATGCAAATGGCCCAGCGATCTTGCTAAAATGCAGACTGTGACTGAGCAGGCTCGAGATGGGACCTGAGACTCTACTTTTCCTGCTGGTATTGTTGGTCGGGGGACCCCACGTTGAGTAGGCAGGGCCCAGAGACCAATTCAGACTCTTCAGGGGATCTACACCGTGGGGCGTTACTTAAGAGACTATCAGTTTGGGCAACACTAAATCCTCAGATCGCCGGTCTCTGAAGACCCATACCAATTAGGGAACACTCATCTTTCCCTCCTCCTAAACACCCACAAGAGAGGATCCCACGCGTGCAACGGAGAACCAAATGGAGGCACGACAATGGGGAAGGTTCTGGTAGCAGCTTTTTATTTGGTAGGGTCGGAGGGGGTTTTATCGAAAATATTAATAACAACCTTTATCGAGAACTATCTTGTGCCAAAGACTTCTAAGTGCTTTTCAGATTTATTCTTTAAATGCTATTATGTTCGCTCTTTTACATTTGGAAAAGTGCAGGCATGCAGGAGTTAAGTAACCTATCTGAGGCTGCACAGCTAAGGAGGTGCTGGGACCAGGATTCAAACCAAGGCAGTCTGACTCCAGAGCCTATACCCTTAAATCCTATCGCACTCAACACGAGGACTGATTTTCTCCAGGTGGCTTTTCATGGCTCAGTCTGAGCCCCTGCACTCACCGTGAGACTGGATCATGGCGCCACTCATGGGGGGAGGACTATTACTGGGTGGTCTGAAGAGATGGTTGTTGGGGTGGCTGGGGGGTGGGCTTGAAGGCTGGATCCGTAACCTTAAAAACAAAACAAAACAAAACAAAACAAAACAAAACAAAACAAAACCAAAAGACGAAACCAGATAAATAAGTAAATTTCCTGAGCTGACAATATAACCCCTGATGTTACTTTCAGTCACAGGATACGCATAAGCAGAAACTTTTTTTTTTTTTTTTAGTTTTGATAAGACTCCGGGCTAGAAAAATATCCATAAACCACCCACCACAGTGTATTTAGGACCCACCCACGTCTTATCTTCCCAGACTTCACAAAGGGAGGCACAGGTCACTGTGGGCCTGTGTCCGGGCCTGTCTTGCTGCCAGATTACTATGCCTGTGGGGCTAAGAAAATGAAGTGGCACAAGGACCAAATAAAGTCAGGATTTCAGGGAGGCAGCTAACGTTTAAGTCGACCTCTCCACTTTTCATATATGTTCTTCCGAGACGAACGCTACAGTCAGTCCAAGTCTCCCATACGAGTCGGGCCAAGGACGGCGAGCCACGGAGACAGCGGCTTGGGCGTGAAACAAGTGCTTCGTTACCTCTGGAGCTGGTGGGTGAGGAGGGCTGGCTGATTTTCACATGCAGCCTGGAGAGGTGGAGAAGGCTGAGGAGGACAGATAGAATCCTAAACATATGGGGGAAAGGAGAAGAAGGACCGTGAGCCTGCAGATGAATCGGAGCTGTTCCCAGGAAGGCCAGAAACAGAAACAGCGGTCTGTGACTGAGGTTCATGCTCTGGCGGTTCATCGGAAAGTCTGGTTACCTCTCCTCACACGCGTCAACCACAAACACAAGTCCGCTCTGCCCTGCGTGGCCTCCTCCAAAAGCCTCACGCCCCACACAAGCTGGAGACAGCGGAGAGCGGAGGCCCACCTGGATCTGCTGCTGGAGGATCTGGTGGTGCTGCTCCTGCTGGTACAGCACGTGCTGCTGCTGGGTCTTCTCCAGGGCTCTTTCGTCAACCTGCCCCCCGTACATCTTCTGCAGCTGCTCACACTCCTGAAGGGAAAGGCAGCTCATACAGGTGGGCTGCAACCAGGCCCCCCCCACCCCATGCAGCGACGTCAGCAGATGCAGACCTGCCCCCCGAGGTCTCGTGGGCAGAAAGAGCCCCGAGAGAGGACCGGGGTCCTCAGAGAGCAACTAACGCACGTATGCGGGTATTCGTGTACTCGATATATTCACCTTCCGTGTTGGGTGAGTGAACGGAAAAGGCCAAGAAGGGCCCGTGTGTGAGAGAGAGCGTCCGGTGTGCAATCCGCATACGAAGCACACGTCGCCTGGAGCCTGGTCATCAGAGAGGCAGGAAGGACGGTGGCCCTTCACACAAGCCTGGAGGTACACTTCCTTCCTTTGGGAGCGCCACTCCCTCCCCACCAGAGGGTGTGCTGGGCGGTGACAGCACTGAGCAGGTTCCGGCAACGGCCAGTGCCCGGAAGTCAGGAGCAGAATGCCAAGCTTGCTTAGAGGTATCTTCTCTGGGGCTTCCCACTGAAATCCAAGCCCGGAAGTCCCTCTCTAAACATTACACTGACAGGAGAAAAACCCAGACCCCTCGTGGGCTGAGCAAGTTTGATCCTGGGGAAAGCTGTACATACCAGGGAGTAAGCAAAGAACGTTGGGAAGCTACGCGGATCTGAACCTTGACACGAACAGGGCCGAGGTTTGCCACCCCGGTCCTCCACGCTATTGCTCTGCGTTCCCCACGCTTCTCCAGAGGTGCCTGCCGTCTCTCCCATTACCTGCTGCAGCTGTTTGATGCTGCTGCTGTTGGCCAGCTTTTCCAAGTGAGCTTTGAAGGCCTGGATGCTTGCAGCCCCATCTGAGAACCGGCGCACGGGGGAGAAACGCTCCGTGGGGAGGTGCAGGGTGTTGGAGTCCTTGTAGGTAGAGCTAAATACATGGGAAGAGAAGGTCAGGGGCGAGGGATGTGGACTTTGACCACATCACCCAGGGACTGCTGTTCCAGAAGAACGCAAAGATGGCTGGCTGCACGTGCAGCCCTGTCTGTGTATTACGCCATTGCCAGGCCATCTCCAGAGGCCAGCCATTTCCCTAGCCTGCTGCCCTTTACAGAACTCCAGCTGCACATCTTCCATGTCCACTTACCTTGAGCTGGCTTAATTTCCAAGCCCGGTGAGGTCCTGGAATCAAATACTTCCAGTTCTTACAAATACACTAGGTCAGAGAGAAGAGCCTCTCCGTAGCCCTCAGGCCAAGCTGTATGGGGGCTCTTGTTTTCATACTCGGGACTCTCTAGCGTCTTTCGAAACCTAAAATTCACCATCTGACCCAGTTTTCCCTGAGCAGTACTCTCTGTATGACCCAAAGGAAACTACAGTCAGCTTTGTGGCAAAGGCCTGGCTTGGAAGTCATAGGTTCTGTGCCAGAAAGTGGAGGGTGGAGGTTCATGTGGGAGGAAAGTGGAGGGGGGGGCTTCTGATCCCCAGATGGAGACAGCACATTCTTAAGGAATGTGGGCCTCAAGATCCTGCACACGAAACCGGTCAATGCAAATAAGGTTGCCCGCTGTGAAAATTCACTGCCCAGAGCGGCATGCCTCCCCGCAGCCCCCTAACAACAGAGGAATCGTGGGGACTGCCCACAAAACCCCACTGCTCAGTCAGAGCACAGCCAGTATCTCACAGAGAGAAAGAATGACAGCATCAGAGTCAGAAGCTAACACCTTTGTCACCTAATCAGAACGAGATGTTTGTGGGTTGAGGTAAGCAGATAAAAGACTGCCCAGGCAGCATTCCAGCAGCTGATGGAGAGGATCAGGGTTTCAGGTCCAGGGCGGAGATGGTATCAGACTGAACCAGGGGTGAGATGCTGTACCGCCTGGCTAGCTGCTCGCTCTGGACTGAAGCAGAACAAGGCTAAGGAAGCAGGGTGAGCAGCGAGCTCAAATACAATGCAGATGGGGAGGGCCTCGGAGGCTCTGATGGCTGCGTGCAGAGCAGTCAGGGGTCCTGGCCGCGGGGGAAAGCCCTCTGCCCTGCCTTCGCGAAGGAGGACTTTGGGGTCAGGCTCCACCCGAAGCTCGGCACGGAGGTGCGTGAGGTGCGCGCAGGACAGGAGCATGGACACACAGATGTCACACAAAAGACACGTGACTTTGGCAGACACACTCCAGAGGCAGCAATCACGAAAGCCTCTTTCCAGGAACACCTCAGTACTTCCTAGTCTTGTTTCTACTTCGAGGGTCTGGAGTCAAAGCAGGCAAAGAATACTGTTTTCTCCTAAAATCAGAGCCTCAGGCTTTCAATATTTTCTGACACTGGACCCGTTTCAGATTCCCTCAGAAAGCTGTGCTCTCCGGGTGGTGAATACGACCTGACTGCACAAAACCCACTCTCTTCTGTCAGAGTGGCAACTCCCAGGCCCAGGTGTTTCATGACTTTTCCAGAAGCTCAGGACTGACCCAGGTCAGTCGGGCACAGAAACTCGAGGGGGACGGTTCCGATGTAGTTGCTCATTTCGGAAGCACTGACAAGACCGATTTTTGTTTTACGTTTATCAGCAATCATGTTTGAGCTCGGGACAGCCTCCTATGAGGCTGATATTCCCACCACACTTTTCGAACAGGAACTTGGTTCCCCGCCTCAAAAAAAAAAATCCATTCTGTGTTCATTTTTTAAATTACACTTAAAATAAGTTTTTTTTTTTTTTTAATTTTAAATTATACACTTTCAGGATTGAAAAGGTTGAGGAGACCCCTCTTCTGTCCCCACGCTGGACTTCATGAATTATACCCTGGAAGAACAGATGTCTATGCTGTTTTTAAACCATTTCCTCCAGAAAATGAGAGGGATTCAATAATCTGTCTCGGCCGCCCATGTCCAGTGTTTTACGGCTTTGCGAAGTTTCTCTTTTCCTCTGAAGACTGACTTCGGTCTCTGGTGTTGCCATATTTTTATAGTAACCCCCTCCGCACACACCAGTTTGTATCAGTGCCCCACCTCACACAAGGTGCCACTCATCGAACGTTCATTCCAATTCAAACTCGCTTGACCACAGGAAACCCCTGAAACACTCTACCGAGAGCGTCCACACGAAAGCAGACGGCGGACAGATTTTTCAGCGGGCCAGGCCCTGACAGGGAGCCGTGACACAAACGGGGCTGTTGCCACCGTGGCCCTCCTCACTAAACAAGCATAAACAGGCCCGAGACTCCGCGATAAAGGCTGACTGTGGGGCAGGTGCCGATCTTCACGTTTCCCCACGAAGACTATCTCCTGAGGAGTGCGTTCAATCAAGTCGGGACACCCGACGGACTTCAGCTCAACTGCAGACCCTGACAAAGGCTAAAAAACTGTCAGGCTGTGGAGGCAGGGAGGACAGAAACAAGGAGGAACAAAGAGACAGAGGTTCTGTTAGGTAACAGTGGAGAGCTCAGAGCTGTTGAGAAATCACAGAAAATTTATGGTGGGGGTTGGGGTGGGGTGGGGAGAGGCAGCCCTCCAATAACTACTCCGAGGACCTTTCCGTGCAGTGCCCTCACAGCGCAGGTCCTGGGAGAGTCTCCTGGGAACAACACTGTCTCTCCGGGCCAGGGACACCGTTTTATTTGAGAGCCGCCATTCCTGCTAGTCCCTACCGGACCATTTTTACTGTTATTCACGGTCATCTAGAAGAGCTTATCTGCCTTCTCTCAGAGTTGCCAACGCAGCACTGATTATGTCTCAGTCTGCACAGAGTCCACCTGTCCCTGCTGATTGTGTGGACGCCTGACGGGGAACTAGTCACAATAAAAACACTGTTGTCAAACTCGCCAGTGTGAGCTGGCGACCAGATTTAATAACAACGCATTCACAAACTTCCTTTCCTTGGAACCTGACTGCTTTTCAACTTTCCCAAGTAAGGCTGCTTTCACCATCCTCCCAACGAGATGGAAATAAAATGAGCTCTAGCAATCGGTGGTGGCTTGGAAAGTGTGGCCCATGAGACGGGGGACAGCTTTGGGGTGGACACAGCTAAGAACTGTAGTCGTCGAGGTGTCTGCAGAAGGTAGTCACCTTCTTAAGCCAGAGGCAGGGGTCACTCCCCTGTGCTCCCAGGCTTACTTGTACTCAGTTTTATGACGTTTCCTTGGCCAGGAAGCTTAAGCTTGTTATTTCTTCAAGAGGATGAATTACAAATGTAACAGAGACCTAGCAAAAGATTTCAGCCTTCAGAATATTATTGCAAGAATGACTTCTTGAGCACAACACTCAAGAGAATGCAGTATCTCTGCTCCACCATTCACAAAGGGATGCTCCTTCCTCCATGTCCAAGCTCACTGTTCAGTGGTGACATGGTAAGAAATGCTCAGGCTTTGGAAGGTGACGGGTTACTAAGGGTCCAGTCTAACGATATGGCTACAAATCCTCCCGTTTCCAGCTGGCCTCCTTGCAGGTTTCAAGTTCAATCTCATCTCTGAGTCAACACCTAGAATCACGAGAATCAACTGCAGACCATAAACATGTCTACAAGGGAAAGGGAAAGAAGAATCTCGTACCGCCCTGCGCACTGCTTAGTGAAAGGAGCTGAGAAGATGTGAGCTCAGGATGCTGTTTAAAGCCTCGGTGCGGGTCACCGTCACTGGAAGCACAGCAAGGAGGGTGCCTGCCCGATGAGCCTCGAGGAGCTCACGTAGCTCATGTGGCTACTCACCGATGCTGATCAGGTACCAGGTGAGGAGGCCAGACCCGGGAACGGAAAGGCTGCTGTCCTAGCTGCCGCTGTAGGTCCGGTGGGATCTCAGCTGTAGGGTTGGTCATGGCCAGTGTGTGCCTTTTGGACCTATTTGCCAAGTACCTGCAACAGGCAGGAACACATTTCATAGTAAAAAAGACAGACAGGAATGTTCCTCAGCAAGAAGCATCAGAAGTTCATCCAAAGCACTCAGAATGAAATCGTGCCAGAGCTCAGAAAGGGCTCAGCGGCAAACAGATCCCTGGCTGGATGGAAGTGAGACACGTTCAGCTGGCCAACAAAAGCTGGCTTACCGCTGCAGCGGCTGGATTCAGGACCTGAGAGCAGCCACCGAGAGAAGAGAGAAAACAGATGGGAGCTCACAAAGAAGATCGATTTTCCTTACTGCATGCCATTTGAAAGAAGAATTTGTTTCCCACTTGTTAATTTTATTCCTCTTTGCCCTCCAAATTTCCAAAATCCAAGTTGGAGGAAATGAGCCCTAAGAGTTATTCCTAGAGATGAGCCAAGAGAGATATTCAGAAGGGCTCCATGGAGTCTTTAGATCCCAATGGCCCCTGGGTTTTGAGACTGTCCTCACTTGTAAGTCCTTCCAACTGTGGCTGAGCGCTTTCAAGACCCCCCTTCCCTCCTGCCCCATGATTGTAAGTCAATCATCAGAGAAGAAACACGGGCATCGTCCCGAGGGAACCACATTCTCTAGAGGATGAAGAAATGAAACCACACGAAATGTTCAGAATTGGTTTTAGGGGAAAAAAAGGCAAGGCGAGAAAAACTCAAGTTTCAAAAGCTTAGGAATTGACAAGCTAATGACTTTTATTCTAATGATCTATTGGATCCACTACTTAGTCAATAGCAAACATAAGCTATGGGCCCCCCTTCATCTAGCTGACGGCTTCCTCCTGTCACTGCTGCTCTTCCTGGGTGTGCACAGAAGAAGCATTATCCCTCCCCATTACATCAGCACTGACGGGCTGATGTACCCCATCTAAATACCCTTCAAATGTTGGTCTCGAGAAAAAAGAAGGTGGAGCCGGAGGAAGTAAAATCCAAGACAAAGAAGATAAAGTGATACGCAACTATCTAATTAATTATGGTAGAAAGGCAGGAAGTTTCCTAGTTTTTTTTTTTTTTTTTTTTTTTTTTTTTTTCCAGGACACCAGCAGGGCCCATCAGCAAACTATAGAAACGACAGCATCAAGAGGGGAAAAAAGAAAAGAAAAAAAAAGGTTAGCACAATTTTTCTTCTACTGGCTGACCCGCCTGCCAACACCCTGTTCTCCACTCTTCTTTCCAAATGGGACCAGGTTCTTTTTGAACAGCAGCTCTCACATACAGAGCTGCTGGGGGTAAGAAGAGAGTACTGGCCAGCAGCCGTCAGGTTCTTAAAAAGTGGTCTTGCTTCATTCTTAACTACTTTGCCCATTTAAGCTAAAAACAGTTAACGGACTATAGAGTAATTAGCGGTATGTCAACTGGCCCAAGAGAAAGCCATCAGCGGTTTCGTACCCATTTGATAAAGACACCCAAAGTTTCCCCGAGAGCCCATGAAAACCATTTTATTTCAACTTCCCTCAAGGGAAAAACATATAATCTTGAAGGACACCTGTGTTTCTGGGAAAATACATGCTGGATTCTGGTCCAAACCGCCCCCACCCCCGCCCCGGGCCCTTCCCGGGAAATAAGAAAGACAATTCCCACGGGGGGGGTGGGGGGGCATGCACGGGGCTGCAGACCACGGCTAACGGGGGCTGAGGTAAAGTGAACAGTACAGCATGCCTGATGGTCACTGCCGTTCTCTGCGAGTTAGGTATCTCTCAACAAGGTTCTGCAAACAATGGATATCTGCATCTGTCCCTGGCCCGAATCCCATATTCTTTTGTCATTATCTCTTTGTTGGTACAAGGGGATGGAAGAAGCACACGGCAAACAGTACGAGAGGCATTCATTCTCCTGGAAAGGAAGAGTCCATGCCAGAGGTCCATGGCCAGACTAGCTAGGATCACTGTCATCCCAGATCGCCAATTCCTTTTCAGTAAACAGTTCTTGGCAGGTAGGAGCAGGCTTTGCGCCTGGTGAATACTATCGGAGTTGCAAATATGAAGGCAGGGGGCAAGTAAGGAAGGAGGGAGGAGAGAAAAAGTTCTTATGGTTATTGCTGTCACTTAGGGGACTTCCAGTGGTGCTTACAGAAATGACATTTTCTGGGTAGTCTTCTGTTACTTCCATGTGGGGAGGAACATGCCATCTGGCTTGAGCAAAGAGACCACACAAATGTTGAAGCGACCTTTCGTTGGTTGCAGGGGGAGCCTGCCCAAGGACGCTCTGCGAGCACTGCCGGATGTCACATTACCTCTGCACAGCTTCCTGGTCTGGCTCCCCATCTGAGCTCTCCTCGTCCACAGGGGTAACTGCCGGCGCTGCCTGGAGAGAGACAGGAAGGAAAAGCTCAAGGTGGCGCTTCTTCCGTAGGAGCTCTTATTCTAGACACCGGACGTGGGACAGGCCTTTCTGTTCACTTTCTTATTTACGAAACTTTCCCAGGACCCCTGGGTTATACAGGACTTTGACAGGCCCTTCTAGCGTTCCATTTTTACCTCGCTCAGGTGGTTTTAATTTGGATTTCTTCCTCTGAGTCATCTTCATTCATTCATTTATTCATCCAACAAAGAGCTGAATGCCTACTATGTTCCAGGATAAAATGTGAATTCACAAATACAGTTCTTGCCTTCATTTTACAGTCCAGTGGAGGACAGAGACAAGTAAACAGATAATTACAGAATAGCATGCCCAAGTCCTCTAACGGCATCTCGGGGGGATGTAACACTTCATCTGAGACCTGAAGGGTAGACAGGAGCTGGCCGCGCATGGAGGAAAAGGGCCACAGCCTTCGGGGTTTCTAGGCTGAGAGAAAAGAGCAGGCCTGCAGGTGTCTGAGGACCTGAAAATACAGTAGAAGCTTGTTTACCTGGAATGTCTAGGCACTGACCTGTTGTTTCACATTAATGTTATCACCAGTGTTCAGATGTCTCTAGTGCCAGAAAAGCGCGATGGTTTTTTAACAGCACATTTTAGTACACATGTAATTGTGCAGTTGCGAGTCAATGCTTGAAAATAGCTGTCACCCACCCAAACACACACGTGCACTGAGAGCCACCACGATGCACGCATTAGGTTTTTTAACAGCACATTTTAGTACACATGTAATTGTGCAGTTGCGAGTCAATGCTTGAAAATAGCTGTCACCCACCCAAACACACACGTGCACTGAGAGCCACCATGATGCACGCATTATTGTGACGTCCTCATCTGCATGAGGATGGGCGTGCTGAACATCCCTTCATAGCTCCTCACAGCCTGGTGGCTCTCATAATCACCATACTTCAGGCACTAGAGCAAAATGTCATCCTTCCACTATCACAAAAGAGCTTTTCTTTTTTTTTTTCTTAATGGACGACCACGATAAAACAAAACAAAAACTTTGGGAGTAATTCCAATGTTTAAATACTGCTAGGGTGTTCAGATCCCTTACTATAGTTCCTTGAGGCTGGAGTGAACAGGGTTAGGCAGGAAGTGGCCATGGACGAGGCAGGAGAGGGATATGGTGGTCAGTTATAAATGGCCTTGAATACCACATTAAGAAGTATATTTTGAGGAGCAGCAGCGGTGAATCACTAAAGGATTTCAGGCAGGGACATGATGTTAATAAAATGTGTACTCTAGAAAGCTAGCTTGCTCGAGTTGCATTGTGAGAAGGACTGGTGGTGGGGATTAGGGGACAAGACCGGAGGCAAGGAAGCTAGTTAGGAGGCCACTGTGTCAATCTCGGCAAAGGATGACGGCGGCTTCCGGAAGGAGCGGTGGAGGACGGAAGTAAGGTGCTGGATAATTGACTTGAGACAGGGATGAGGGAGAGGGAAGAGTTAAGACAGATCCCACATTTCTAGCTTGTGTAACCAGGAGAACAACAGTGTCAGTCACTGTCACCCAGGAGGAGAAACAAGTTACACGCAGTCATTGGAGGACATGTCGAATTAAAATTGTGAGGACTTCTGGCATAGCCAACTAAATCTCTGCCGGAGGCAGTCAGCTGTGCGAAGTGGAGAATGCAGAAGAGAAGAGGGTTCTGAGCTGAAGAATCACTCGGTAACTGAGATTATGCGAGTGGACAAGATCATCCAGAGAGAGTGTGTAAAATGAGATGGAAAGAGGGCCTAAGATAAAATGTGGGTTTCACGGACTTCAAGGAACAAGCAGAAAAAGGAACCGGAAAAGGGGAGGCAGGAGGAAAATGAGAATGTAGTATCACAGAAGCCAAAAGAAGACAGTATTTTGAAGAGAAAAAAATGGTCAGCAGTGACTAATACGATTGGAAGATCCAAAAAGATAAAAAGATTAAAAATGCCCACCAGATCTATCAACAAAAGTTTGTTAGTGACCTTGGCAAAAAGTTACAGTGGACAGAGTATGTCACTCTACCTCCCACAGAGCTGTTCCCGATCCTTCATAACCTACATTGTTCTTGTCCTTCCCTGAATGCCTCTGCCACCGCCTAGTCCACAACACTCACTCTGGCACTTAATGACACATGGCTTTTTACTATCATTCTGGCACTTCACATATGTCGATCCTTCCTTTTCCCGATAGCCCTGTTACTGGAAGTGTGGCCCACGGACCCGTGTTGGTCCACAAAGTGTTTTGTTACCAATCCATGGTAAAGTTAGTACAGAAATACAGAGCAAGCTTTTAGAAACCTTTATAGCAATTTAACAGAGCAATTCTGTCTGTTGACAATCTAGCCTTGTATGTTGTATGTTTTAAAATTGTTATTTCTCTGATTATTCACTTCTTTGTATTTTACAAAGGTATTAATCCCATGATGGACTGAAGGGGGAAAAAGGTCCTCAACAAGAGGTATGTTGAGAAGCACAGCCCTAAAAACCTAGTAAGGGCTATGGATGTAATTAGCACCCAATCATGGGGTGCTGTAGGACTGAACGAATGAATGAAAGAATGAGTTTACCTACGACAGGAAAATAACCAGAACCCAGGGAAGGAAAAGAATCTTTGAAGGTTACCATTATGTGTGCTTGCGTGTATCTCTATATATACATATAAAATAAAAAAGATGGGACTGAGAGATGCCAACTGACTAGGTTAGAGTTTATGGAAGCCAAATAATCGACTAATCCAGGTTGTACCGAAAATGTGAAGTAGTGTTAATCAAGGAGAGAGGGCTGGTGACAAGATAATCTTGCAAGCCAGTGTAAAGGACAGTGCGTTCTAGAGAAAACTGTTAGGCGCCGCCCTCTGGCAGGGAGGAGTTACGGGGTGAGGGCTGTGTAAGTCAGGCCACTGTGACTCACTGTGGCCTGCGAGGCTGTGGCAGCACTCAAGGTGGGGGGGGGGGGGGCCTGTAAGTGGCCCACTGAGGAAACAGGCTTCAGTGTAGCGACTGTTTGGTTAAGTAAAGGAGTTCGCCACACGTTAAGTCTGGAAAATCCTACAAGCCTGAAGAAAATGGGAATACGCTGAGCATCAGACGTTAGAGGAAGAGGACATTCCAATATTTAGGTTGGTGACCTTGGGTTCCCAGCCGTAGGCCCGCAACTTCTTTATCAAAAGTCTCTGAGAAAGTCGGTCGGGCCCTGTGCCGCTACTCACTGGTGTCATGGTGACAAGCGGGGAGGGTCCTCGTGGGCGCTTCAGCAGCTGCTGGGCATGTAGCTGGATGTTGGCTCCTCCATCCGATGCCCTCCGGCCGAGGGGGCCCATTCCATTCAGCAGCTGTAGGGTGGGAGGCTGTAAGAGGGACTGCTCCTGTCGCAAGTACAAGTGGGCAGGACAGAGCGGTGAGAGGGGAAAGGGGGAGGGAGAAAAGACCAGTACTCTGGCCCACTGAAATGAGGGGATCCTTCAAGTATGTACAGACTGATCCTCCCTGTCACCCAAGCTGCTGTGCAAGAGAAATCAGCCTTCGCTATAAGGATACCCTTAAATCCTGGGCGAGGTCCCTCAAAGGCTCTCAGAGGAAGCTCAAATGTGTTTCTCCACGGGGCAAGTCCTCTCCCACATCCAGGTACCTTGTACTCAAGCTGTCCAGTTGGTTGCAAGTTTTGCATGGGCAGCAGGTTGTGCATGAAGTTCATGTTAGTGGCCACCTGCAGGAATGGGGCCTGAGGGTTGACTCCAGGAAAACCAGGCAGGAGCTTCTGTAGGTCTTCCATAACTTCCGTGCTGGAAGGAAACAGGATGACAGAGGAGGTGGGTTAATGCTCTTACTCGGATCCCCAAACTGATGAAACTACTAAGTTCAGCACAACATATTTTACTTGTCTCCTTTCCTCCTCAATTTGTACTTCTAAGGCCCCAAAGCAAGGAGAAGCCTAGCGTATGGAATCTGGCTCTCTGCCATTCTACTGTTTGGGACTGGGGCTTGCTATTCTTCATTGACCTCTCATGTACAACCAACAGCTCTGAGCCAAGAGGAAATAGTGGCACCGGTCCAGTTTGGGTTTTCAAAGCCTGGAGGTGAACAGCAAGTTTCTGGAGGACACAGACCATCCACTGAAACAATGGCTTCCCGAAGTAGCGACTGATTCACCAGGGAAAGAATGTAATTACTCCTGTCAGTGCCTGATGGGACAGATAAGTAGTGGATGTGCAGGGCTCTCATGCTCCAACAGTGAGGTTTACAGCATGCTTTCAAATAAGAGATCTTTCCACTGACAGAGTGACACAGGACTCCACCCCTCTGCAGCTGACAGTCTTCGGAGCCAGAATGTTCCCCTGTTGCCTGTTTGATCACCGGCCGAGAATGAGGAACGTAAAGCAAGCAATCAGCAGGCCTCGGGAGGCTTTTTTGGAAATCGCTCAGAGGAAAGAGGAATTCATAAGAACACTAGCTTTGCCCCTAACTGAACTCTCAAGAGGACTCTTGCTCTAACCTCCTCTTCCCAACAGAGTAGAGGAAATATCCAGAAAAGAGGTAAGGCTATTTTTAATGTTGAAAGTCTTCAAATGCAGAACAAACACAGACGCAGCCAGCCTTTGGTACATTTCCCCTTGTGAGGGCATCGTGCTAAGGGACTGTTTGGGGAAAACGTTTTGGGAAACTGGTACTTATTTGGTACGGTTTTGGATGCTTGTTCACTTAGTTTAATTCTTAACTTACATAAATTACGCCCTATCATTAGTCATCCCTTCCTAGTTGAGTTTTACGTTAGAACACGTGGTAAACAACATGTCTGAAAGATGTCAGTCTCAGATGAATTTTAAGGGGTACTTTTATGTGACTTAGAGCCAAGTCAGTGTGATGACTGCGGGGACTCACAGCCCATCTGTGAGCCAAGATGCTACCATGCTCTTCACCAAGGTGTTGGATTAACCGACATGATGGCGGCCATCGGCCTACCACGTATCTACCAGGGCCACTGAACTGGGTGCACACATGTCGTGGCCACTGGATTCGATCTCATCTGGGAAACACAATAAAGCAGGAAAAAGGAACCGCGATAGGCACTCAGAGTCAGGGCTGTTGGCCGGATACTCACCGTGGGTCAGCCACACCCACTGTGTGCCTCCTCATTGACAAATAGCGGACCAGCGCTTCAGGGGAGGGCTCTTCGCCCTCATCACTGTCCAAGTTCAATGTCCCATCCGGCTGTGGTGGAAAGAAATACAATCAAATCAGGAATCAAAAGTAAGTCAAAACAAATAATTAATTAAAAAAATTTTTTAAGCTTATTTATTTATTTTGAGGGAGGGAGGGACAGAGAGAGAGAGAGAGAGAGAGAGAGAGAGAGAGAGCGCATGCAGGGAGGGGCAAAGAAAGGGAGAGAGAGAATCCCAAGTAGGTTCTGCACTGTCAGTGTGGAGCCCGATGTGGGGCTGTGAGATTGTGACCTGAGCCAAAACCAAGAGTCAGTTGCTTAATCAACTGAGCCACCCACACGCACCGCACCCCCCCCCCACACACAAATTTTTTTAATTTAAAAAAAAAAAAAAGAAAAGAAATGAAAGGTAATTCTAAATAAGAAGCCAGGAAAAACAGCAAAAATATGGGGAAGAAAATGGTTTGGGCTGACACCCATCAGAGGTCACTACTCGCCTCCACAATCTGGTTCTCAGGGTTGATTAGCTGCACCTGGGGAACGCTGATGTTCATGGTGGCACCGGCCTGCTCCGCCTGGAAAGTGGAACATATGTATATACCCTTACCTCAAGTGCTAGAGGGAAACAACAATGGTCTTTCAAAGGATTCTTGATTGCTTAGGTCTATGTTTCTACCTCTGAGTCTTTGGCTCTTCTGCCCTTAGGAGCTACAATAAGGAAGCATTCTTTAGAGAAAATAGTCCCTCTCAATGATTGACTGTTTCTTAAAAAAAAAAAAAAAAAAAAAAAAAAAAAAAGTAACTCTTGTTGCCCATCCTGAGTACTGGAATATCTTTCCATCCTCTCTGGCAAAGAAAGGTTCTGACCTCTGCTTGACAAGGAAGAGATGACAGACGGGAGGGGATGGAGGTAAGGAAGAACAGGTAACTCTCTTAGACTTAGTGAGCAGTGGGTACCCATCCCTCCTCCCCTGTGTTACTTGTCCTGAATCAGGTCACTGGAGTTATTGCCCACCTGGACATTGACTGGTGCTTGAAAGGCCATGGCACGGGGCAAGCTAGGAGGCGCTCCGACACGCAGGGTTTTGTGTCTCTTATGTCGATCACATAGCAGGCTGTAGATTGCACTATAGTGATCGTAGGCATCCGATCTTAATGACTAACAAGAGAGAAGGGAAAAGAGTAGAAAACCCTGGTGAAATGGCATGTCAGTAACCAAAACCCTTCCAATGGTACAGGAGAAGACCAAGCATCTCCTGGTCAAGGCTCACTGAGGGGCAGAGGAAGAACAGGAAGAAAACAAACAGACTAAAGTTCCCAGGAAGGAGAAAACGTGGAAAGGGCAGGACAGAGGGAAAGTGGCTACACTTTACTTTGTTCTCCACTCCTTTAGAGATACCTGGAGTGTCCGTTCTTTGTCCAGTCCCATGTCCTCCATGGCCAACAGGACTTCCTCGTTCAGGGGATCAATCTGTCTTTCTTCCTTTAATTGCTGGCATTCAGCTATTAACTGTAACATTAAAAAAAGGCAAGCTATCAAAGCCCCAATTCACCATGTCAAGATGGCATACCGTATATAATAAACAGGCTGTTCCATGCCCCCTAGCTTGGGATATTTTTGGCCTCAGACAACCCTGAGCAAGCAAGTCCTAGACACTCAGCTGCAGGCAGACAAGACCTCCATTTTCCTGAGGTCCTTTGGGATGGCCATAATGGTTTAAATAAAGGTATGCTACAGAAGCCACCGAACCGAACACACAAAGACAAGAGGAAGGAGATACCCCATGGTAGATGAGCAGCAAGAAATGTGGGCTGTTTCGACAGCCAAGGAGGGACTATGATTTGGGGACAAGCAGGAGGGACTGGTATCTCTCTTCTCCAGCAACTCAGCTGGTTAAAAATTCCCTCTTGCTGGCATGCATCCCTTGCTGCTTGAGTAACACACAACAGTCTGTTCCCAGCACCCATCTTTTTGGGTCCTGGCCTGATTACGATCTCGGGCAAAAGGGACGGCTGGAGCTCTAAGAGGAGCTTCCTGAGGCAAGCAGCACCCAGCTCACCCTGTCAAAGTTGGGATCGGCGTCCCCTAGCTTCATCCACTTGTGCTTGCAGATCTGCTCCATCGAGAGGCGTTTACTGGGGTCTAACACCAGCATGTGGCGGATCAGGTGCTCACACTCTGCAACAGACAAGAAGAGCTCAGTCTCTTGTTCAGTCCCTTGTTCAGTCTCAACAAGGGAGGTACCCATGCAGCCGAGGAGCTCGAGGCAAGGCAAGCAGATGGATTTTCCAGCTCCTTGCTTCCAATGTGTCTCTCTTGCTCCTCACCTCACCACTTACTCCACAAGGGACTGGGCAAAGGCAGGAAGAGGTGGAGGAAAGAGGCAGTGGGGTTAACACCTTCGTTAAAAGTCTGACCAGACAGTCTAGGGATAATCCATGAGTTTCATTTGTTTATATGATGTACAGCCCCACTTAACACAATTAATGAATAATGGAGTGTCCTCTAAAGAGATACAGTATCTTACGAAGTTCTCAAAGCATTTAGTTCTACCTTCCTATATATATTACTACGTGCATACTAATGCTTCTGGCGTGGTGTCCAGAGCGCTCTTCCAGCCTCAAAATCTAAATTTCCAGTGGTCCAAGGTGTCGGAGGAGAGGCACAGGACGCTCCCTACCCCACACAGAGACTCTGTTGCTTGCCTTACTTATCATCTTCTCGATGTTTACTTAAACACTCACAAGGGCACACAACTGGGCTCGGAACTACGGAGATTCAGATGAGTATTTTCTTGGATGGCTCATACTACATATTATGTTACAGAAAGTGCAATGGACTCACGATCAAGGAACCTATATTCTGATTTCAAAACCACCCTCTAAGTTTTGTCATCTGCGAGCTGGGGGTATTGAGGACGACGCGGGAGTAGTGCTTGTGTCGAAGACGGCGGCGATGATAAGAAGAGCAGTACTAACACACGGTCTCTGGAGCCTGGAACGACTCCTCTTCTCTCACCTCATCCCCACAGCAGTCCTAAGCAGGAAGGCACTATCGTCACTGCCGTTTTAGAGATGGTAAAACACAGGCACGGAGAAGTCAAGACACGTGGCCGAGATCACACAGTGAGTCAGATCCCAAAGCTGACAGTCCGATGCTTCGGCTGGCGCCCTTTAACCACGCGCCATGCTGCCTCTGGACTGCGCATGGCTGTGGACGGGACCCGAGCTCCTGAGCCATTCATTCAACATCCTCGTCCAGGCTACCATCATCTCTTGCTTAGACTCCTGCAAAAGTCTCCTAGCTGGTCTTTCCACTTCCACCCTTGCTCCCTGACAACTTGGTCTCCAGGGAGAAGCAAAGGGCCTGTGTCTAAGACATAAATCTGAGCTAGCACGACCTCGCCTACAACTTTCCAGTCTCTTCCCACAACCAGAGAATGAAGTCCAAAGTCCTGGACCCAGAGGCCACCGTCTCTGCCCCTGGCCTCACATTCTGCCACACTCCCTCTGCTCACGGAGCTCCAGCGGCACCGGCAATCTCTCTGGGCCGTGCCCGTGCTTAGCACACTCCCCACGGTAGCCTTTGCACTTGCTGCTTCCTTGGACCTTCACACCGCTGGCTCCTTGCCACTCAGGAGAGAACTTAAATGCCCCTTGCTCAGAGAGTTCTTCCCTGGCCACCAACTCAGTCGAAAGTGGGCCTCCGGTCACTCTAGCCCACCACACTAATTCCCTCCACACAAATGACTTCTTCGGAAACCATCTTATTTACTTCTTTGTTGTCCAGCTACCCCGACCACAGTGTAAGGCCCAGGTCTTTCTTAGCGATGTTTCCAGTATCAAACCCCCAAGAGCAGAGATGGTTTTCATACCTAAAAGGAGCTGAATCAATAGCTATGGAGTATATGAATATTTACGGAAATCCTAATCAAACAAGATTATGTTCGTGAAAATGCTTTTTAAAACTATAGTTCCGGGGAGGGAGGGTGAGGAGGTGGATGAAATAGAGGAAGGGGGATAAAAGGTACAAATTTCCAGTTATAAAATAAGTAGGAAGCAAAGAAGCAATATGCAGCATTGGGAGTATAGGTAATGATAGTGTTACAACTTTAGGGGCACCTGGCTGGCTCAGTCAGAAGAAGAGCGAGCGACTCTTAATCTTGGGGTTGGTAGTTCGAGCCCCATGCTGGGTGTGAAGATTACTTAAATAAATAAAAACTTCAAAAACGTAGCGTAGCAACTTCACAGGGTCACAGATGGTAGGCGGCTAGATTTCTTGTGGTCACTGGTAATGCACACAAATGCTGAATCACTATGTTGTACTCCTGAAACTGCTACGGTATTATATGTTAGTGACACTTCAATTACAAAAAAGATACTTTAAAAAAAAAAAAAAACACCTGTGAAATTCCCTGTAAGATATAGGTCTCAAAACTGTCTGTTTCCATTTCATTACAGCGGTCCCAAGGATAAAACTGGCCGGTGGTAAGAGCAAGGACAAATCGGTGCTGATTTTAAGACTTTCTGTATACAAGTCACTGTGCTTACCAACTTTATTTCATTGAATCTTCACAACAGTCCTAAATTAGCTTCTATTATTAGCCCCCTTTATAAAAGAGGAAACACGGGAACGTGCTCAACACTGCAGAGTAACGGCAGGGCTGGGACTAAACAGATATGCTCTCGACCACCCTTCATGTGGATATTAATTCTGTTTGATGTATTTTTCCGGAGTGAATTCAACTCTGCAGCCCCACAGTTTCTGCACCATTTGGCAAACACTGTTCTAAATCACCATCTTAAAAGGAATACAGAGAATAATTAAGACAATTTATTCCATTTTAAATTTACTCTAACTTTGAAAGAAAATACAAAAAGGAAGGTCCCTATATCAAAATGATTTTAGAGCAGGCACCAACTTGTTCTTGCCTTATAATTAAAAATATAGCCAAACGCAGCGTAGACCCTAAAACCTGTAGGTTTAGGAAAGAACCTAGGAAACAGAGTACACGCCATCCACATTACACTTGTATTAAAATTATGTTTCCAGGGGAGCCAGGCTATACCCCACAAGTGCAGCAATGGTACAGATTATAAATATCTTTGACACACACCTTTATGATCTGCTATCACCTGGGAGGGAAAACATGTTCTTAATTTAAAAAGTTACTACAAGTAAAGACCCCCAGGTAGTGGGGAGGCCTGTGCCGGATTCGAAAGTGGTGAAGTTATGGTTAGGGCCTCTAGATGGCACTCTTCTGTCTTCTTTCAGTTTCCACACAGTGTGTGGTGCATGAAAGGTGAGTCCTCTACCAGATGACCGAGTCAGAAAGACGTTCAGTTACAGGCTTGCTTTAAGACAGGATTTCCAAGGTAGTTTCCTTAAAAACAAAAGAAATCGACACCAATATAATCAGCCTTGCTTTGAAGATGTAGCTAGCTCATTTCGGGATCCTGAAAGCTGTACAATTCAGCCATCCTTCATCACTATTTGATTTCAGATGCCTTGGAAATTCCCCAGAAAAATGCGAACAAGAATTTATACACACAAAAATTGCACGTAATTTCGGTCTGTTCAAGGAGCCCCCAAATCATGCCACGGGTTTCTCTGAAGTCTACGGGTCCCAGGTTAAGGCTTCTTGGTGACAGTGAAAATACCTAAGAGACCAGAGTTTTTATCACGTGTGCCCTCCAGAATATCCAGCGTGCAAAGGAACAGAAATCTCACTTTCCATGTGTTGCACAGATGGTAAAACATGACAAAATGCAGAAAGCCAGATATTATCATCAACTCCTACTTCCTACACAGCTCGTGAAATTCAATTCAAGCTAGATTTGAACACACCATTCTACAGAAAATATGGACAGAGGGTGAAGACAAAGGCAATCAATGCCCCAAACCTACTTCCACAATAAACCACGGGACAGTCGATTCAAATGAGTGGAAAGAAGACAGGGCCTCAGATCAGAGGGCACACACATCAACTTTTCCAGCTGCCAAAGTGCTCTAGTTTAATGTTAAAAACGGCCCCATCCCTGGATCCCTCCCTTGGACAGGCAAGGAGACCGAAGCGAAGTGCTGGTGTGCGCCAGCCCAGTGAGGGGTCCCTGCAGCCGCCGGCTCAATCTGCCCCGTGCAGGACACCAACCCCGACCCCGACCCCGACCCCGACCCCGGCAGTGTGAATGGCCGTGGGCCCTGAACCTCGATCTGCCCACAGAATGCTAACAGGGATGCTCCGCTCAGGCCCTACCCTGCAGCACTGACGGGTGTTTGGATGACTCTCTGGAGAGAGAGCTGCTGGATGGGCTGGGTCCTCAAATGGGAATTAGTGGAGACTGCCAGCGCAATTCCACCGGAGAGGACCGGGTCTCGAACACCTTCCTTCTTTTTGAAACTTGATAATAAACAGTTTTCTCTAAGGGGTTGAAAGTATTTGGCCTGGGGAGTGGAGGGGTGGGGGCGCTAAAGTAAAGGATGAGGAAGGGGAATTAAAAACCAAGGTCAAATTCACCAAAGAGAGTTAAAGGGAATTTTGAGGCCAGGAGAAGAAATGAAAACTCAATTTCTGGACTCAAAGTCTGAGAACATGGCCCCTGAAGACAGGTGAAAGGCTACGGGGTTGATCTACCCTGGAGAAGAGAAGGTGTGTGTGCAGCAGCCAGGGGTGTACAGGGTGTCCCTCAAGTATGGGAAGGGCTTTTATAAAGAAAACAAAGTGGACTGACACCATGCTGCTCCAGGGGCCTGGATCGAGATAATCAGGAAGTAGCAAGTTCACTTTGGGACACATCTTTCTAATTGTGAGACTTGATCCAAACTCCTGGGCCAGGGTCTTAGGGATCTGAGAAGGGGGCCTCTCAGGGGAGCGAGAAGGGCCGTCAGGTGAGCAGGGCCACACGTGCAGTACGGCTGATGTTATATCCACCGTTCAGGTTAGTGTTCTGAGTAGGAGTTCGCTTGCAAAGTTAAGTCCAGAAGCAACCAGGTAGGATGAACTCCTCAGTCCCCCTCCAGGCCTGAAAACCATGTAACTGTGAAAAGGGAATGATCCGCGTCCTGTGAAATAGCATCATTATCACCAGACATGTTTAATCAGAGGCCGGCGCACCTGAGATGTCATCAGAAGGGCTCCCAGCATGATGCGAGGACAGAGCCAGGGTCTGCCTGAGCTGTGCGGCCGCAGCGCCTACCACACCCGACACGGAACACGCCCCCCAGAATGCCGACACGATACTGGACTACGAGACGCTAGACGAGCCGGCCACCGCTCCTTCAAACAACCTTCCTCATCGGATTCTGAGAAACCGCAACAGAACGGGCCTTCTCCACGCTTCACACCACAAAGAGCAGACAACTGTCATTTTGTAGCAGACTGAGATGTGGCAGTGTTTGGGGGCAAAAGCCTAGCTCAGACGGTTTCCAGGGCTTTCCCCTGCAGCTTTAGGGTCCTTTGTCTCACACAAAGTTGAGTTACGGGGTCCCTAACTCACTGATGTTCTCTGAGAATATAACCTGTGAATCAGACGGGCGCTCGAGTAGACATCTGCGTGCAGGCGGGGCCTCAGCATCGAGGTTCTGTTGCAATGAAATAAAACAACACCTAGCAGCTAAGTCTTCTCCATAAACCCTGTGGATGTGCCTGCAAGAATTAACACTGTATCTTTTGCACGTTAACAGGGTGAGGGTGAGAGAAAAGAGTCAAAACCACCATAGGGAGAGAGAGAATGCAAGATTGATAGACCAATTCCTTCAAAAATACGATTTAATAATAATTACTAACATTTACTGAGCACTTAGAGGCTAGGCAGAGTAAGAAACACTTGAAGTTAATTAAGCATTTAATTCACAAACGCCTATTACCATCATATCCATTTACAGATAAAGAAATTAAAAAGCACAGAAGTTAAGAAACTTGACCTGAATATAACAGGCAAAGCCAGGATACAAATTCTGGTCAGTCTTACTCCAAGGCCAGAGTTTGTAACCCATATAGCACCTAAAATAAATTGATGCTTGATGTTCTACCTAGTAGCTAGCATATCCTTAAAAAAAGCAAAGCAAATCAATTTTCCTTTTCTGATAATCAAATGCCATGTAATCACCACGGGTTCCATCATGATAGAGGCACCTACAAGCCAAGTTCATAAAACATTCATGGTCAGGAGGCTACAAACTAACTGGCAAACAACATCGAGGGAGAATGGCGAGTTGGATGGTGATGATTTCACTGCTCCAGCCAAGAGCGAACTCCGTGTACACACTCTTGTTGCTGGTGCTGATGGAGCCTGCTGGAAAGCCAGAAACAATAGGGTTCCTCAACCCAGGCGCCACAGACAAGGAGAAGGGGTGGGCAGGGATCTGCGGAACTGAATCATCAGAATCTTCAGGCCGATCCTACAGATGGAGGGAATGCCGACCATCGCCAAAGCCCTTCATGTGATGCCAAAGTATGGGACAGGGCAAGGCAATCACTTTCAGCTCTGAGGGCAGAGGAGTGGTCTGAAAGAAATTGAGTCATAGATTCTTTCTGACCACATAAAACTGCTTTGAGCCGGGGGAACAGAAGACATCTGTGTGCCAGGAGGCATGGGAAGAATGCAAGGAAGAAGCAATTACTCGGGAAATTCCTGTTTCTTCCAGGTGCTTGGAGGAAGGGGACACGAGAAGGCATCTCACGTGAGGACATTCTGGTCGAGACCAGGTGTGTTCAAAGGTAATTCCAAAGCACTCAGCCCGAGAGTTCTTTATCTTCAATAATTGTAACAAACTTCTTAATAAAATGTTTAATTCCCCAGCACAATTCCAATTGCAAAGAGGGCTCTATTTTTCTCAAATCTCAAAATCTGGAACGGAAACACAAATAAATTGGCTACTAAAGTCTCTAAGACGTCTGCTGCCTGGAAAATGAATAACCTTGTAATTTTTTTTTTTTTTTTTAATTAAATGGCACGGAAGTCTTAACGCTTTTTGGAAGAAGGACACTATGTCATATACTGTCAGATTCTGTTAGCCATTTGCCTTGCCTAGCTTGGGTACCAGTCTGGGGGAGAAAAGATACTATGATAGCAGACAAATTGGACAAGACAGATGAATGGTCCACAAGGACAGTCTCTGGATGGAGCCATATGGCTTTGACCAGAGTCCTTACTGTACATATTCTGGACTGACACATGTTTGTGCCTCACAAGCTCCTCTTTAATGCTATCTGCCTTTCCCCAAAAGGAAAAGCATGCACAAAACATACTGTTCTTCATAATGAAAAGAAAAGAGAGTCTGTCATCATGTCCTAGTCCTGTCTTAATCACAGCGAAAATAGTGTGTCTGTCTTATAACATTATGAGCCTATAGAAATAATTAAAAAGTAAATCAAAAAGAAATCAGAGGCGTTTTTGCCAAGACATCTTCTTTTGGTTAAGAAGCTGGCCTGAGTTAGGGACCCTCGCTCTGCCCAAAGACAAAGACCTAGAAGTGACATTTTTTAAATACACCCAAGGAAACCCTGTCCTTGTCAGCTGTCAGCTAAGGTCAAACCTACTTTATATGGTGACTATTTTAAAATCTAAACACAGTAGACAAATGGTCTTGAAATAAGACATTTATTTCTATGTGTAAATACACTGAATATGCTACCCTATAGATGCATTCAGAGACTGCATAAATGTTAAACACAGTCATGCAAAACCCATGTTTTTGGTGTTGTTGCCGTGAAATTTTGTTATACTGCCTATTGCTGGAACAATGGTGCTGTAGGGATCGGAAGGCTTTTTATTCCACAAATTCAACTGTGAAACATTACCGTCACAACAGAAATATATAAACATCCCCAACCTGAAAATTAGTTAAGGGGGTTTATTTAAAGAAATAGGCAATACCACAGTTTTACATAACCAAAGAAAATACATGTTCTTGAAATTAACTGTAATGGAACCCAATCTACAACAGTGTTGGCTGTAATTAGATGACTCATAAAAAACAAGCATTGAGATCAGCTCCTCTTGTGTTAGAATGGCATTGAGGAAAAAAAAATGTCTTGTTTTGAAATCATTTGCTTTCCATTCTTTTGGGGAAAGAAAACTGGGAGTCCCAGGACTGAAGTATTCAGTAAAATTCCTAGGAGAACAGTCCAACAGTATGAGGTCAGACAAGAAAATGGAGAGTGCCGGATCTGAATACAGATCCCAGCACCACCAGTTTCTGCAAATTGTTATCAGAATGTTCTGGAATAAATGTTAAGTTCCTTATAACTAAACCCTGTGAGACACGTTCTGTGGCTGAACACAGAGGCCCAAGGAAGGTAGCCTGGCACAAGTGAGCAAACAGAGATGGGGCGGGTCAGAAAATCTTCTTGGAGGGAATGAATAAGCTTAGGAGGAGAAACTTTTCTCTTTGGTTTCAGCAGTTTTTCCAGACTGATGGGAAAACAAGTGGGTGGCCCATGTATCTCCATTTATTAGAAAACCACCACCTCTTTCTTGAACTTTCCCTTGGTGCTACTTTTCCTAGGTGGCTGGGATGCTGCAGAATGAAGCTTCAGAGATCAGGGGGTTTTGGCTTACAGGCTGGAGAGGCCGACAATCATCTCCGGCCCCGACCTGGGAGACACCCCGCCGGCTAGAGGGTCTCACTAGAGGCTGTCCTGTTTGAGGTTCACGGTAAAAAAGTTTTTGTTGCTTGTACTGTCATAGCATTATTCAAAGAGGTTTTTGAGTACTAATGTCAATGCTTAGAGAAGAACAAAATTCTGCCTTAGTTTTACTCCAGAGTTCAATGTAGAGTACATGATACTCTTTTTTCAATACATAATCCAGATGTACATGGACAAAGGTATCCGTCCCAGGACTCTCTTGACACCTGGAATAACTCGGCAGATGCGTACTTCTTGGGAATTCAAATACCATCAAAGACAGTCAGGTGGTTTCCGAAGCCAGACTGCAAGTGTTCAAATCTCGGCTCTGCCGCTTACCAGCTGTGTGATTTGGGGTACGTTACTCAACCTTACCATGCTTCAATTTTCCTGCTTATCAAATGACAGTAGTCAGCCTACTTCACGGGGGTAGTTCTGAACATAAAACGAGTTAATGCAACAGCGCCTGGTCCAAAGAAAGCGTTCAATGAATGTTAGGTATTACCTAAACCTCTGGAGTCCTTCCACTTAGAACTTCCTCCCTTTCTCTACTTTCCTCCAAGGGGTTGACATAAGCTCGGAGACGGTTTGCTTGAAAGTGAGAATAATAAGTAAGGCAGCACCAGTCTTTACCCATGGTTTCCCATTATGATAGGTAAAATTAGGGGACGCCTGCTTAACTCTGGAGTAGATCCAGCCTCCTCCCTGACACCATTTGTGATTTCTGCTTTCACGAACACGAAAGCGCCACACGGATTTTCTCACCGGCAGTGGAGTATACCCTAAAATGTATGAGAGCCGCCTTGAGGATGCTGAGCCCCTTCGGATATGGAGACTGGCGGGTGAGTGACTTGAATCTCCTGGCCCGGTCCCTCTAAGCAAAGTGCTTTTAGCCAAGCACGATGCTGTGCGGATGTTGATGAGGGAGCCAATCAGGGCAGAGCTGCTGCGTTGAAGTGCAAGCTTTTTGGCAGGGGCTGTACAATACAGTCTCCATCAGAAGCATTATGTAAGCCTGGGTCTTGCGTTCCCAGTGATGAAGTGCTTATGCAGTATTACAATTAATTACGGCACAATGAAGTCTAATCAATAAGGACTCAAAAATATTGTCCACAAGAGATCTCTCTGCGCTTGCTGTCACGGCAGGTTTTCCACTGCAAATTAATTTTCCTTCAGTTAAATAAATGACTGATCTTACAATATGTGCTAGCAGGTAGCATGACTGGTGAATAAGACAAACTAGGCTTTAGGAAGTAGGCCTCTGATGGTTTAAAAAAATATACTGGCACTTAATGAGTTTGGTGCTCGAGATATTTAAGTTGCTGGCTTTCCCTCAGTTGGGAGGGAGTGTCAGAGAAGCTGCCAACACATGTGGCCAGGCAACGGCTCATCTTCTGCGACAGCTCGAGAAGCCGCAAGTTTCAACTTTTAATCCTTCCATAGTTTCGGCTCAAGGTTTTTCCCTGACCACTCTCCAGGAAGCTCTGAAAACTTTAATCCAAAAACACTGGTCTAGACTAACCTTATTTCACTTGAGACATAGGAAGCCAACCCTGTAATAGATCAAAACATTTTTAAAAGTAGAAGTCGCTTGCCTTGGTCATTCACGTAATAACCTATGTAACAAAAGCGCGTGAGACCAGTGAATGATTTGGATCATCAGTGAATTACCTATCTGTTTAATAATAAAACCCAAGAGTCTGCTGTAAGATTCTACTGGTAAGTGGTGATCATTCGGTTTTTCACTAGGAAATATTTACTGAATGTGTATACACTACTGGGTGCTGACAGGTTTTATGGGAGATGATGACGTGTGGAACACCGTTCTGATAGAAAGAAGCTTATTATATTCTAGGGGAGAGGGGAAAAGGACACACATATAATTGTAAAACGAGGTGGTACAAAATTGTTCAGCCTCAAATAAACCCTCTTTTAAATTTATACGGCTATGCTCCAACTTGGAAGCACGTCTTCAGTGGATCTTGGGATGACCACGGAAGGAAGCCTGTATCCAACATATGAGACCAGGCATAGAAATATCCACTAATTGTGAGGACACTTCATTCCACACATTACTGACAATAAAGAGACGCTTAGAATTCCTGAACTAACTGTGTCCATCTGTAGAGCATGGACACCACACAGCTGCAGATATTCTGGAATTCGACTTAGCTAGAAGAAGCTAGATGGTGCGGCCTTACCCACTTGGCCTCCCGAGTGCTAATTTAGAAACCAATCGCGGCTCTGCCGGAGCGTCCAAATCCTTCAGGCAGAAAAGTGGATCAACTCAGCTCAAGCCTATGACAACAGCCTGAGAAAAGAAAGGATCTGGCTCTTTAGGGCCTTCCTCGACCACGGTATCTTCTGTGGCATGGTAAGAGCCAAGCTGACAGGCTGGAAAGTAGCTGGCTCCAGCCTTAGACAAAGAGTTAACTCCGGCTCTGTGGTGAGGTGTCCCTGCACCCAGAACCTAGGGGTGTAAGCAGAAACGGGGCTCGGGAACAGACGCTGGGCTTCCTTCAGGTGATCTTGAAATTTTACGGCACTATCGTGTCTGAGCTACGAAAAGACTAAACGGCCTATGAGTTCATTTTCTCCTATGCCTTGTCCTTTTGACAGCGTTGTCTGCTGGGCCGTGGGATTCAGGCCCATGCTATTAGGCAAGGCCAAGCACATGTAGGTCCCTGAGGGCAGGAGAGCTCATCCTGGTAACACAGCAATTGTCTCCTCATTTCCTAGGCTGGGTTGTTTTTCGTTTTCTGTATTTAATTGTATGAAAATGTTTACTCCTACTTAGGGAATTACTTGTTCAGAATTAAAAAGTGGCCACCTTTAGGATAATAATATTGACATTCTCTGAGCCTTTACACATTCATGTTAACCTATATTACAAATATTAGTTCTTTCTAAGTCGTTAAAATACTCTACAGTTTATTTCTAAGCACCAATAGACAATGTGGTTGACAGCATGGTCAGTTTTACCAGCTCCACTATCCGAAGCCAGCTCCGGTGAGGCTGGAGTAAAAATCTTCTGCTCTGACGCAAAGGAGTGGGGGTAGAGGGCAGAGAGAATCCAAGCTGCTCGCAGGAAATACTGGGGACATTGGAAGAGCAGAGGAAGCGGTTTGTTTACCTTGCCCTTTCTTTGCAACAGTGTGGCGCGGTCAAACAAATACCGAATACAGGACCAAGTTAGTCATTTACTACCTGTGTGACTCCAGGCAAGTCAAGCCCCGCCTTCAAACCTCACTGGCAAAATGCTAAAATAGTATGTATCAATACCAATTCCAGAGCAAAGTTATATAGCCCAAATCAGATCAAGTATAAGAAATATTTTGTAAACTCAAAAGCCCTAAAGAAATGTAAATCACTATTACTGCTATTATTATTATTTGAATACAAGTGTACATGCTGGAGGAGTTGTGATAGTTAGCATTTTAACGAACCTAGGTAGGCATCCATTCATTTAACAAATATTTACTGAGTGCCTACTAGGACCCAGGCATTGTCCTAAGCCTTAGGAATACAGCAGTGAACAAAATTTTATTGCAGTCAAGAGACAGTGGGGATAGGGACACAATGAACAAGTGAGGTCAGGCAGTGGTCCTTGCCGTGTAAAAAAAAAAAAATGAAGCAGAGGGGCGCCTGGGTGGCTCAGTCGGTTGGGCGTCCGACTTCGGCTCAGGTCGTGATCTCACGGTCCGTGCGTTCGAGCCCCGTGTCGGGCTCTGTGCTGAGAGCGCGGAGCCTGGAGCCTGCTTTGGATTCTGTGTCTCCCTCTCTCTCTGCCCCTCTCCCACGCACGCTCTGTCTCTATCAAAAAATGAATTTAAAAAAAAAAAATGAAGAAGAGTTCTGGAAAGAGAATGATGAGGGGTAGTCAAAAAGCACCTCTCAGAGGGGACTTTTAAGCAGAACCCTCATGTGAAATGAGGAAGCAAGCCTGTGTGAATATTTGAAGGAACGGGGATGTTCATGCTTGGCGAGTGTGACAAACAGCAAGGATGCCTCAGTGACTGGCACTCAGAACCCATGGTGACCAGTAGCAGGAAATAAGATTAAAGAGGAGGGCCAATCACGGCTGTACCTCGTTGGCCATCATGATAATGGCTTTTTGAACTTTATTCTAAGTGCAAATGCAGGCCAGGGGAGGATTTTAAACAGGACTCTATTTACTATTTCCTATTTACTAAGTCCTGTTACATGCCAGATACTATGGGAGGATGTAGACAACTGTGAAAAAAACACACTTCATCTTTATTTTCTCTAAGCTTGGTCTGCTGTGGAAGATGTGCAATGAAAGAAGTAATTACAATAAAGTTTAGTAAGTCCCATGATAAAAGAAAAAAAAAAAAAGCCCAGATCCGAAGACTGGTAGAAATTACCTCATTTCTTTTTCTAGCACATCTAATTTCTTATTCTAGAACAGAGGAGTGGGTGGAGTAGGGCTAGGGGAGGAGGAACCATTCTGGGCAGAGGGAACTGTTCTAAAGCACATCATTTGTCCTGGGAACTAGAAGGAAGTCGGGCTGATTAGGTATAGAAAGGAAGTTGGGGTCGAAAAGACAGGCAGGCACTGGGTCATAAGGTATTTCTAGGCCACTATTTTTCAAATAGCAGTCACGAGATCAATCTAGGAAGTTATAATCGGCATTTTTTAATGTAAAATATACTGGGGTGTACTGCACATCATAGTAAGGGCATGTGTTGTTTTTTTTTTTTAAAAAAAAAAAAAACAACCTCTGTTCAGTAGTATGGATATCTGTGTGTTCCAGGTCAGAGTATAACACATTATTTACTAAGGTCATGGTCAAAGTGTTTGAAAGTCAATGCTCGTGCCACATTAACCAGTGAACTTTAGCCTAGAGGCAAGCCACTGGAAAGTTTAAGCTGGAAAATGGATTGATCAGACTTGTGTACGTGTATATGTTCACTGCTTGTTTCTATACATGTGCTCCTGTAGCAGTGTGGAGAATGGATTAGGGAGGGGCAAGACTGGAGCCAGAAATCCATTTAGTTGGCTATTTTTTAAAAAATTTTTTTTTAATGTTTATTTATTTTTGAGACAGAGAGAGACAGAGCATGAACAGGGGAGGGTCAGAGAGAGAGGGAGACACAGAATCTGAAACAGGCTCCGGGGTCCGAGCTGTCAGCACAGAGTCCGACGCGGGGCTCGAACTCACGGACTGCGAGATCACGACCTGGGCTGAAGTCGGACGCTCAACCGACTGAGCCACCCAGGCGCCCCTAGTTGGCTATTTTTTAATCTAGGCAAGAGCCACTGCAGAAGATAGGTATGGAGGGTTGAATGGACAGGATCTAGTAACTGATCAGCTGTGGCAATGGTGAGAGAGGAGGGGGAATGAGGCTGGTTCCTGCCTTCTTCAGATGGTGATGCCATTCACTGAGATAGGGAACGAGGGATAGGGAGGGGGAGACTTAAGGTCGGTTTTGAAAATGTTTCTATTGATGTGAATTCAAGACATAAAAGTGAAGTTGATCAGTGGCTACAGGCTGGTTGGGTCACCCTTCGTCCCAAAGGAGAGGTCTGGGCCAGAGAGTTCATGGAACATTAACTGGGGACTGAGAGTCATGGTCATCACCGAAGCCATGGCGGTAAATAAGATGGCTCAGAATGATGGTGGAAAAGAAGAAAGCCTGAAAGGATGAACAGAGAAAGAGAAAACTGGGGGAGATGACAAAGAAGGTGCATCCAGAGAGACGGGAGGAACACTGGAGGGCATGGCATCCGAGAAGCAGGGAGAAAAAAGTGTTTGACAAAGTAAGGAGTGACTCACCTATAAGAAAATACACAACCTGATTTAAAAATGGGCAAAACACTTGGGCAGACAAGTCACCAAAGAAGACAGGCTGATGGCAGACACCCATATGAAAAGGTGCTCCTCATCATACATCACGAGGGAATTGCAAATGAAAATAATGAGAAACTACTACTCATCTATCTATGAGCCTGTCAAAACCTCAACCCTGACAACACAAACTGCTGGGGGGATGTACAGCAACAGGAACTCTCGCTCATTGCTGGGAGGAAGGCAGAAGGGCGCAGCCGCCTTAACAGACAGTTTGGCGGTTTCTTACAAAACCAAACATATTCTTCCATTTTATCCACAATCACACCTCCTCGTATTTGCCCAAAGGGTTGAAAACTTGTGTCCACACCAAAACCTGCCCAAGATGTCTAGAGCAGCTTTATTCACAACTGCCCAAACTTGGAAGCGACCAAGTCGTCCACTGGATAAACAGATAAACTGGGGTATAGCCACACGATGGAATGTTATTCGGCATTAAAAAGAAATGAGCGATCGGGCCATTGAAAGAGAGGAACCTTACATACATAGTACTGGGGATTCCAACTACTATGCATGACATTCTAGAAAAGGCTCAAGTTAACGATGGAGACAGTAAAATGATCAGTGGCTACCAGAGGTTGGGGGGAGGGGTAAACAGGCACCGAGGAGCTTTAGGGCAGTGGAACTGCTCTGTATGACAGCACAACGGTAGATACACGTCACCACGTATTTGTCCCAATTTACAGGACGTAAACCAAGGGTGAGCCCTAATGTAAACTATGGATTTGGGAGGATCATCTGGTGTAGTGTCAATGTAGGCTGATGGACTGTAACAGATACTCTTCTCTGGTGTAGATGCTGAAGGTGGGGAAGGCCGTGAGTGTGAGGGGACGAGGGTAGATGGCAACTGGCTACGCTTTGTGTTCACTTCTGCTGTGAACCTAATACTATGCGAACATAATACAGTTTACGTGTACAGAAGAAAGAAAGTGAGGAGGGGTTAAGTGCTAACTACTGCTGGCCAGTCATTAAGACAAAGACGGAGGACATCCAGTGGATGACGGCATGATCACTGGTGGCCGGCCAGAGCCGTCCACTGGACCTCGTCCCTGATTCCTTTTATAGTAAAATTGGGAATGGCTGTGTCCATTTCTTCTTGCTATTTCCCTCCCACTCCTTTTCTGTTGTAGCCACATGAATTCAGTTCTTGCTCCTGGCCCTCCGCCAACACTGTATGTCGAGGTCATCGATTAAGCTCCGCGTTCCTAAATCCAATGAGCTCTCACTCATCTGTTCTGACCTGTCAGCAGCACCCCACACAATTCTTCACTCTCTCCTCCCTGAAACATTTCCTCACTTCTTTTCCAGGACCGCGGACCCTCTGGCTTGCCTCCACTAGCGATCCCTGTGCCAATCCTTCGTCTTCCTGATCTCTGTTAGTGCGTTCCAGAGATCAATCCCTGGGCCTCTTCCCTACAATCACTGCCTATAAAGCGATCTCATCTCTAGCTCTGAATGTTATCTCTACACTGATGGTTCCCAAATGGACATCCCTAGCCCGTGACTCTCAACTAACCTGCAGCCTTATATCCCAACAGCTTACACAGTATCTCAGCCTAGGTGGGTAACAGGCATCTCAAAAGACCTCCTCTAAAACATTTCTCCAAACAGTAAGTATTCTTCCCTAGCCATCCTCACCTCTGTTGGCAGGAAATCCATCCTTGGCAGCTGCTCAAGCCAAAACCCCTGGAGTTACCTTTAATTATTCTTTCCCTCACGTCAAATCCGACACAAGTGTTGTTGGAACTGGACTTGCCTAGGTTCAAATTCTAGTCCAACCCCTTCGCAGCTGGGTTATCTTTGCAAAACTGCTAAACGTGTCCTGGCTTCCGTTTTATCACTTGTAAAATGGAGGTGATAGTCTTACGCATCTCGTTGGTATAATAACGAAATGAGTCAATGTTTGTAAAATGCTCTGGCTGGTGCCTGCCACAATATGCACTATCTCCTGAATCTGACCGCTTCTTACCATCTCCACCTCCACACCCTGTCTGGGAACTAGCCGCCAGTGTCTCTCATTTGGATTATTGCAAAAGTCTCCCGCCTTCAGCCCCTAAGCCTTTTAACCAGGCAGAGCGGTCAAAGTGATTTTCTTAAAACAATATCACACTCAAAAGCTTTTGACATTTTTTTGTGTTTGAAAATTTTGATAATCAAAGTTAGGAAAAACACAAGTCAGATCAGATCAGATCAGTCCGCTGTTAAAACGCTTTGATTCTCTGCATTTCACTCTAAGTAAAAACTCAGGTCTTTGCACTAAGTGACTGGGCCCTCAAAGTAAGCTCCCCTTGCCTCTCTGATCTCATCTCTCTCTTGTCCCTGTCACTCCTTCCAAGCACAGACCCCCCGCCCCTCTCCGCTCCATAAACACCAGCATGCTCCCTCCGGGCGGCCTCTGCACCAGCGGCCTCCGGGCTGCTCCCCCAGCTTGGAAAGCTCAACTTCAGACCGCAGAGCTCACTCCCTCACCTTCTTTAAGTCTGTGCTGAAATGTCACTTTCTCAGTGACGGGCCCCCTGGGTGTACCTTTTCAAATAACCTCCCCTCCCCACCAGCCCTGAGCCTTCTCTATTTTCCTTTTCTCACAGCACTTCTCATTATCACACAGAATATTAGGCCATTAATTCTAAGGAGACTTAAAGTGAAATCTAGAAAAAGTTTCCTGTTTATTCAAAAATGCAATTCCCATGTGCTTCTACTGCATCACCAACCACGGGCCATCCACTCTGTATGCTGTTGCTTATAGTGAAAACATGACGAAGTAAAACGAACTAGGTTGTTGACTGCACTGTTTCTAAACTGTTCTCATGTGCATATAAATGGTGATAAAACACTGCACATTCTGGGTGTGTGGTGTCTGTTTTCAAAGTGTTACATCTTTCCAAAAACTACTTACCCTACTGCCCACTCATTTAAAAAATACTTTTTTATTTGAGTCTGGTGGGTAACTGTCACGCGAGTAGGAAATGCAGCCGCAGCAAGGCCGAAACGAAAAGCCTGCTCTATCCTTGTCCCTTACTGTCACATCTCTATGGGGCCCCAGGAAATGGAAATATCCCAAAAAAGGGTGGGAGAGGGGGAGAAAAGGACAGGGGTGAAACAGGAGTATTTACTGCCTCGCAACTATGTGATGGGCCCACTGACTCTTTCCGTAAGTCACTTAACTTAGTCTTCGTAGTAACGTCCTCACGAACCTGCCAGCCACGTACAGATGAGGAAACCAAAACTCAGACGGATTTAGCAATCGGCCACACAACACTAGCAGCTACATGCGGAGCCCGGAGCCAAACTCAGGCCAACTCGGCAGGGCCCTCTGATGCCACAGTCTATACACTGTGTTGTTAGAGAACCTCGCTTCTGGAGACGCCAGTTCAGCCAACTGGAGCGAAGAAAGGTTGCCGGACGGGCCATGTGTAGTCTATCCCTCAATTCCTGCGTAACTCAGCACGTGTAACTTTCCGTGAACCCAGTCACTGCTGTGTGCTGCTCACTCCCTTACCTGTGGACATAAAAAATGGGATGCGGAACTTTCCACTCAACACCCGGGCCCGCAGATTCTGCAGTGTGCTCCCATCAAACGGCAGGGCACCGCACACAAGCACATACAGGACGACTCCAAGGCTCTGCATCCCAAACAGAGAGGACACACAGTTAATCGCATCAGAGGAGACGGAAGAGGCCATTACGGCACGCGTGTGAGGATGACGGCGAGTCGTGCACCAGATGATGGAGCCACCTTTTCCCCCCGTCTGTGTGAGAAATAATACGGGCATTGGCCAGGCCAATCATCTTCAGGATAGCTAATGGTCTTCCTCGCTTCCAGACATTAATTTGGGGTAACACAACGAGAATTTCTCTCGGTACTCAACCTCTGGGGAGCAGGCAAGTGGCACCAACAGAGAAAATGTCTGTTCCTAGCGAGGGCACCCATCCGAGCTTCTCTTGGGCTTTTTTTTTTGCAGATGCAAAAGGCAGAGCTTTTTTCTGTGGCTGGGTCCACCACACAAGAGCTGGAGGAAAGACTCTGCACCAAGAACCGGGAATTCAAAGAATACGGGTCAAGATCTCAATTCACATGTGGCATTAGGGGTCACCCGGGGGGAAGACAGCTGTTAGCAAGCGAGGGTGAGGACCACCATGGGGTCTAAGAGAAGACAGTACATACCCAGATGTCCACTTTGGGACCATCATATTCCTTTCCTTCAAAGAGTTCGGGCGCGGCATAGGGAGGGCTTCCACACCAGGTCTTCAGCAGCTGCCCGGGAGTGAACAGGTTACTGAAGCCGAAATCTGCAAAGACAAATAGCTCATGTTATCTCAGCCCTGAACATACCAGCTTCTAGTCACTGAATAAAGGCTCTGGATCATGAAATTTGAGAATCAAATGTGAAAAGAGGATCCTGAGAGGGGCGCCTGCGTGGCTCAGTCTGTTAAGCATCTGACTCCAGCTCAGGTCATGATCTCACAACGCGTGGGTTCGAGCCCCACGTCGGGGTCTGTGCTGACAGCTCGGAGCCTGGAACCTGCTTCGGATTCCGTGTCTCCCTCTCTCTCTGCCCCTCCTCTGCTCATGCTCTCTCTCTCTCTTTCTCAAAATAAACACACATTAAATTAAAAAAAAAAAAAATTTTTTTTAAAGAAAAGAGGACTCTTAGAAATTACACAACCATGTGTTAACTAACTTGGATTTAAATTAAAAAAATAATAAAATAGAAAAGAAATTATACAACCAGTCACTTGAACTTAACACGAATCACAGTGAAAGGGAGATACGGATGAGCTGGAACGCGAAAGATATCTGGCTAACTACAAGTAAACATGATGGGTTTATGTCAGCAAAACCAACACTGTTCCTTTCATAACCCATGCTGAGTGAAGCAAGCACACCTGTTCCTTTAAGAACAAAAACAATACTGGGTAGCGACTGGTGTTAAGACCGCATCAGAACCCGTAACTACACGTAAGCCCACTCACCCGGACCCAGAATTTTCATGTTATTTTTACTTCTTAGGACAAACACATTTATGACCACTAGAGACTCAATGACTTGAAAACTTAGACAAAGTGACGTCATTATCATTAAGGTGGCTTATTCAAAAGAAAGAGTAGGCAACTTATTTACAAACTGAAACAGGAATGCTTACAATTCAACTCCAAGCCCTTTTGTGCTTCAACTGCCCCCTGCTTTTCTTCCCGTCCCACTGTTTTAAGAGAGAGCAGATGAGAGAGATGGGGGGCGGAGGAGGACTGGAGAAAATGGGCAAGGATGGCAGGCCAAAGGATAGACAGCCATTGAGTCCAGACACTTTCTTGTGTGCACGTGTTTAGGTAGCAAGTTGTATGGAGCCCAGCCTAGAACACTGCCCGCCCAGGGCCAGCCACACTCCCTACGGTCACAGCACCTGAAAATGCAGAGCACCCCCTGCTCTCCCCTCCCTGGTTTTACTTCCCTTGACAACTCTGTCTCCATTTGCTATCTGCTTTGCTCCTTTCTTCCTCCCACCTGGGCAGGTGTTTTCTTACAAGGCATGCACTGATTTTTGTCTCTTATTCCTTGCTCTAAGGTCCACTCTTCTGGTCTCACAGCTTCTGTTATCATTTGTTTGGTAATAATGCTCCAAATTTACATCTCTGGTCCTGGTACCCACTCTCAAGGTCCTGACATGAGCTTCTAATACTTATCTGGGAAGAAACAGCTCAAACTGGCCATTTTCTGAAATCGAATCTGTTCTTTCAGTGATGTTCCCATTAGTGTTTGTTAACGGCATTACCAGCCCAGCTACAAAGAGCACTGGAGTCCCCATTCTCCCTCTCATTTCCCATTTCAAACTGGTAATAAAGTGTGGCCTGAATCCATTTTCTTGTATTTCCATTCCTAGCACCTTAGTTCATATCCCTATTCTGACAGAGACTCATGCACAGCTTACCACCTCTATTTCATTTCCCTCTAGGCCACCCATTCATAGCACAGTGGTGGTCAACCAGATCACTCCTCACTCAAAAACACTGGTGGTTCCCATCAGCTCACAGAATAGTCTATCCCTCTTAGCATTGTCCCCAGCCCCACCCACCCTTCCAACTTCTCCTGGCCATTCTAGCATTGCTAGACGACTCACATCCTGTGTCTACGTGCCTTCCTTTGGCTATTTCCTCTCTGTGCCATGACTTTTCCTTTCTTTTCCACATTCGAAATACCACTTATTTCCAAGGCCCAGTCAAATATTACTTCCTGTATGAAGCCTTAACTGATTTCCCCCACAAAAGACAAGGTCAATGGCTTCCTCCTCTGTGCTTCCATAGCCCTTGACTTGTGCCTCTACATCCCAATTACTCTGCTTATATTATACTTAGTTGCATTATGTGTTTAAGCCCTCTGCCAGTGCGTGGATGGGAGGGATACAGCTTTACTTAATTAACCATTTCCACACAGTGCTTTCCTACATAGCAGGGACTCGAGAAAGGGTCACTGAATGAACTGGCAATAAAATCACTAGGCCAATCCTCCTGTCACTTTCTGGCTCCCGGAGCCTTCTCATCCTTACAATGGCAGCTGGCCAGCCACTAGAGCCTCTACCTCCTAGGCATCCTGTCTACAGTTCTAAAATTAACTTAATGATCACTAGGGGCTTCGTAGAAACATTTACAACTTCTGGTATAAGAAATCCAATATTCTCATTCATCAATGGAAAATAAATGCCTCTACTGCCAAGCATTCCTGGATCTCCTATAAGAAATACCTTCTACCTTCTCTGTACTCTCCTATTACTTTGTATTTCTCCCTTATTTGGGTTATTGTCATATATATAGACCTTATTCTTCTAGCTCCTGAAAAACACCCTCTCTTTCTAGTTCCTTTCAAAAACTTATTCATCTCAGACTCTCTCAAATTACCTCATTTAACAGTGTTTAAACACAATAGGTACTTAAGAAATGTGGACTATGAACGCAACTGCATTTAAAGCTCTACCAACTAAACTACAACTTCTGACACCCAATAAGTTTTAATTTACTTCTTAAAGCCTACATGTGCTAAACTCTATTAAGATTTTTTTTTTTTCTGCAAGCATGAGGATACGTTGTTAAAAATCCTAACAAACGAGATTCAGCAAACAGGTGTCTTTGGGAATCATCTAGGAAAAGGACCCTCCATTGTTCTTGTTGTCAACTGGCTTCCATACACCTTCATCGGGTCCTTTTCTATGACTGGCCTTCCTCTGTACCATGTGGAAGAACGATGCAGATGGGAGTCTGTAATAACCGGTGTGCTCTCATGTTGCTCTGACTGGTCAGCAAAGTCCAGAAGACAGAATCATGGAGTATTTTGTATTTTGAATGCAAAATGCAATACGCCAAGCAATTAATTAAAAGCAGTAGGTTTAAATTTTTCCTAAAAAGCAGCTCAAAACATAGGACATTTCACATTATGAACCATGAATGCTCTAAAATTAATGACATTTTTACCCATTTACACTGCTGGGGAGGGGAAAGCACAAACTTCATGGCATGAGCTTGTTAATTCTATCAAACTGGAAATCTTTACAAAGGAAACACTCTCAAAGGGAACCATCTTCAACAATGGCTTCAGCCATGATTGTCAGGAGGCACTGACGGGAGAAGCGAGCAGGCAAGAACCAGCGACCTGATCGGGGCCTGACAACCACGGGGATCCACACCTGGGGAAGCACCTGCTTCGACGGCATGTTACTACCAGATGGCTGGCTGCGACAACTGGACCCAATGACCGACAGCAAGACTTCAGTACGATGCAACAATGAACCCCCCATCTGCTTGCCCTCACCTCCTATTCCACACCAGGCAAAAAATCCTCTCGTCCCGCAAACCTGTCAAGGGGTCTCCCTGTAACCATTCCACGTACTGTTCCCACTCCTAACTGCACATTTAAGCAAAATCTACCTCTCCGTGCCTGCTGGGACACGTTCTTTCTTCCCACTAAAGCCAGAGTCCTCTAGTGAATGATCCCGAGGTATCCCAATTCATTCTTTAATGTACCGAACCTAACCGAGTGTGACCCACCCTCCCTCTTCAATACACACATGACTATAAATTCACAGCTTCGCTGAACACACACCGCCGTCTGATCTTCCCCACAAGTACTTCACAGGCATCTTCAATACTGCTGTGCAGCTGGGAAGTTACAGTTCTGGCTAGTTCACTGTCCATTTCGGCTACAACAGATTTTCTGAAAATTTCAGTTACTGATCTGGGAGAAGCCGCGAGGCATTAACATACTAAATCTGGAACTTACTGTGGAAGTTTAGTTCCTTCTAACCTACACTCCAGGGACTGAAGAACCGGAAGGGAAAGAACCTCCTCCTTATTCTCTCAGCTGCTTACCTCTGGGGGCATTTTGCTACACATTTTTTTTTTTTAATTTTTTTTCAACGTTTTTTATTTATTTTTGGGACAGAGAGAGACAGAGCATGAACGGGGGAGGGGCAGAGAGAGAGGGAGACACAGAATCCGAAACAGGCTCCAGGCTCCGAGCCATCAGCCCAGAGCCCGACGCGGGGCTCTAACTCACGGACCGCGAGATCGTGACCCGGCTGAAGTCGGATGCTTAACCGACTGCGCCACCCAGGTGCCCCCATTTTGCTACACATTTTAAGAAGACCGGAGGGGAAAAATAAAAGCAGTTAAAACTCAAACCAGTGTATTTCGGGTGCTGCTGGGGGTTTTGGGAAGTAACTCCCCGCTGCTGGGCTGTGCAGGCCGCATGGGGCAGGTGGGGACACACATGGCCTGTTTCCACTCAGATTTTTGTTCCACAGCCTTACTGACATAAACTTCATATCCCATAAAATTTGCCCATTTAAAGTGTACTGTTCAGTGGCTTCAAGTATATTCATGGAGTTGTAAAACCCCCACCTCAATCTTAGAACATCTGCACCATGCTAAAGAGAAACCCAATACCCAGCAGCAGTCACTCCCCACTTCCCCCCAACTCTCCCATCAATGACCCCAGCCCCAGGCCATCACTAACCAGCTTTCCATCTCTCTGAATTTGCCTATTCTGAACATTTCCAATAAAAGGAACCACACAATACACAGACTTCGTGTCTGGCTTCTTTTCGTTAGCATTTTCGTTAGCATTTTCAAGGTTCCTCCATGTTGTAGCATCTATCAATCAGTACTCTGGTCCTTTCTTTATCACTGAACAATATTCCATGATACGGTTACACCACATTTTATGTCTCCACTCATCAGATGATGTACATTTAGGTTATTTCCACTTTTCAGTATTATGAATAATGCTGCTATGAGCCTTCTTGAACATTTTTTGCGAATGTATGTTTTTGGGGCGCCCGGGTGGCTCATCGGTTAAGTGTCCGACTCTTGATTTCAGCTCGGGTCATGACCCCTGGATTCGTGAGATGGAGCCCTAAACTGGCTCTGTGCAGACAGCGTGGAGCCTGCTTGGGATTCTCTCTCTTGTGCCCCTCCCCTGCTCTCACTCTCTCCTTTGCAACATAAATAAAATAAACTTCATACATATAAAAGAAGAATGTATATTTTCATTTCTCTTGGGTATATATCTAGAAACAGAATCACTGGTATGGTTTTAAACTTTTGAGGAATTGACCAAACTTTTATCCAAAGTGGCCTCCACACTTCACATTACTACCAGCAATGTACAAGGGCTCCAGTTTCCCCATATCCTTGCCAACACTTATTACTGTCATTTTTTTTTTTTTTTAATTACAGCCATTCTACTGAGGTATGTGGTATTCTCACTATGATTTTGGTTTGCATCTCCCTGATGGCTAATAATGTTGAACACTGTTTCACATGTTTTTGACCATCGGTATACCTTCTTTGGACAAATGTCCATCCAAGTCCTCTGCCCATTTTTATTTATATTTATTTATTTATTTATTTATTTATTTATTTATTTTTGGGACAGAGAGAGACAGAGCATGAACAGGGGAGGGGCAGAGAGAGAGGGAGACACAGAATCGGAAGCAGGCTCCGGGCTCTGAGCCATCAGCCCAGAGCCCGACGCGGGGCTCAAACTCAAGGACCGCGAGATCGTGACCTGGCTGAAGTCGGACGCTTAACCAACTGCGCCACCCAGGCACCCCTCCTCTGCCCATTTTTAAATTGGGTTGTCTTTTTATTATTGAGTTGTAAGAGTTACTTATATTCTCTGGATGTAAGTCCATTGATACGATTTGCAAGAATTTTCTCCCACTTTCTTGATGATGTCCTTGATGCATACAAGTTTTTAATTTTTATGAAGTTCAATTTACTGAGATTTTCTAAGGTCACTTAAAGCCTTTGGTGTCATATCTAAGAAATCACTGCCTAACTCAAGGTCGCAAAGATTCATCGCTGTGTTTTCTTCTAGAAATAGTTATTTTTGGGATGCAACAAGCAGCCATGAATCTACCACACAATAAAAAAATTTTATCTTGATAATTACTTACATCCAATCACACGCACCACCCATTCCATCCCCTTGTCCTCTCCCAACCACTGATTTTCATCCTATCTGTACATCAGAATCACCAATGCACTTTTAGAAATGTAGAGTGATCCACAAACCTTACCTCAGCCCTATTCAATCTCCTGGAAATAATTTAGACATCTGAATGTAAGCAAACGAACAAAACAAAATTATTTCTGAAGAAGTTTGAGGACCACTCTCACTGGCAATGAGAAGTCACTGGAACTTTTAGAGCAGACAGGTGATGCAGTAAAATTAACCCAAAAGCAAGACTAGATTAGATGTGAGGTGAAGAGGAAGGCCTATGATGAAGCAGAAGTAATGGAAATGAGAAAGACAGTTCAAAGACTACTTTGAGAAAAGACCGGACCGGACTTGAGGGCAGACTCTGGACAAACACATGTGACAAGCAGGAGGAGAAAGTACAGAGGAGGACCACACACATCTGGGTGGGTAAGACCTCATCAGTAGTAGTTGGTTTGGGAAGGAAAAAAAAAAAATTTTGTTATGCCTGGAATTAAAGGAGGTGAGAAGAAATTCAAGTTGAGATGTTCTGAGGAACCGAGCCATAGGATTGAATGAATAAGAATCTTTTGATAGAGTAAGTGAAGTAAAAGGGATGGCTGGGAATTAAGGCTTAGAACACACCCCTAAGTACTTCCTACACTTGAGGTGCAGGAAGAGAGAGAATGTGGCAAAAACCAGAAAAACATCATTACAAGGAAGCTGAGACAGGAGCAAAGCCTTTCAAAGAAGGAAAAGGGGGGCCTGCGGCAGTCATACAACGTCATCCCGGTAGTCTGCAACCTGTGCCTGGGGGAAAAGTATGGGCACATAATTACTCTTGATCAGAAGTGGGATCAGTTCCCCTCAGGATTTCTATTTGTTAAGTTTGTCTTAATCAAATGCTAAGTCATAGAACTGGACTACGGACACAATGCAGATTCATTCTGAATCACCAGATGTTACACGGTGAACAAAATAAGGCATTTCTTACCAAGTTTGATCACAACCAATAAATAATCGCTCTGAACTACTAGGAAATTCATTCAGGGTACTTGGAAATGAGCCACCCGGCCACGCAGCTGGGCGGTGCGAACCCTGGAGGGAGCCGGGCACCTGGGGAGACCTAGAACCAGATTGGCCCGGTCTCTGTCACAGCGGCACCCTTCCCATCCCTGCAGCACTCTCAGTTACACAGAATAAAGTCAGGAGACATTCTGTAAAGGACACTCTGTCAAGTGCTGTGTGATATACTACCACGTATCCATTACCTCATTAAGATGAGCACAAGTTTTGTTTTATGTCTGGGTAAGTGAGGTTTGTTAAGCAACATGCCCAAATTTAAAGTTCAAAAACAAAAAAAAAATTCCTAAGAACAAGGCAGAGCCAACAATGCCAGTCTACATGCCCTTAAAGACCATACCCCTACTGCATTTTCATCATTTTATGTATGTTTATGTTGAGGTAAATGTACATCCCATAACTATTCCAAATTCCTTATTTATTATATTCTGTTTTTCATGTTATTCTTGACTATCAACCCTTTGCTCTGTGTATGTAATTCCCAAAGTCACCTAGTGGCTTGAGGCATACAAACTGCATGTTTCATTAACAACAGTGCATTGAGGGGAGCCTGGGTGGTTCAGTCGGTTGAGGGACTTCGGCTCAAGTCATGGTTCCATGGTTCATGGGTTCGAGCCCTGCATGGGGCTGTGCTGAACGCTTGCTCAGAGCCTGGAGCCTGCTTCAGATTCTGTGCCTCCTTCTCTCTCTGCCCCTCCTCCACTCATGCTCTGTCTCACTCCGTCTCTCAAAAATAAATAAATGTAAAAAAAAAAAAAAATTTAAAAACAGTACATTGAAAAGAATGGTAGGCACTATATATGATTGAGATATAGGTTGAATTTTTCTTCTTTTTTTTTTTTAAGTTTATTTATTTATTTTAAGAGAGCTAAAGAGAGTGCATGAGAGAGAATCCCAAGCAGGCTCTGCCCTCTGAGAGCAGAGCCTGATGCGGAGCTCAAACCCATAAACCGTGAGATCATGATCTGAGCTGAAATCAGGAGTTGGATGTTTAACCAACTGAGCCACCCCGGCGCCCCGAGACTGAATTTTTCAATAAATGGCATAAGAACAACTGATTTTCCATGTGTAAAAAAAAAAAAAAAAAATTAAATAGGACCCCTTCCTCACACTATATCCTTAAGTCACTTCCCGGTGGATCACAGACTCAATGCAAAAGGTAAAACTACAAGAGTTTTACGAAATAATAAAAGTGAAGATCTTTAAAGCTTCGAGGGATGGAAAGATTTCTTAAACAAGAAACAAAAAGCACTAATCACAAAGGAAAAAATGGCAAATTTGGTTACATTAAAATTACACTAAAATGTCAACTCACTGAAAGACATTTTAAAAAGAGTAAAATGAGATACCACAAAATGAAAGAAAATATTTGTAACATACAACAAAGACTCATATACTTACTATTGAAACAAAAACTCCTGTAACTCAGTAACAAAGAAAACCCACTAGAAAAACAGGCAAAAGACTTATTGAAGCAGACACATGACAAAAGAAAGGCCAAAAGACATGGAAAAGAGTCTAGTCTTATTACTGGAGAGAAAAATTAAAAAACTAAAACCACATGAGATTACACACTCACTTACATACTCAGCAGACTGCAAAACTTACGATGTGTAGTAACACCCAGGAGTGATGAGGACACACAGGAGTGGAAGCACACGTGGACACGCGACACCAGCTGGCATCACAAGCAAAAGCTGGAGATGGACACACTGTATGACCCAGCAACATTACTCTTCGGTTTAGACTCTTAAATGTTTAAGAATGCACATGAACGTTTAAGAGTGCACAAGGAAAAATGCTTAAGAATGTCCAAACTGAAAACAATCCAAATATGCATCAAAAGATACGATGAAAACATGACTTCTGGTGTATTCGTATCATGGTACACTATAAAGAAACACAAGTGAGTAAATCTCAGCTATACAAGCGCAGATAAATCTCACAAACATTGTGTCGAGTGAAGTAAGACACAAAGCAATACATTCAGTATGATTCCATTCATACGTAGTTCAAGAACAAGCAAAATGCATGATGAATGAGCCCACTCCACATTATATCCGATAAATATGGCACTTCGTGGAGCAAAACTCCTGAGGGATGCATTACACAGGTGGTAAAACACAAAAATTGACACAGTGATTACCTCTTGGAAGCAAGGATGAAGTCGGGATGGGAAGGTACAGTCTAGGCTGATGAAATTATTCATTTCTTGATCTAAGTGGTAATTGCATAGGGCTTTCCTTTTATAGTGGTTCGTTAAAGTATATATATATGGTTAATTGACATTTCTGTCTATATGTGTAGTATTCCATAATGAAAAGGAAAATGGAGAAAAGAATAGGATCCTTTTTCTTCCCCACTTCTATTTCTTGCCATGCAGGACAATTTCACTGGGATCTAAGCTCCACCGTCATCAGGGCTCAGAAGAGCAGAGATCAGGCTGTTTTTCTCACCACTGATTTCTTACACCACCTAGAACAGTGCCTGGCAGAAGACAAGGCACTCAAGAAATATATTACAAACGGTTCACTGATCAACCAAGGACAGAGAGGGAGGGAGAAAAAGAGGCAAATAGAGATAAGCATCAAAAGGGACATAAATGTGTGAGGACTCCAAGCAGCTCTTTGTGAACAGGTAAGAAGACAGGACCTGGGAGCTACTTGTTAAAACAGAGATTGCACTGATGTTTTTCTTGAAGACAACCATAATCCTACAAACTATGAAGAATTTACATACAACCATAAAGTTTACAGTGTACTCAAATACAATTTAAAAGGAGTAAATATTTGAAGGATCTATATAATCCCTTCAGAACTGTGAGCAATAAATTTCTGTTATTTATATGCTAACCAGGTTGTGGTATTTTGTTACTGCAGCCAGAATGGACTAAGACACATTTCTTATAACTTAAAAATTCATTTTTTCTATAATGCTACCTTTCCCCCTAATTTAACAAGAGTTACTAACAAAGAACAACACCAGGAAGGAGATTTAGATCTCCCTTCCTTTCCTTCAATATGTCCAACCTAAGGTACACAGACTTGATATACTAGCAAGTCAAAAAAACGTGGATGACCAGAAGAGAAGGGAAAAAAGAAAAAAAAAAAAAAAAACAACAGTTGAAACAAACAGACAAAACTGGACAACTGAGAGTTGACATAATTTTGGCAAATCTTTCAGATAATTAATCTTCACTCTCCCCTAAGTGTGGAATGTATTTTATTTTCTGATTATAACCTTTAATTATTCAAATCCCATAGGTAACAAGCCAGAGAATGGACAGAGCCTATTTCTTTAAAATCACAGTCACTTTGTATTCAATAACTATCTTTTTTCTTTGCTTTCTAGAACTACATCATCCTAGAGAATATACCAGAATACCCAGTCTCCTCAGCTCACGTCAACCGTGGACCATCCTAGTTAGGGGGCACAAGTAAAATCAGCTACACTATCATAAGCTAAAGTGTAGTTCACAAGGCTCAGGAAGAAGAATGCTGTTAGACCAGACACTGGTGCAGGATACAGGAAAAACTGAAGAGAGGCAACTTCAATATAAGTAAAATGCAAGAATAGCAACAACAAAATAACAGAAACTGAAGGCAAAAAAGGGAATAGAGTCAACGTATATTCAAAAAATTAACTATAGATTCTTTGTCGTTTTGAACCGAAGCCCTAGAAAGAATTTCTGTGCTCAGTATTTTTTAAGTGCAGGCGAAACACTGTCCAGGGCAGATCACAAAACAAGTCACAAAAAACTGAAGAAGACTGAAGTCCTATCAAACATCTTTTCCCGTCACAACGCTACAAAAGAAGAAATCAATTATAAGAAAAGCATGCTACTGAGCAACCAAGGGGCCAACAAAGAGATCAAAGGGGAAATAAGATAATACCTGGAGACAAACGGAAGTGGAAACACATGGGATCAAAATCTTTGGGATGCAGCAAAAGCACTTCTGAAAGGGAATTTTATAGCAACACAGGTCTCACTCAAGAATCGAGAAGAATCTCAAGTAAACGATCTAACTTCACACCTATAAGAACCAGGCAAAGAAGAATGAAGCCCAAATTTAGTACAAGGAAAGAAATAACAAAGATCACAGCAGACGTAAATGAAATAGAGACAAAAATATAATTGATGAACCTTTAGACGGACTAATCAAGAAAAAGAGAGGGCTCAAATAAATAATATCAGAAATGAAAGAGAAGTACCAACCAACACCACAAATGTATAAAGGATTATAAAAGACTACTATGAAAAATTACCTGCCGAACAGATCAGACAATGTATAATGAATGAATACATTACTAGTAACATAGAATCTTCTAAGAATGAGTCAGGAAGAAATGAAAAATGTGAACAGATCAACTACTAGTAATTAAATTGAATCAGTAATCAAAAATTCCCCACAAACAAAAGTCTAGGACCACATGGCTTCACAGATGAATTCTACAAAACATTTAAAGAAAAGTTAATACCTATTATTACCAATTAATACCAAACTATTCCATAAAATAGCAAAGGAAGGAATGCTTCAGAATGTTTTGGAACACTTCAGAGGCCAGCATTACCCTGATACCAAAACCAGACAATGACACCACAAAATAAGAAAACTACATATCAAGGTCCCTGGTGAACACAGAGGCAAAAATCCTCAACAAAATATTAGCAAACTGAATTGAAAAATTCATTAAAAGGATCATTCACTACGATCAAGTGGGATTCATCTTAGGGATGCAAGGATGGTTTAATATATACTCATCAACCAACACGATATACCACATTAACAAAATGCAGGTAAAAAATCATATGGTCATCTTAGGGCACCTGGATGGCTCAGTCGGTTAAGCATCTGACTTCGGCTCAGGTCATGATCTCATGGTTCGTGGGTTTGAGCCCCACATTGGGCTCTGTGTTGACAGCTTGGAGTCTGGAGCCTGCTTCAGATTCTGTGTCTCCCTCTCTCTCTGCTCCTCCCCTGCTCGCGCGCTCTCTCTCTCTCTCTCTCAATAATAAACATTAAAAAAATTTTTTTAATCATATGATCATCTCAATAGATGCAGAAAAATAATCTGATAAAATTCAACATCGATACATTATAAAAACTCAACAAAGAGGGCACAGAAGGAGCATATCTCAACATAATAAAGTCCATCTATGACAAATCCACAGCTAACTTTGCTTTTTCTCTAAGGTCAGAACAAGACAAGGATGTATGCTCTCACCACTTTTATTCAGCAAAGTACTGAAAAGCTTAGTCACAATCAGACAAGTAAAACCGGCACTATTTGCAGATGACACGATACCGTATATAGAAACCCCTAAAAGACTCCACCAAGAAACTATTTCAACTAATAAATGAATTTAGTAAAGCCACACTATACAAAATCAATATAGAGAAGTCTACTGTGTTTCTATACACTAATGAGAAAATAGCAGAAAGAGAAATTAAGAAAACAATCCCATATACAATTACATCAAAAAAGAATAAAATACCTAGGAATAAATTTAACCAAGGAGCTGAAATTTGTATACTCTGAAAACTGTAAGACATTAATGAGAGAAATGGAAAAGGACAGAAATAAATGGAGAGATATATCATGCTCATGGATTGAAAGAATTAATATTATTAAAATGCCCATACTATCCAAGGCAATCTACAGATTCAGTGCAATCCCTGTAAAAATGCCAACAGTATTTTTTACCGAACTAGAACAAAAATCCTAAGATTTGTATGGAACCACAAAGACCCTGAACAGCCAAAGCAATCTTGAAAAAGAAGGAAAAAGTTAGAGGTGTCATAATCCCAGATATTAAACTATATTACAAAGCTACAGTAATCCAACAATATGGTACTAGTACAAAAATAGACACATAGCTCAATGGGACAGAACAGAGCCCAGAAATAAACCCATACTTATATGGTCAATTAATCTATGACAAAGAAAGCAAGAACACACAATGGGAACTGCTACATACAAAAGAATGAAACTAGACCACTTTTTTACACCATACACAAAAATAAACTCAAAGTGGATTAAAGACCTACATGTGAGACCTGAAGCCATAAAACTCCTAAAAGAAAACATAGACACTAACCTCAAGGGCAACAGCCTTTGTAATATTTTCTTGCCGTTAAAAATGGGCAGGGGACCTGAATAGACACTTTCCAAAGAAGAGACAGGTGGATGGCCAACAGACACAGGAAAGGATAATCAACATCACTAATCACCAGGGAAATACAAATCAAAACCACAATGAGGTATCACCTTACACCAGTCAGATACAACAAGTGTTAACCAGGATGTAGAATAAAGGGAATCCTTATGCACTGTTTTGTGAGAATGTAAACCAGGAGAGCCAAATCTGGAAAACAGCATGGAGGTTCCTCAAAAAACTAAAAATAGAAATACCATGCAGTCCAGCAATTCCACTTCTGGGTATTTACATAAAGAAAACAAAAACATGAACTCAAAAAGATATATGCACCCCCATGTTTATTGCAGCATTATTTACAGTAGCCAAGATATGGAAGCAACGTAAATGTCCATCAATAGATGAATGAAAGAAAATGTGGTATATAAATACAATGGAGTATTACTCAGCCATAAAAAAGAACAAAACCTTGCCACTTGTGACAACATGGATGGATCTACAGGGTATTGTGCTAAGTGAAATAAGTCGGCCAGAAAAATACAAATACCCTATGATTTCACTCACATGTGGAATCTAAAAAACAAAACAAACAAATGAACAAACAACAACAATAAAAACAGCAACACACAGGTAAGTGCAGAGAACTGGTAGTTGCCAGAGGGGAAGAGGGCAGAGGGATAGGCGAAATAGGTGAAGAGGATTAAGAGGCACCAATGTCCAAATATAAAATAAGTCAGTCACAGAGATGAAAAGTACACCGTAAGGAACACAGTCAATGATGTTACGACTTTGTATGAATGATCACATGGTAACCACACATATGGCGGTGACCAGTTTGTAACAGTTTCAGAAAATTCTCTGGTACAAAAATGCCCGTAACGATACTTTACGTCCCCGATCGTTTATTGGCAACGGGAAAGCCCCATGATCTACAGATTCAACATTAAAATGATGACTAGTCTCAAGAGTTACCGAAGAAAACAGCAGCAGAAACTGGTTAAGATGGATACTCACACCCACACAACAGAAGCCATATGGGTGGAGTTGCTCTCTTCATGTGGCCCACGGTCATTTATTTCTCCACTCACAAGTGGCTCCTATCGTAATCTGTTAAGTCTCTTTCCAACCCCCAACACCCTGGTTGGTCAGCATTTGTCTGCAGGCTGAAATGGTATCTCATATCCCTTTCTCTTAATACAGAGCAGCAGACTTTAATCTGAACCATATGTCTGTCTTGTAGAGATGGTTTAAATACCAGAGCTTTACTATCAGTTTTGAGACTTGAAATTCTTTGTTCTAGGCGAGATCAGGGGCCTGAGGCTATACAGGGTGGTGATAGTGTATCCCTAAAAGTAAGCAGATCATCAACGGGGTATGTCTATGTGGCAAGGGGGAAACAGGAAAGAATGAGTGGCACTAATTTAAAAATCAGGACAACTGCAACAGGAAATTTTCTTATTTGGTCCACCACTTCAGAGCAATACCCTCCACTTCTTTTTTGGCTGACCAAGGAGCAACTCAAAACAGATGTAAACAGATTAGCCTGCAGCCAGTCTGCTAAAGTAACACAGCGAAGCTAAAACTGACAGGCAACCCCTCCAAGCGTAACTTGTGCTTCACTTCCTTGCCGTCCTAAGTAAACTGCTCAGAAGTAGGGGGGAGAGGGACAAAGTAAAATGGGAAAATACTTATTGATCCTCAATAAACACCCTCACCAGAAAACACAAAATTCTTCATGTTGTAACATATGAAAGCTGAGGACCCGTAATCCTAATCCCCCACGTGGAATTACAAAGACCAAGAAGAGAAATTATTTTGGCCTTTGATTAATTTCCCAGTGGACTGAGGGGAGGGGAGGGGTGGAGGAGACAGCTGTCAGGTATTTATTCTCGCTAGAAATGACTCAAAGGACCGAAGATCAACACCACAGTAAGAACACTGTATCAACAACATTTAGACTGTTATATGGACTGTGAAAATGGAACACAGCACAGATAAGGAACTGATCTTGCTTCTCCTATACAATACTACTAGCCTAGAAATCATGTGACCCAAAAGCGTTATTTGGAATTGCGCAAAACAAAAGCCAACTGTGTGAATCTCAGAATTACAGTAGTGAGGAAGGATGAGTTTCGAAGTTCCCAGGAGTCACATTATTAGTTCACTCTTAAAAATGGGTCTTGGGAAGTCCTCAGTGTTTAGCAATCACTCCAACCCCTGGCTGAACTTCCTGACTAGGAGCTAACAGAGAAATGATGCCAAAAACTACTGACTCACAGCCTGAGCATTTTATACACAAGAGAAATTCCTTTAAGAGGGAAAAAAAAATCAAGGAATCAGCTTTTTTTGGTGGTGGGAGGGGGATATTTCGTTTAGTTTAAGAGACCAGGGAAGGTCAGAATCAGAGGACGGGAGAGGACAATATTCATGGGATTGAAAACGTATTACAGAAGCAGTACGGTCCCCTTTTGTTGTCGGTGCCGCTATTATGTCATATATGGGACTGCTCCGTATGTATCTGCCACTTGATCTGACCGACCTTCTGACCCTCCCCTACTCTTAGCACTATATATTTATATAGCACAACACTATCTCTGTGGAAGATGAAAGTTTAAAAACAAAAAGGCTGGACCAGCATTACACTGGCATTTTCAATGAATGACTTATGAATTTCCCCCCAAAGCTTTAAAATACCTTAGCAGTTAGAATCACTGAACTCGGCTATTTTTAAGTGAGATAATAAACCAATCCTCCCCACTCTGTTATAGATAACACTACCCTAACCCATCTCATAAAAACAAAAAACAAACAAACAAAACCTCTCCCCAACACAGGATCTTTTCATCAAACTCAGTATTGAGTAGATATATAAAGGGAAAGGCTGTAATAAGATACTTAGTCTCTAAGACCTGCAAACAATATTCACTGGAATTCCTGAATACATTAAATACATACTATACATACATAGTCCTAATTCTAAATTCTATCAGAACAATGAAAGTCCAATCATTCAATCAGGTAAGTTTCCAACACTGACAGGTGAGCATTCTATACAAAATTTTGGTGTGCCTTTTATGGACCATGACGAATCAAAGTCCCCTTAAATACTCAACAGACACTAAAGGTACCAAATGGAAATATAAACAACCTGCCTAAAGGGTAACGTACAAATATGTAACAGGAGTAGGGTACTCCCCAAGTTTCTGAAGAACCACTAATGAGTTCTTGGCACAAGGTGAACAAAATACGTGGCCATTGCCCTCATGGAGCAGTCGGTCCTGCGGGGAGGCACACATGACACAATTACACATCTAACCATATAATTGTAAGCAGAGAACGAGTTTTAGGGGAAAATTCAGGGGCAAGTGGTAAATAATAGACAGAGAAGAGAGGCCTTCCTGAAGAAGAGTCTATCAAGAGTTCACAGAATCTCTCAATTTGATCCCCAAACCCCAATAAGTTACATGTGAACTACAATGTAAAGAAAACTGTAACCTATTTCACTATATAGGTATCCGGTATTTTCCAACTTTTTGACTCACAAACTCCCTTCAAAGGAATATGTTATCTTAAAAACATCCCAGAAAAGACATTTAAAAAATAATTTTCTCATTTTTGCATGATTTATGACAAAGAAATAAGTTTAAGCAAGATATTTTATTTTATATTAGTATATTATTAAAATTTGATTTAAAAGTTCATTCTAAGTAATATTTATATTTATAAAAAAAATCAACAAAAGGAAATGGTAACCGACTAAATGGGAGAAAATATTTCAAGTCATATATCTGATAATATATATGATATTTATCTAAAATAGATAAAGAACTCATAGAACTTGAGTAAATCCAACAAAAAAAAACAATAGAGTAAAAAAATGAGAAGACCTCAATAGACATTTTTCCAAAGAAGACATACAGACAGCCAACAGATGCTCAACATCACCAATCGTCAGGAAACTGCAAATCAAAACCACAATGAGATATCACTTCACACTTGTTAGAATGGCTAGTAGCAAAAAGACAAGAAATAACAGGTGTTGGCGAGGATGTGGAGAAAAGGGAACCCCAGTACACTGCTGGGGGGAATGTAAATTGGTGCAGCCACCATGGAAAACAGTACGGAGGTTCCTCAAAAAATTAAAAACAGAAATACTATATGGTCCACAGCTAGTCCACTTCTGGGTATTTACCTGAAAAAAAATGCAAACATTAATTCGAACAGATATACACACCCTTGTGTTCACTGCAGCATTATTTTCAATAGCCAAGGAAATAACCTGTCTTGTCAATGGATGAATAAAGAATGTGTGTGTGTGTGTGTGTGTGTGTGTGTGTGTGTATGTATATGTATGTATGTATATGTACGCAGGGCATGCACACACACACAACGGAATATTACTCAGCCATAACAAAGAATGAAATCTTGCCATTCAAAACAACATGGATGGACCTGGAAAGTATTGTGCTAAGTGAAGTAAGTCTCAGACAGAGAAAGACAAATATCTTATGATTTCACTTACATGTGGAATCTTAAAAAAACCAACAACAAGCTCATAGATATAGAGAAGAGACTGGTGGTCACCAGAAGCAGGGGGGAGGGGGGTGGGGTTGCGTGAAATGGGTGACAGGGGTCAAAAGGTACAAACCTGCAGTTATAAAATAAATCATGAGGATATAATATACAGACAGCATGGTGACTATAGTAATACTGTACTGTATATTTGAAAGTTGCGACAAAGTAGATCTTAAAAGTCCTCATCGCAAGAAAAATTGATTTTGTAACTATGTAAAGATGGACATTAGCTAGACTTATTGTGGGGATCATTTCACTATATATACAAATACTGAATCATTATGTTGTATACCTGAAACTAATATAATGTTATATGTCAAGCATACCTCTATTTTTTTTAAAAGTCATTATAACAAGAGAAATGTTTCCCATTTTAAAAGTGACTCACTATATTAATTTAAAATTGTTATCTCATACTTAGTTGGGAAGCCACATACATATTGAGATTATAATGTCTGAAACAGCCAAGAACTTTTCACGCCCTGGTATTTGAAATGCTTACATTTTGAACCTAAAGAACAAACCTGTCTGAGTCACTTTCATGTTTTGGTTGCAACTGGTAAAATGGGTCAGCAAGTTTAGTACCTCTGTGCAAATAATACATTATGATAGTCTCTGTATATTGGGATAATCTCTATATTGGGATAGTCTCTCTTCCCAATAAAGCAAATTGGATATCGTGTTGTGCACGCGTATGTGTATTTGCGTGTGTGTATCAAATTGTGGTTTCTGAAGTCCTACAAAGACCGTGTGCGCTATAGAGAACAGTGATCAAATGAAGACAATTCCTGCATTTGGTGAAGTTTGTCTCGAAGCACTGCTGAATTACTACTCTTATTTCCATTAACTGAATTTTGACATCCGTGTCCCTTATGCTTTGTATTGTCCAATGGTCCATTACGGAGGTACATTTAATAAAATATGATAAAAAACTGCATCCTAGTCAAAACTACCATGGTAGCCAACGGCTTCACCCAAGCAGTAAAGGGACCGACTGAGTGATAAGTGTGCTCATTCACTCCCCTCTAGCAGGTAGACCCGCCTGGTTTACCCTCAGAGGCTCTCAAACTATTCCATTGAAGGAGGGTGAGGAGGCCTAAATCATTACTTGATTTACAGACTTCTAATTATCCCCCAAATGATTTGCAAGTGCAAAAGTCTGTGTAAGAGGAATTTGTAGCTGGGGGAAGAAAATCTTTATTCTCAGGTTTCTTGAACTCGTGTATGTTTATATACCCCCAGGGATAACGCTGCAGTGTGCCAAGAGTTATGTGAAACCATAGGCTAAATAAAACACATCTTCCTGGAATATTAATTTTTTCTATGTTAAATAAAGTTGAATAATTTTAATATTAAAACAAATGTTGTAGGACATTGAGGTGAAAACAAAACGTGCATGAATTTAAAATAAAGCATGTGATTTAAAAAGTGAACCATTCCAGGGGCGCCTGGGTGGCGCAGTCGGTTAAGCGTCCGACTTCAGCCAGGTCACGATCTCGCGGTCCGTGAGTTCGAGCCCCGCGTCGGGCTCTGGGCTGATGGCTCGGAGCCTGGAGCCTGTTTCCGATTCTGTGTCTCCCTCTCTCTCTGCCCCTCCCCCGTTCATGCTCTGTCTCTCTCTGTCCCAAAAATAAATAAAAAATGTTGAAAAAAAAAAAAATTAAAAAAAAAAAAAAGTGAACCATTCCAGGCTAGGTAGGTCATCAATCCCACACTTGACCCCCACCCTGTGTGAGTTCATTCCCCTCCACGTTAGGGAAACCACAGTGGGAGAATCTGAGAAGCAACGCCTCTGTACTGGTAGCATAGCTGTTTGTGAGCTAGGCCCTGTAAACAGAAAACCTTCTTGATCTTAGCAGGACGCAGTCACTTTTCAAGATCAGTAAGACCTCACTTGTAACCTGGAACCATGACTGACAAAAATCTGTTCATTTGAATTTTCACTTCAGAATTTTTTCATACAAAATAAATCAACCGCGTGTGTCCCTAAAATACCTTCCGAATGAGAGTGTGTCAATTTTTCGTTTTTGTAAGCTCCAGTCTCAGGAACAGGAACCAGAAGAGATCATTTTTCAAACTGTATTCCCAAGGGTCAACATACATGAAAGTCGTTAGCACCTTCTAGTTGAGGCTCACACATCATTTCAGAGGGAGGGCAGGCTCTGAGGCATTGCGACGCCCAGGTTCTAGTGTGACGGGAATTCAGGAAAGTCACAGGGCCTCTCGAGGTCTCCAGTTATTACTCGGTAGCCAGGGAGGTGCACTGAGAGATTCCCTAAATAAAGGTGTTACGACCATGATACAAACTCTGCGACGGCCGTGGTGAATATCCGGAACGACTTTCCATGGGCTGTGAGACACCAACCACCACACTGGGGAAGGGTTCTCAGAAACCCGAGGCTCACAACCTGTGTTCCCTATGTGACTGTATCTCAGCAAATTCATACTGAAGGGGAAGAGTCAGTGGATTCATGGAGTGTTACAGTTTCTCACTTTTAAAAGATAAAACAGTCTAGATCTCAACCGCATTAAGGTCAAAAATTTCCACAGTACCTTAAATCCGTGCACTCTGGAAATTCTTTCCAAAACACTGGCTTTGCTGTAGCTGTGCTCCGCATCTCTGCTGTCTACTGACTGCCAACTAAAACAATAACACCCGAGTGGAAACTATCTCATGGAGACCATTCTAGGAGTCGACATTTCAAGAGAAAAGTTTCCAACTTCCTTAGGTTAAAAAAAAAAAAAAAAAGTTTCCACAATTTTCAAAACATTCTCAAAACGTCTGAGTATTTCAAATAATTCTGCTTCAGGGAGTAAGCCAGCCACATTTAGGTCTTTTCTTAGGCAATCTCTTATATAGAAATTTCTCTACTTTATCTTCGGGGACAAGTATTAAAATTGCTTTCAAATAGCATTAAATATAAGACAACACCATTTTCCCTTGATAGCCTAATATACTCCGTCAATAAGAAAATCTGATTTCTCCATTTCCACACACGTCTTTGACTGGAACTTCCCTCTTCCTGGCCCAGATACGTGAGTCGTCAACCATCCACAGAAAGTCTTCGTTTGCTCGCTCTTGGATTTGTTGTGTCGTCTTCCTTTTCACGTCCACCATCACCACCTCGGTACAGGATTTCACCATTTCCTAGCCTCTGAACGGATCTTCCCATTTGCTCTCCCTGTCCTTTCACCCCGCTCCCGCCTTTTTTTTCCATTTGACAGTCTGGCCTCTCTCCCGCCTTCTCAGGCGGGACTCCCCTGCTTAAACCTTCCCTCCAGCCAAGCTGCTTTACCTTTCTTGCAAATACGCCCCGTCCATTCTACCGCTGCCCGTACTTCTCCGGCTCCGCTTCCCACCGTAACCAAGCATGAGCCCCAATCCTCAGCACGAGTGTAAAGCTCCACATGGACTGGCCCCTGCCAGCTCTCTTATCCCGCCTCCTTCCACACCCCGCTTAGAGATCATCTCCAGCCACATCAGCTTTTCTCCTACCGTGTCAAACTTAAATTCACCTCTCTGGGGCCTTTGTACTGCTCTTCCTTCTGCTTGGAAAGCTCTGACTATCCTGGTTAAAAGCACTCTCTCTCCCACAAAGTCATTCTAGCACACTGTTGATTTCACCATTTTCACAGTCCTTATGAGGGCTTATTTGTTTATGTGTTCACTGCCTACCCCCCCAGCAGAATGCTAGTTCCAAGGCACTACTCTACCTGCAGCTGTATCCCCAGTGCGTAGATCAGGGCCTGCACATAGCAGGTGCTTAATTAACATTTGCTGACTGACTAATCCTACTAGAATTCTCTCCTCTACACCTACACTTAAAGAGTTCTATTCATCCTTTACACTCACCTCAAATGTTATGTCCTCAATAGGACATTTATGTCCTTGTCACCAGTCTAAAGTTCAGGTCAACAAAGTTTTGAGTACCTACTACAGGACAGGCATACGCTAGTCCACGGGGGGCTGGTGGGGGGGGGAGGGCAACACACAGGATGTGGTTACAGTCCCTGTGGCACTGAGAGTCTAATGGAACTTTACAAACTAAAGTGGTTTCTTCATCCTCTGAACTTCTGTGGTAATTAGACTGTACAATTAATGGGATAATGAATCATGGCGTGCCTTGTGACATCTCTTCTATTGTATCAGACTATAATTTGGTAGCTGGTGAACACACTGTCACTCAGCAATGCAGGCCATAGGCTGAGAGAGGTGTGTTGTGCTCCCCCCGCCCCATTTAATTGGCTCCTCTGTGGATCCTCACGTGTCCGAGACACGAAAAGTGGAAGGTCGGAGGCCAAGAATCCCATTCTTTCCCAGTGCTAGACTCTCCACATGAAAGAGATTTGCATGAGTGCTCTTTACAAGAAATTCAAAATTTTGGAAAGTTAAAGGTGTATCTTTTGGAGACTCTAATGTTTTCTAAATAAGCTGTATTTGCGTGCCAAATATGACAAAATTAAATAATACATGTGAAAATGCTTTGTAAAGTGCTGTATACATACATACACATATAACATAGTGCATATGTACACATATACGTGAAACACACATATATAAATGTAATTTGGGTTTATTTAACTTTCCAGAGGTCTAAGCATTTGCTGCCCATGACACCTGAACAAAGAACCTTTAACAATAGGTATGTGTTCAGAGGACCACTACACATTTTTAGTTGTACACTTGGTAAGTTTGCCTTTCAGAAATACAATTCTTTGTTCTGAAAACCACCAATGTTTATTCTGGATTACTAATTACCGAAACATCTTTTTTTTTTTTTTTTTAATTTTTTTTTAATGTTTATTTTTGAGACAGAGAGAGACAGAGCATGAGCGGGGGAGGGTCAGAGAGAGGGAGACACAGAATCCGAAACGGGCTCCAGGCTGTCAGCACAGAGCCCGACGCGGGGCTCGAACTCACGGACCGCAAGATCGTGACCTGAGCCGAAGTCGGAAGCTTAGCCGACTGAGCCACCCAGGCGCCCCCCGAAACATCTTTTAAATAATTCTATACAAGACAGGTTTGCTACTGTCATTAAGAAGAATTTTTTAATTCTAAACCCCAGGAGGAGGAGCAGCTGGGTGGCTCAGTCAGTTGAGCGGCCAACTCCTGATGTTGGCTCAGGTCATGATCTTGCACTGAGCATGGAGCCTGCTTGGGATTCTCTCCCTCTCTTCTGCCCCTCCCCCACTTGGATTTCTCTCTGTCTCTCCCTCTCTCAAAATAAAATAAACTGGAAAAAAAAAAAAAAAAGATTCTCTCTTTCCCTCTGCCTCTCACCCCCACTCGCATGCGCTCCGAAGATTTTTTTAATTAATTAAAGAAAATAATCCCATTTAGAATTGATTTCATTACTTCTCCGATCTTAACCTGTCACAATCACCCAATCTACCTCTCCAAAATTCGTCAGGCTGTAGTAAACTTCAACTAGAAGCGTCTCTCCCACTGGCCCACTAACAGCAGAGACCACCTAGCAGAGGAGAAGTGGAATTTCCACTAATTGCTGTATAAGAAAGGGAGTTCAAGCAATGATTGAGAAACTGAGGACAATAGTCTCCCTTATCCACAGGGGATACAAGACCCCCAGTGCACGCCTGAAACTGTGGATAGCACTGAACCCTATATGCTATGTTCTTCCCTATACACACATACCTATAGTAGAGTTAATTGATGAATCAGGCACAGTAAGAGAGTAACAATCACTAACGATAAAATAGGACAATTACAACAATATACTGCACTAAAAGTTATGTGATTTGGTCTCTCTCAAAATATCCTCCGGTACTGCACTCACCCTTCCTCTTCTCATGATGATATGAGATGATAAAATGCCCATGTGACGAGATGAAGTGAGGTGAATGGCGTGAAGTGAAGCGAGGCATCGTGACATAGTGCTGGGCTGCTACCGACCTTCTGACCATACCTGACATATGAGGAAGACCATCGGCTTCTGGACCACAGGTGACCATGGGTAAGTGAAACCAGAGAAGGCAAAACCGTGGATGGGGAGGCAAGGGACGATGTAATGATGGCATGACGAGCAAAGACAACGTTAGATATTGTAGCAGGGCACAAAACTAGTGGAGCTCAGCATTCTTGGCAAAACAAATAATGAAAATGCAGACTCTGGTTAAATAAACTTAAAACTCTCACCGTATGTGTTAACACAGAGAGCACACGGCTGGCTGCCAGCATTCCTAGGAGTCTGTAATTATACACCAGCAGGTAGAGACTCTGATGGTGACTACGCGGATTTGTTTGAACTATTAACAAAGAAAAGCATTTAAAAATCTTCCCACCCAAGTATTTGTCCGTGGAGTTTCTAATTTCAGTTATCACTGACCCCTGCTTTTACACTCGGTTTCTCAAACAAAAACAAAGAGCCATACTAATCTCCCTTAACTAAATCAAAATAGTTCGAAAGTCAAAATCAAGAACCAAGGAAGCATAAAAATTCTTCAACCTCTGTTCAGTGAAGGTAGAATACAACTGGAGAAGAAAAAGAGGGCCTTCCTTTAGCTCACTACCCAAATCAATAATCCAAAAAACACTACCATCCCATCTGTGGCAGGCTAAATAAAACCCCTCAAAAGCCAGCCACATCCTACCCCGTTGAATTTGTGAGTGTGCTACCTACGGCAAAAAGGGGCCTCTGCTGATGTGAACGGGTGATGGGGAGATCATCCTGGATTATCCAGGAGGGCTCACTGTAACCACAAGGGTCCCGTTCAGAGGAAGCAGGGGATCGGGGCAGGAGTGGGAGATGTGACAATGGGAGCGTGAGTGCTGTGAGGAAACTTCCAGAACCAAAGAGCACAGGGACCTCTAGAAGCTAAAAAAAGCAAGGAGATGGACTCCCCAGAGACGCCAGATGAACTCGGTCCTACCAACGCCATAATTTTAGTCCCGTAAGACTCATTTCAGGTGCTCATTTCAGCAGCACACAGACTAAAAGTGGAACGATACGGAGAAGACTAGCACAGCCTCTGCACAAGGATGACATACGCAAATTCGTGAAGCGTGCCATGTGTTCTCATGAGCACTGAGTAATGTACAGAATTGTTGAATCACTGCAGGGCACACCTGAAACTAAATATACACTGTATATGAACTAGCCTGGAATTAAGGGGCGCCTGTGTGGCTCAGTCGGTTAAGTGTCTCACTCTGGCTTAGGTCATGATTTCACGTTTCGTGAGTTTGAGCCCCACATCGGGCTCACTGCTGTCAGCACAGAGCCCACTTTGGATCCTCTGTCTCCCCCCGCACCTCTGCCCCTCTGGCTTGCGTGCTCTCTTTCTCTCAAAAAAAAATAAATTAAATAAATAAATAAATAGATAAAAACATTAAAAAAACTATACTGAAATTAAAATAAAAAAACGGAGTAACATTTTTAAAAAAGAAAAAAAGACTCGTTTCCAATTTCTGACCTCTAGAACTGTAAGATAATAAATGTATATTGTTTCAAGCCACGATGTTTGTGGTCATTTATTACAGCAACAATAGGAAACTAACACAACATTTTATTATACTTCTAAGGATTGCGACGCTTAGTAGATGTTATTCCCATTAATTTAATTGAAGCTCCAGTGAAAAATGACAAAAGAGGGTTTGAAGTTGCCAGGTCTTTCCATACTACCCACTTCTGTGGGAACTGCTAGAGTCTAGAGAGCTTTGGAGAACAGAAAACAGACATAAGGACAAAGGAAAAATGCAATTTTATAGAAGATAAAGAAAGCATCTCTTTCTTGTCTACTACGTACTGGGCAAATGCAGGACTCCAAGAGTTTACAACCATGTGAAATTACTAAACAACCGTGCATCTATCAGCATAACATAGGTAAATAAAAAGTTAGGTGACATCCCAAAGATGTGAAAGCAGAGCCTGGAAAGAGGACAGACTCATCTACACGTAACAGTCTGTAGAGTCACCAACCTGAAAGGGTACAACGCAGGTACTTTAACCTGTAATAGAACACTGTCTCAACTCTCCACTCCCACCCTTTTAAGGAGGGAAGTCTCTAGAACTGCTTTTTACTTTGGCTTCCAGGGCAATTACATTCTAGCTGTACCGTTTTGTATATGAACCCCCCCCCACCACCTCCCTTTTGACCCGTGAGATGAGGGACACCCAATGCAATACTGAAAACTGTCAGGAAAAAAAAACTGGTTTCTACTCATGTTTGTAGTTTCTGTCTAGACTGCAGCCACTTTCTTTTATCAATAGGTGGTGAGCTTGTATTGGCTAGGCAAATGCTGATCGTTCATTAAAACTGAAGTAGGAGCAGATCGAGGCAGTGAAAAGTACTTTTTAGGCACCTTCAGATGAACAGATGAGTGAAATGTGAGCACACAAAGAGATCGACTGCCTTTAAACCAATAGAAGATCTGTTTTTCCTAAATTATCATAAAACTGCAGTCTGCACAATAAGCATGCTCTATACCAGCAGTGCCATAAATCCACCTCTTCAAGTAAAGCTGATGGAGTATACAAGCTTAACACTTGTTCTCACCGCTTTATTCTACACTTTATTCCTTATTATTCAAAAACGACTGTCAACCAAAATAAGAGAATTTTTTTTTTTTTTTAATTTTTTTTTCCAACGTTTTTTATTTATTTTTGGGACAGAGAGAGACAGACAGAGCATGAACGGGGGAGGGGCAGAGAGAGGGAGACACAGAATCGGAAACAGGCTCCAGGCTCCGAGCCATCAGCCCAGAGCCCGACGCGGGGCTCGAACTCACGGACCGCGAGATCGTGACCTGGCTGAAGTCGGGCGTTTAACCGACTGCGCCACCCAGGCGCCCCGAAAATAAGAGAATTTTAAGTGTACTTTTTTTTTAATGTTTATTTATTTTTGAAGGAAGGAGGGAGGGAGGGAGGGAGGGAGGGAGAGAGGGAGAGAGAGAGAGAGAGAGTGTGTGTGTGTGTGTGTGTGTGTGTGTGAGTGGGAGAGGAGCAGAGAGACAGGGAGACACAGAATCTGAAGCAGGCTCCAGGCTCTGAGCTGTCAGCACAGAGTCCGACGCGGGGCTCGAACCCATGAACCGTGAGATCATGACCTGAGCCAAAGTCGGACACTTAACCGACTGAGCCACCTGGGTGCCCCAATGTGTATTTATTTTTAAGAGAGAGACAGAGTGCAAGCGGGGGAGGGGCAGAGAGAGAGACTGGGAGACACAGAATCCAAAGCAGACTCCAGGCTCCGAGTTGTCAGCACAGAGCCCGACGCGGGGCTTGAACCCATGAACTGTGAGATCATGACCTGAGCCAAAGTCGGACACTTAACTGACTGAGCCAACCGGGTGCCCCAATATGTATTTATTTTTAAGAGAGAGAGAGACAGAGTGCAGGCGGGGGAGGGGCAGAGAGAGAGATTGGGAGACACAGAATCCAAAGCAGGCTCCAGGCTCCGAGCTGTCAGCACAGAGCCCGATGCGGGGCTCGGACTCACAAGCCAAGAGACCATGACCTGAGCTGACGTCGGACGCTTAACCGACTGAGCCAGCCAGACGCCCCCAAAATAAGAGAACTTTAAACATCACTCTTTTCCTTCTTGCTCCCCGGCCTAGTTCCATCTAATACTGCATGAAAAATAACATAAATGTATTTTTAGAGCTTATCAATTTTCAAGCCCTCCCCAACACACAAATCTTGTATTTTCACATTACTTCTTTCTGAAGAGATGGAAATAGACAATCCCTGGCTTAAGAACCTTGAAGGAAAAGTTCTTTTGTTCCCATTTCACATCCTCAACACACTTCTCACCTGCTATTTTAATATTCAGATTGGCATCCAGAAGCAAATTTTCAGCTTTTAGATCACGATGAACAATATTCCGACAGTGACAAAAATAGACAGCTGCCACAATCTGTTTGAACTTCCGACGGGCCTCCTTCTCTGCCATTCTGCCATGGGCCACCAGGTGGTCTGTGGTGAAAAAGAGCACAGTCAGTTCTCATTTTGCACACTGGTATCATTTCAAAAGGTAGACTCCAGGAGGGATGCAAGGGGGCCTACCAGATAAACAGTTGAAGAAGTGAAACAAACAAATGGCAACATTGGTGGCTCTAGTTTGTATCTATAAAAACCCATCGGCAAGCAGTATCCAAACCGTTTTAAGTATACATAACTATGCATAAGAATACATATGCTCTACTGTAAGAAGGAAAAAAAAAGTTCTGAGGCTTTTAATGGTATTTTTGGAAAATCATAACATTCAACACCTCCTTTTTCTTATCTCCATTGCAAAAGATTACATACACACAGCAAACATATACATGAAGATAAGAATCAGCAATATTTCCTGTGCTAACGCGTGACTCAAAAAGCAGAATCACGATAATCAATCATTTGGGGGAAGAGTAGACAGAAGTTAGTCACTGCTAAGGGGGAAAAAAGCTTTATATAGGAGCCCATCGATGCTAATATCTCTTCCACTTAAAGTTTTAAAGTTTAACATAAAAATGTACTTATTTGGTGACTATACTCTGGAATGCATCATACTGGAATATGTCGGTATCTTTCCGTCTGCATTTATTGTGCTTTTCAAGTATTTATTAAACTGCTGTTAGTTTTTACAGACAACATCAACTGAAAATAAAGGAAGCTTTTACCACCTCAGTGAAATTATTTCATTGGCTATGTGGCTAACTAAGGAATAGCAAAAGATTTTACATGTGATAAACTTTGTAATACTATAAATCAAACTATCTTCTATATTTAAAAATGAGCTGGTTGACCCATAGCCAATACCATGAATTACTAATTACCAGTACCAATACCAATTAGTACCAGTGCTAATTACCAGTACCAGAAAAGTAAGTACTTTTTTTTCTAATAGTGGCAGGTTTATTCTGAACCAGTGAATCCTCAACCCATTTCTTCATCTAACAACATACCCAGATCATAACAGCTGATGAGATTAGAAACACTGGCAAGACAGCTTGCTCTACTTAAAACCTCCAATAGTCTCATTGGCACTATCCTTAAACTAACCAATCTAGGTGGGAGAAGGACACATTTGCCATCGTAAGCATCCTGAGATACTGGGAAAGTAAAAAATCAGACGATATAAACAAGTGTATTATTGTCTGCTCATCAATGATAGTACTTTCAATCTTCCTACCCAACTGTCTTTGGCACCATCTTGATCACCCACAGGACCAGTCGGATAGATCTTTTCTTCATCACAAAGAGGAAGTCTGAGATAAAACATACGCCCTCGTAGTGCTTACCAAGATGGAGGGCTTAGGACAAGGAACGGGGTGGAGTGTGAAGAAGGGGAGCCAAATGCCAATCCATCCATACAGCAGACTTTCAAATAATTCAAAGAGCATTCTGACCACAAAGAGCATAAAATATTGGAGATCAAATACTACAGTAATTTTAAGAACAGCGTCTCAGAGCATCACTTAAATTATTAAGAAAGACCCTTCAATGGAATTATTGTAATTGTTAGTATTATCAAGTGGCTCCTACGCCAGTTCTTTGAAGCATTTTCCTAAAAAAGCAATCGCTTATTATAGCCACGATGACCAAGGTAGTAGAAGACAAGAAAGAAAACAGGAAGCCTTTAGCTTAGAGGGTTAAGGTCTAGACCACCACTTTCTCCAGGAGTTCAGAGGTAGTGATAAACGGGTGTGCACTCTGGTGTATTTACACTTCAGGTGAGATCTGTCACATGAACCTGAAACAACACAAAGTCCCTAACTAGGGAGAGTCACTTAATGTAAGCTGTTACAGAACGGGACATCCATCACATGTGAAACGCTAGGTTTTATTTTCGGACGCCACTCTCTAGCAGTACCTGCTCCTTTGACCCCCTATTCCTCTTAACCCAAGGCCTAATTATTCTAATAATATGTTTTAGCTGCTAAACTTTGTCTAATTAAAGGGCTTTGAAGAGACAGCTATTCTTGAGAAACATAAAAATAAACCCTTATGAAGGTTTACCATCAGAAGCTCATTTGGCCAAGCCACCCATTAATTAAAATGCCCAAGAGACATTCGTCTGGCAGTAAATACTAATTACCAGAACACATCAAAGAGCTTCTTAAATACAACAGAACGATTAATTTCGTGATTTCCAAAATAAGTGATTTTCTTTTATTAAAAAAAAAAAGACTCTTTATATTTTCTAAGTACTTTGTTTTCCTAAAACGATTGGAAAGCTCTCAAAATTGCTACACAGGCCAGGAGCTGGTGGAATGCAGCCTAGTCCCGTTTTTTCTCCACAATGACACGCTGGTTGTCCTTGGACAAATCGGTTATGCTGCCAATATCCCCACCTCTTGATCTGCTGAACGGAAATAAACCCTGCTACATGCTGTGGCCAAAGAAAGGATAGCGTGTTTGGGAATAAACTGGTACTATGATTACGAGTCACCATATATGATAGAACTCTAACTTCCAAGGACATTTAAAAAGCTGGGTTTTTTTTGTTTTTTTTTTTGTTTTTTTTTTAATTTTTTTTTCAACGTTTTTTATTTATTTTGGGACAGAGAGAGACAGAGCATGAACGGGGGAGGGGCAGAGAGAGAGGGAGACACAGAATCGGAAACAGGCTCCAGGCTCCGAGCCATCAGCCCAGAGCCCGACGCGGGGCTCGAACTCACGGACCGCGAGATCGTGACCTGGCTGAAGTTGGACGCTTAACCGACTGCGCCACGCAGGCGCCCCTAAAAAGCTGTTTTTATGAAGGCCCACTCAGTACCATACAAAGAATATTTAAGCATTTGCTTCTTCGGGGGGCGGGGGGCCGGGATTCTGCAGAGCTTAAAGGCATTGATATACATCAATCGTCACTGTTACGTGTTTCTGGTTAAAAGGTATTTTTGACAGCACGCTGGATGAAAGAGCTTCAACTATATAGTATTTTCCCAAAGACACCTACGGTATCCCTACAGCTACGAATGCAAAGATCAACAAATCACTTTCTACCATGCAGGCTGCGAGCATCAGATGTTTTTTTTCCAGCTGCTGTGTCTGACGTTCAGGTTTTCTCAGCTTTGGGAGCACTGGGCTCTTCCGCCATCCAGGATCATCTTAACGGCTCTATACCGTTCAGACTCCAGCCTCCGCTTTCACTTTGGCCCGTCTTGCTACCACCACCACGGCCACCCCCCCTCCCATCCCTGTTAGCCTGCTTTCAGAGCAAAGCCACGGGAGCTGGTGGGTGTGCCAGGAAGCCAGCAGCCTGCCGTGGTTTCCAGCCCCTGCTGAAACCGCCTCTCGGCTGCCAGGGGGCAAATGGCTGCTTCACGTCGGAGTGTGCCCTACGGGCAGGCAGTGAAAATGCTGCAAGCTCACGTGTGATGTTTAACTTCCAGCAAAGAAACCCAGAGCCGCGGCCCAGCCTGGACTTGCCACAAAGTCACGGCATTTGGATGAATACTGGGGTGACCTCAGAATGCGAAAGAAACCAAGTGGCTCCCGAACCACTCAGTATTCAAAGTAAAACACATTCTGAATTGTGTGGGGATAAACCCCAGGGGCAAGGAGCGCTAAGGAATCATTCTGCTTCTTCCAGGCGGTTCGGGGAGCTACTTCTCCTAAACACTGGGCGACACACAACCCCACCCTCAGTCCCCAACTTCCCACACGGCAGCCATGCCCCCGGCTCCCCGGCCCCCGGCCCAGAGCCGGGCCACGCTCCAGCCCTGCCACACTTTGGGTCCTTCGTTGACAATTCGCTACTTGTCTACTTAGCTGCCACTCTACCTCCGGGGCCAATTTCAAGTTTCTTGTCTATCACAGCTTCATTCCAACCACGGCAGCGGAGACAAGGACGAGGGGACTCTCAGCTGAAAGGAGAAAATGGGCCTCCTGTTTCAAGCTCTTATCAAAAGGCAGGAGTGTAAATCACCACAAATCACACGCGGCACTGGACTTCTTTCATCGTTTTTATCTGCTCTTCCTCACAAACTGGGAAGACGTCAGTGACACCGGGTGATACACACACGTCGCGAGGAGCACAGTTCTTAGAAGTGGAGGGAATGAATTCTGAAGTTTAAAGGCATGAGAGCAGGCACGCATAGAAAGTCTGCTTCAGAATTCACTGCTTGTAATTTTGTCCTAATCTGACTCAGGAAGAAATATCTTGTGGTACATTTAGATTCTAACCTTTCAAAGAGCAAAAATACACACGAGGCGGTCTTAACTTCCCTTGCTCAGCCTCACTGCAGTATCAGAGGCAGGCCACTAATGGGATGGTGGTGGGGAGCCAACATTTCTTAAAATAAGTCACTTTTCCACTATAAACAGAGAGCGTCTCCATCTGTCTGCTAAGTCTGTGACTCTAACTGACCCAAAACACTAGCTGAAAATGACTGTACCCTGACAGCAGGTCAAACAACAGGGCAGAAACTTTTCATTTTTCATGATAAAGAGAGAGCCCCGTCTAGAATGGGGGGAAAGGGGCCCATGTGCTCAGCTTAGGTGGCTACCTGAGAACGTCTCTGCCAACTCCAAGCCAACCACAGCTGCCCGTTCTTTGCTCTGCCACTCAGCTCTATCATTTCTTCTTTCGACACCCATGGAAACGACTTCCTGTTTATCAAACAAATGCTCCTTTCCAGAAGAGCCAGGCCCAGGCCAAGAGAACTCAGCTGCTGGGGAGGTTAACAAGAGTGCACTCACTGTAATATCACAGGTCCCTAACTCTTGCAGGCCCCAAGCTGCCGAGGACTGGGGGACAGAGGTTTGGTACTTTGTTTTCCTTGCCAAGAGTCCAACTACCTTAGAGCAGCCTGCTTTACTTACTCCTACATCTAGTTGCAATCATTTTTTTTTAAGGTTATTTATTTATTTTGAGACAGAGAGCACAAGCGGGGAGGGAGAGAGGAAGAGAGAGAAAGAGAAAGGGGAAAGGGGGAGGGGGGAATGAAAATCTCAAGAAGGCTCCAGACCGTCAGCACAGAGTCTGACACAGGGCTCAAACTCATGAACATTGCGATCACGATCTGAGATGAAATCAAGAGTCGTACGCATAACAGACCGAGCTACCCCAGTACTCCTAGCTGCTATCTCTTTTCTTCATGCTCCCAGGCTTCCAGGCCAAAAACCTTGCTGTCACCCCCTTCTCTTTCTCCCACACCCACATCCAATCCATCAGCAGATTTCATTAGCTCTACCTTCAAAATATACCCAGAATTCAAAAATCCCTCATGCCACCTCCACCCCACCCTTGTGTCAGCAACCTAGCCAACAGCCACTATCTCCCTCCTGGATCACTGTAATCGCTCGTCACATTGGTCCTAACGAGTGTCCCTGATTCAGTCCTTGGCCCCCTGCGATCTACTCTCAAAACAACTGCCAGAGTAATACGCTTCTAAAAAACTTTTTACTTTGAAATAATCACAGATTCACAGGAAGTTGCAAAGACTGTACGGACAGGTCCGATGTACCCTTCACCCACTTTCCTCCAGTGGGTAAATCTTACATAATTATAGAAAAAACCCAGAATCTGACACGGGTACAATGTGAGTAGAGCCCTATCTCATTTTGTCACACCTGTACATTCATGAACTACCACTGCAACTGGGATACAGAATTATTTGGAGTTTCTCGTTACTGAATACTCCTGCAGATTTAAAAACAGGGGCGCCTGGGTGGCTCAGTCGGTTAAGCGTCCGACTTCAGCTCAGGTCACGATCTCACGGTCCATGAGTTCGAGCCCCACGTCGGGCTCTGTGCTGACAGCTCGGAGCCTGGAGCCTGTTTCCGATTCTGTGTCTCCCTCTCTCTCTGCCCCTCCCCCGTTCATGCTCTGTCTCTCTCTGTCCCAAACATAAATAAAAAAACGTTGAAAAAAAAATTTAAAAAAAAAAACAAAAAGCACACTATGTTTTCTTCGGTCTATCCCAAGTAAATTAAACTTCTTCCTTAAAGGTCTTGAGGAAACACAATTTCTTTGTGAGACAGTCATAAGATATGCCTAGAACTGTTTCTATCTTTCCCTCTGCCTCCTTACTATATACAAAATAATGTTCTGCAAGGGTGCCTGGGTGGCTCAGTTGGTTACGCGTCCAAGTTTGGCTCAGGTCATGATCTTGACGTTCATGAGTTCGAGCCCCGCGTCTAGCTCTGCACTGACAGCTCAGAGCCTGGAACACGCTTTGGATTCTGTTTCCTCTCTCTGCCCCTCCCCCGTTTGTGCTTGCACTTTCTCTCTTTCTCTCTCTCTCTCTCTCTCTCTCTCTCTCTCTCTCTCTCTCTCTCTCAAAAATAAATACACATTAAAAAAAATGCTCTGCAGATGATCGATGCTTCATAACTACAGATTACCTCAAGAAATATCAATGACAGGAGCGCCTGGGTGGCGCAGTCGGTTAAGCGTCCGACTTCAGCCAGGTCACGATCTCGCGGTCTGTGAGTTCGAGCCCCGCGTCAGGCTCTGGGCTGATGGCTCGGAGCCTGGAGCCTGTTTCCGATTCTGTGCCTCCCTCTCTCTCTGTCCCTCCCCCGTTCATGCTCTGTCTCTCTCTGTCCCAAAAATAAATAAAAAACGTTGAAAAAAAAAAATTAAAAAAAAAAAAAAGAAATATCAATGACAGAAAAGTCTATAAACTTATAAAGACATATTTCCTTAATTCTTCATTGTGCCACTAAACAAAGTTTGTAAACTAAGTACTATTTATGTTAAGTTTTTAAAACAAAAACAGGCTATTCTTTTGATATGAAGTTCTTTCACATTAATGTATAAAGGAGGATTTGTTTTCTTGTAGCTCCTTAAAAAAATACTTCTAGACTAAGCGTGAAGCCCAGGCAGCCTATGAAACAGAAACTCATATATTCTGAAAGGCCTTTCAAGAATGCTATTCACACAGGGGTGCCTGGGTGACTCAGTCAGTTAAGTGTCCGACTTTGGCTCAGGTCATGATCTCACAGTTTGTGGGTTCGAGCCCCACAATGGGCTCTGTGCTGACAGCTCAGAGGCTGGAGCCCACTTTGGATTCTGTATCTCCCTCTCTCTCTGCCCCTCCCCTGCGTGCTCTCTTTCTCTCTCTCTCAAAAATAAATAAACATTAAAAAATTTCAAAAAAAAGAATGCTCTTCAGACATTTCTTACGTAATGCAAATGTTTCACTTGCTACACTAATATACTAGCAAACGTGGGTTGGCTAACTTTGTAATACTGAGGCTATTCCCTGGTTCTTAGAATTCACAGGCTCCAAATCAAGCTCATTCTTTAGAAGCCAGCTGAAAGGTCATTTATCTGAAGCTTTTCCTAACCTACTCACCTACCCTAGAAGAAAATGCACAAATTAGAAAATCTGTGTCTAATGGCCTTTATTCTAGATATTTCTATAATATTAGTGAACAGCTGTGTTACAATTATTTCTTAACATGCGTGTCTTCCCTTTTAGACTAAGGTTTCATGGTCCATCGATGAGTTTCTATCCTTGAATCCCTGCAAGGTGTAAGAAAATATGTATGGTGTGCCTCTGTTTGCAAGAAGGAAGAGAAAATACAAATGTGCATGTATATACATGCGTATATGTTTTCTAAAAGAAGAAATGTCAAGTAAAATATTTCTAAAAATGGTTACTTACAGGGGGATGAAAAAGGGATGGAAACTTGACTTTCGTGAATGTACTGTTTTATAGCTTTAACCTTGGAAACACGTAATGTTTTAAATAAATCAAACAATTCACAGTTTAATCAAACAGAAGAAAAAGTAATTTCTGACACCTGAAACCTAACTGGGAAAAAATGGACCTAGTTGTAAGTTAAATTGTGACATAACCAATCAGAGAGTAATTTTTTTAAGTGACACAGTATTTTGCCTTAATGGGATATAACTTAAGGAAAAAAAGAACCAGTCTCCTTAGTATTTGTAATAATACTGGGATTGTTTTGAATCAATATTGCCCTCATTCACTCATATCAAATATGTAATACGCAAAGTCATTTGGAACCACAATTTTCAGCATAAGAAAAACAAGATATAAATATACAATATTCAAGAAGTTAAAAAGACTGAAATCTTACATTTCAATTGGGATGTTAGTACAAACCCGTGTTTTACTTTTCTCTATATAAACGATACAGATCTCCTACCTCTGTGCCCTGAAAAGGCCTCTAAGCAATGACAGACCGGCAGCAGTAATAAGCATCCCTAGGGCACAGATTCTGGTCTCTATGTGCTATTTTCCACTTGAAAGGACCACAGCCCCTAGAAGACAGGTTTGATTCCAGGTCTGAGATGAGAAATATTCAGGGTGGGCCTGGGATAGCTTAGCTAAAAGCAAGGAAGTCATCAAAAGGACATGGGAACATGTCAAAAGGACACAGGTGTCAACTTAAAGAGGCTCCTGCTGGCCCAAGTGGAAAACTTTAAACATCAAAAGACTAATGGCTCAAGGGACTGACACACATCAAATGTATTAAGAGTCATAAATTCACATTGATATTACAAATAAAATCAACTTTTCTGGTCACCACTGGAGATTGGTAGGGTACCAATTCATCATTCTGAAATTTAATACATAAAGGAAAAGAATCAAGCACTTATTTTGCCTTTACTACACTTTCTAAACAGTTTATAGGCAAAGTTCTCCACAAAAGAATTAGAATTCACAAGTACACAGAAGGAATGAGAGAATCAGAAAATGACAACTTTGCAATTTCTAATGAAATATGTGTCTAAGCAACTAAATTAGAAGGGTAGCTAAACCATTACGTCAAGGTCTGATGGGAAACTTTATAAAAACTTTATAAAACTTTATACATCACTAAAAGTGGGGAAACCAGACATTACATGACTCCTGAGATGATGCAAGAGGAAGACGACGAAGTGGTCTTGTCCCCATCGCCCCCATGTTGGCCTGTATTTAACCAAACCACTTTACACAAAATCGCGACCTATAGGAACACGCGGACTGACACGATAAGGATTCAAATCCATAATGCAGGAAATTTTACAAGATGATCCGGTTTCTTCAACAAATAAATGGCATAGAAATAAGTGTGTAGACGTCTGCCGGAGAGGGTTAGGGTTGTTACAAATGATAAAAAATTTGAGACACTTATCAACTTAATGCATGTATGGGCTTTGCTACAATCATGATTTGAGCAAACTATAATAAGATGTTTTGGGACAAGTAGAGAGAGCTAAACATGCCCTGTTTTATTTATTAGAAGAAAACACTATTAATTTTGTTGGGTATAAGAATGGTATTGTAGACTTTAGTTTTGATTATGAAAGAGTAGCTGATATTGAACCATCTATAAAAGTTGGACTATTTGCAGACAACGGACAATAACCAGCAAAAGACTATGATTCTTCACAGAAAGCATAAGAGGTAAACCCCATATTCACCCCAAACCACAACCTAGGGAGACAGAGGTCAAGCAAAGAGAAGTAGGTTAGGGTAGAGGAAAGAGATCAGAGTTAGGGGCTAGTAACACAGCTAGAATTTGAGTGGTGGGATAGCAGAAAAGGAACACCAACAATTAGCATAGAAATTCCACTCAGGTACGTGGCCAACTCCCAAACTGCACATATGCAAAGCAAGACAATGGAAGGCCTAGCAGAAAAAAACTGATGGGAGAATGAAAGCTACAGAGAAATTTTTAGATGTCCCATAGCATTCAGGAGATGGAGTTCAGATTTAGCTTATAAGGAGAGACCTCTGTGAATATTCTAGGCACTCAGTTGAGGCCTCATTAGACAAAGCCCTAGGAGTAAGGACCGTGCCAAAGGAATAGTAAGTAAAACTCATAAAACCACCCTAACAAAGCCTAAAACCAACCCTCAGCATGATCAAGTTGATCCACATGTAACTTAACTTCCTGCCTGAACAAACTCAACACCACAGAAGATAACATAATCCAGAGTCTCTACAACATGTCACCCTTAATATCTAGCAAACAACAAAAAATTACTAAACATGGGAAGAAGCAGGAAAAGTGACCAATAGTCAAGAGATTGAAGTCAATAGTCAAGAGATTAAAGCAAAACCAAAGATGACTCAGAGTTAGCAGGCAAGGACTTCAAAATGACAATTATTATGTTAAAGAAAACATAGGACAAGATATACAAAAAAGATGAAAAGACAGAATATGTCAAGGGAGAACTAGAATCTAAAATATATATAATCGTGGGGTGCCCGGGTGGCTCAGTCGGTTGAGCATCTTACTTTAGCTTAGGTCATAATCTCATGGCTCGTGAGATCAAGCCCCGTGTCGGGCTCTGTACTGACGGCTCAGAACCTGGAGCCTGCTTCGAATTCTGTGTCTCCCTCTCTCTCTCCTCTGCCCCTCCCCCGCTCTCACTCTGTGTCTCTCTCCTTCAAAAAATAAAGAAACATTAAAAAAATTTAAATACAAATCATCTATAATCATATATTCTAAAATGGCAAAACATTTGAAATAGAGAATTTATTGCATAGGTTTTAAGAGCTAACAAAGAAAAAGACAGGATTGGTGACCTTGAGTTAGGTATTATGGTAAAGTTTTTTAAAGTCTCTCGCTCTCTCTCCATATATATATATATACATATATATATATATATATATATACATATGAAAAAATATATATTAATATATATATGAAAATGTTAAATATTTATGAGTGAGTAAATGAATATTTATGAGTGAGATTATATGATTTCTCAAATTTGCTTTAAAATACTTTAACCAAAAAAAAGTTGGGATAAAGGGTGAAACAAAAACAGCAAAATGTTGGTAACTGTCAAAACTGGATGATGAGCATATGAGAGTTTATTGTACTATTCTCTTCCCTCTTACATATATTTGAAAATGCTTATATTAAAAAGCTTTTAAAAATGGAATCTAACATTTGTATGCCTATATTCATAACATCATTCTGTCCAACAGCCAAAAGGTAGAAACAACCCATGTATCCATCTGTGGATAAATAAACAAAAAGTGGTCTGTACACACAACGGAATAATATTCAGCCTTAAAGAGGAAGGAAAGTTTGATACATACAACGTGGAGGAGCCTTAAGGACATAATGCGAAGTATAACAAGCCAGTCACAGAAGGACAAATACTATGATTCTACTGTTAAGTGGTAACTAGAATAGTCAAGTTCATAGAGACAATGTAGAATGGGGCTCCGTTAGTCAAGTTCATAGAGACAATGTAGAATGGGGCTGCCAAGGGATGGGAAACAAGTAAATGTGAAGTTAGTGATTAATGGGCACAGACTTTGAGTTTTGCAAGACAAAAAGAGTTCTGTAAATGGACACTGGTGATGGTAGCACAATAACATGAATATAACTAATGCCGAACTATCTACTTAAAATGGTTATAAAGGTAAAACTGTATGCGATGTGTCTTTTAACATAATGGCTTTTAAAATGGGACCATGGGAATGCAAGCTGGTGCAGCCACTCTGGAAAACAGTATGGAGGTTCCTCAAAAAACAAAACAGAACTACCCTACGACCCAGCAATTGCAATACTAGGCATTTATCCACAGGATACAGTGTGCTGTTTCAAAGGGACACACACCCATGTTTATAGCAGCACTATCAACAATACCCAAAGTATGGAAAGAGCCCAAATGTCTTTTTCCATCAATGGAGGAATGGATAAAGAAGATGTGATGTATACACACACACACACACACACACACACACACACACACACACAATGGAGTATTACTTGGCAATCAAAAAGAATGAAATCTTGCCATTTGCAACTATGTGGATGGAACTGGAGAGTATTATGCTAAGTGAAATTAGTCAGAGAAAGACAAAAATCCTATGACTTCACTCATATGAAGACTTTAAGACACAAAACAGATGAATATAAGGGAAGGGAAACAAAAATAATATAAAACCAGGGAGGGGGACAAAACAGAGGAGACTCATAAATATGGAGAACAAACTGAAGGTTACTGGAGGGGTTGTGGGAGGGGGGATGGGCTAAAAGGGTAAGGGCACTAAGGAATCTACTCCTGAAATCATTGTTGCACTATATGCTAACTAATTTGGATGTAAATTTAAAAAAATGAAAAATAAAATAAAAAAAAACTCTTTGCTAACAGGATAAAAAAATTTTTTTTAAATAAAATGGGACCAATGATCTCAGTTTTGTTGATTGTTTCCTTCGCTATGCATAAGCTTTTTATCTGGCTGAATTCTCAATAGTTCAATTTTGCTTTTGTTTCCCTTGCCTCCAGAAACATGTCTAGTAAGAAGCTGCTATGGCTGAGGTCAAAGAGGTTGCTGCCCCCAGGATTTTGATGGTTTCCTGTCTCACATTTAGGTCTTTCATCCATTTCGAGTTTATTTTTGTGTATGGTGTAGGAAAGCGATCCAGGTTCATTCTTCTGCCTGTTGCACTGTACAGTTTTTCCAACACCATTTGTTGAAGACACTGTCTTTTTCCCACTGGATACTCTTTCCTGCCTTGTTGAAGATGAGCTGACCACATAGCTGTGGGTCCATTTCTGGGTTTTCTACTCTGTTCCATTGATCTACGTGTCTGTTTTTGTCTATCACACTGTTTTGATGACAGCTTTGTAATACAGCTTGAAGTCCAGAATTGGATGCCACCAGCTTTGCTTTTTTTTCTTTTTTTCCAAGACTGCTTTGGCTATTTGAGGTCTTTTCTGGTTCCATATAAATTTTAGGATTGTTTGTTCTAGCCTCTGAAAAATACAATAGGGATTACATAAAATGCGTAGATTGCTTTGGGTACTATAGACATTTTAACAATATTTGTTCTTCCAATCCATGAGCATGGGATGTTTTTCCATTTGCGTCCGCTTCTTTCATAAGTGTTCTATAGTTTTGAGAGTACAGATCCTTTACCTCTTTGGTTAAAGTATATTCCTACGTATCTTATGGGTTTGGGGACAATTGTAAATGGCATCAATTCCTTGATTTCTCTTTCTCCTGCTTCATTATTGGTGTATAGAAGAGCAACAGATTTCTGTACACTGATTTTATATCCTGCGACTTTGTTTAATTCATTTATCAGTTCTAGTAGTTTTTTGGTGGAATCTTTTGGTTTTTCTATTGTCTGCAAATAGTGAAAGGTTTACTTCTTCCTTGCTGATTTGGATGCCTTTTATTTCTTTTTGTGTTCTGACTGCCGAGGCTAGGCCTTCCAGTACTACGTTAAATAACAACGGTCAGAGTGGACATCCTTGCTACAGAGGAAAAGTTCAGTTTTTCCCCACTGAGGATGATATTAGCTGATCTTTTGTAAATGGCTTTTAGGATGCTGAGGTATGTTCCATCTATCCCTACTTTGTTGAGGGTTTTTATCAAGAATGGATGCTGTATTTTGTCAAATGCTTTTTCTGCATCTATTGAAACCATCGTATGGTTCTTATCCTTCCTTCTATTAATGTGGCATATCACGCTGATAGATTTGTGAATACTGAACTACCCTGCGGCCCAGGAATAAATACCACTTGATTGTGGTGAATAATTTTTTAATGCACTGTTGGATTTGATCTGCTAGTATCTTACTGAGAATTTCTACATCCACGTTCATAAGGAATACTGGTCTGTGGTTCTTTTTAGTAGGGTCTCTGTCTGGTTTTGGAATCAAGGTAATGCTGTCCTCGTAGAATGAGTTTGTAAGTTTTCCTTGCATATCTATTTTTTGGAATGGTGTAAGAAGAACAGGCATTAACATTTCTTTAAATGTCTGGTAGAATTCCCCTGGGAAGCCACCTGGCCCTGGACTTTGGTTTGTTGGGAGATATTTGATTACTGATTCAATTTCTTTGCTGGTATTATAGGCCTCTGCACAGTGAAGGAAATAATCAACAAAACTAAAAGACAATCTACAGAATGGGAGAAGATATTTGCAAATGACATATCTGATAAAGGGTTAGTATCTAAAATCTATAAAGAGCTTAGCAAACTCAACACCAAAACAACAAATAATCCAATTAAGAAATGGGTAGAAGACATGAACATTTTTCCAAAGAAGACATACAGATGGCTAACAGCCACATGAAAAGGCGTTCAACATCACTCATCAACAGGGAAATACAAATCAAAGCCACAATGAGATACCACCTCACACCAGTCAGAATGGCTATAATTAACACTATAGGAAACAAAAGATGTTGGTGAGGATGTGGAGAAGGGGGAACCCTCTTGCGCTGTTGGTAGGGATGCAAACTGGTGCAGCCACTCTGAAAAACAGTATGGAGGTTCCTCAGAAAGTTAAAAATAGAACTACCCTACGACCCAGCAAATGCACTACGAGGTATTTACCCAAAGGATACAAAAATACTGATTCAAAGGGGCATGTGTACCCCAATGTTTATAGCAGCTTTTATCAATAGCCAATACGTTGTGTGTGTGTGCGTGTGTGCACGTGTGTGCGCACATAGTGGAATATTGCTCAGCCATCAAAAAGGGCGATGAACTCTTGCCATTTGCAATGATGCAGACGGAGCTAGAGTACACTATGCCAAGTGAAATAAGTCAGTCAGAGAAAGACAAATACCACACAATTTCACTCCTATGTGGAAGTTAAGAAACAAATCAGATGAACATAGGGGAAGGGGGAAAAAGAGAGAGAGGCAAACAATAAGAGACTCTTAACTATAGAGAACAAATTGAGGGTTGCTGGAGGGGTTGGTGGGTTGGGGATGGGCTAAATGGGTGATGGGTATTTAAGGAGGGCACTTGTTAGGATGAACAGTGGGTGTTATATGTAAGTCATGAATCAGTGGGTTCTACATCTGTAACCAAATTTGCCATATACGTTAAATAACTAGAATTTAAATAAAACTTGAAATAAAAAGAAGATAAAATGGGATCAATCTCAGTCTCTCTTTCATACACACACACACACACACACACACACACACACACACACACACACACCAGCCCAGAAAATATTCATACATACACACACACACATACCAGCCCAGAAAATATCTTTGAAAAACATCAAAGCTTGAAAGCACTAATTCCAAATATGTGATAAAAATCTCTTTATATAAAGTCAACTTTCTAAGTATTATGATTAAAATATCCTTATTTTTTCTAGCAGTTTTGCTTTGTCAGAGAAACTACATTTTCCAAAGAAGGTTAAGGGGGAGGAAACAGTTCAGAGAACCCTCAGGAAAAATATTAATACAGAAGCCAGGCAAACATATTCCCTTGGGACTTGTATATATTAAATGCAGTAAAAATATTTTGATGATTCTCTGGGGCATTTATTTTCACATAATGGTAGAACTGGCAGTGTGATCACACAACTATGAATGGGTGTTTAGCAGTAAAGTAAGGTCATCAAACTAAGTTTTTAAGCACTAAACACAGGTGGCTTCCTCACATATCCTAGGCAGGTTGCAAGCATAAATGCTACAGTCATAGCTGATATGAAGAAAATAAAACAAAAAATGAAGACTCATGAATGGGAAATTAATTGGGGAAGAGACAGAAGGAAACTGTCTTAGTTCAGAGTGATAAAATGAAGCTCAGTGATACAGTTATTTGCTTCTGTCAGTAAAGCCTGAGAAAACAGCTAGCTTTTATAGCCAAAGGGAGTAAATAATTTAGTGGGAAAATAGTGTTTTAGTTGTAAAGATATACCAAAGGTTATAAGGATTAAATAGGAAAAGCATGTTATAAACAAATCGCAAACCTGGTATGTAGCAGTTTGTCCAAATAAATGTGGTAGCGTTTTCAAACAAACACAAGGTTCCAGATGAAACACTTATCACATTATCTGCTATTCATGGTTGTGCAATTCAGGCTTTCCCACTCTGTGCCCAATTGGTCAGTAGCATAAATGAATGGCTTTATGAGAAGTTCCAGGTTCCATACATGCTGGCACCATTAGGAAATGTTATTTTTAAAGCATCGAGAATGTCTATGATAAATCATGCACACTTCAACAAACTGCTGTTAATAATTTATTATAAATGCCCACGAGTTCTGCCTGGTATTCAGGAAACTTTTCTTGATAAAATGCTGGATTTATGACCTCATGGTCTCAGATAGGAAGTTTGGGGATATATATCTAAAGAAATCATACTGGGGAAGTTTTAAATTATGAGCGTAGTGGTTTGCCAAACTAACCAGTTTCTCAATTTTGTTTGTAAAATTAAACAGACACACATTGTCATGGCTGCCCCTTTGTAATATGGTTCTGAATAGTACGCAATACTCATTTCAACAAATCAAATGGATGAGTCATAAATGTTCATTCAATAACCATTTATTGAAGCCTATTAAATTGTTCAGAATTTATAACCTTCAATATCTTTCTCTGCAGCTATCCGGAAAACAAAAAGGTGTTTTCCCCCACATCAAACTCATTAACTAAAATACCTGTTGTGGAACAACATGAAAATTGCATGCCTGACTTGGTTATATTTCACTGCAACACAATCAAACAATTTTACTTACTACGCGTTAGAGCCCGCATCAAACGGCGACACGCGCGCATACAATTCAAATGCCACGCTCTGCAGTCTAGTGACATTCTTTCATTCACTTAGTCTTTCATCCAGCCGATCAATAAATATTTACTGGGCATGTGTTCTCTGCAGACACTGTTCTAAGTGCTAGGGATCTAGCAAGGCTCAAAACTGTACAGTCTCTACTCTCATATATGTCAGTTGTTGATAAGAACCAAGAAGGAAAATAAAGGAAGGAGATACAGAGCGGTGGGCCAGCAGACAAAGTGAGACTGTAGACAGCATGGCTAGCAGAGATCTCTCTAATAAGGTAACGTTTGATAAGATATCTGAAGGAAATGGAACAGCGAGCTATGCAGCTATCTGGGAAAAGAGTATTTCGGGAAGAAGGAATGGAATATATGAAGGACTTACAGTGAGAACATACTGGAGAGTTTAAGGAACAAAAAAGACATGCCAATGCAAAAAGAGGGAGAGTACTAGGGCCTGAGGTCAGAGAGGTAGCCGGAGACCAGATGATATAGTTTCATAAACCACAGAAAGGACTATGCATTTCTTCCAAACAGATGGGAAAGACAACAGAAGTAGCTGAGTGGTAAGATTTCACTTTCAGTTTTAAAGAATCACCCTCACTGAAATAGTGGAATCAGGGCAGATTCAGGGAACACTGGTTGAAGGCTGCTACAGTAATCCTAGCAGCCTAGGACTGTGACCTAGACCAGGCTGGTATTGGTGGCAATGGTGATTGAATTCGGCATATATTCTGACGGTTGAGTCACCAAGATTTACTGATAGTTTTGGCATGAAGTGTGAGCAAGGAAAAATTAAGTGTGACTTTCTAGAAGTTTTTGATGTGAGCAACTGGATGAATGGAGTTGCCATTATGGAGATGGAGAAGACCGCTGAGAAGAGAAAGTTGGTAAATGGACATCAGTTTGCACAGGTTAAGGCTGAGAGGCCTATCGGAAATCTAGATGTCAAGTAAACACTCGGATATATAAATCTAGAGTTCAGAGGATAGAGCAGGAGATTTAAAATTCAGGAGCCAGAAGTTTAATGGGTCATACAAAATTAACTAGTGAGTAGATGGGCACAGAAAAGAAAAGAGGTCCACGGATTGAGCCAAGGAGTATTCCAAAATTTAGATATCAGGAAAATGAGTAGGATCTGGCAAAGGAACCACCACAAGAAAGGTGATCAATTAAGAGACTGTTGTTTAAATTACCGAATCTAGTGTCAGCAATCTAGTGTCAGTACCTCAGTGATACTACCTACAGCAAGTGAGAGACACAGAAACACACACACACACACACACACACACACACACACACGGAGAAAGAAAGAAAAACTACAAACAGTTTTATAGTGGAGGTATGTTCAAAGGAAGAAGGAAATAGGCAATTAACTCTCTAGCAAAATCAGGGCAGAGTTCACAGAAAGTATAACGTTTGAGAAGGGTCATGAAAGCTGAGTAGCAACTAAAGGGCAAAGGAGAATAGCTGGGCTTTTGTATCTTGTGTTCTCACACTTCGTACTGAAATCGCCTTTCAACCAATTGTTCTGAGACCACAAATTCCTTTATAGGCTTCCGGAGGAAAGAAAGGACAATATTCCATGAGGAATTAAGAAGCAAGTAATCAGGAAGTTTTCTAACTCCCCACTACCTTCACACTACCAAGGTATATGCTAGGATATCTGGTAAACCCCTTTCTGCTTCTCTTGCCTTCACATGTATCAAAGACACAGAAACCTACATCACAGTCTACTGCTCCACCCAGATCCTGCCAGTTACTTAGGAAATGTCAACAGCCATGAGGATAATCTATTTGACAATTTAGCGTCATGACTCCTTGAATCTTCTTCATCTCCAGTGACCTATAACTCCCTCAAAGTTCAGCAACTGTTCCTCTGGCCACATCCTGAACTTGCCTTTGCGTAATATTTTTCTACCTTTGAAATTTTAAATTTCAATAGTATACTTCCCTCTCTCTTAACATAACCTTCTAGATCAGCAATGTTGAATAGAAATATAATGTGAGCCATTTTAATATAATTTAAGAGTTTCTAGTAGTCACATTTAAAAGCAAAAAGTATCTGGGGCACCTGGGTGGCTCAGTTGGCTGAGCGTCCGACTTCGGCTCAGGTCATGATCTCACAGTTTGTGAGTTCGAGCCCCGCGTCAGGCTCTGTGCTGACAGCTCAGAGCCTGGAGCCTGCTTCAGATTCTGTGTCTCCCTCTCTCTCTCTGTGCCCTTCCCCCACTCATTCCATGTCTCTGTCTCGCAAAAATAAACATTAAAAAAAATTTTAATTTAAAAGCAAAAAGTATCACTCATATTGAAAGTTTTATATTTTATTCAACCCAATACATCAATCCCAACCCAATCATAAATATTAGCAATGAGATGCTACTTCAAATTCCAGTGTGTACTTTACGGCCTATCACATTTCAGACACTAAATTGTCTACAATCTAGGTGAAATATAATTTTGTCAAAAAAAGAGTTGTGTTTAATGAAAAGGTATTTTACACTGTGTGTAATAAAGAAATAGGTCCTGCCCCAAGTGAAGATCTGGCCTTGTCCCTTGGCTTCCGAGAGGTCATCTCTGAGCCCCTAGAATGTTATGTGAGTGACAGGAGCATCCGTGTTTACCTAGGGGGCTTGGTTCATGCCAATCTTACAACATGACTTAACATGGAAGTGGTCATATTCATCTAGTCTTAGGGTAGAGGCTGACCACACTAGGAAGACCAACAATGTAATGGAGGGTGTGAGTTTTGGGTCACGCAATAACAGACGACCTGGAGCACAGATGAAGCATATGGGCAATCAATCAATCAATCAATCACGCCTACGAAACTCTGAACACAGAGGCTCAGGTCAGCTTCCTTACAGGCAGTCCTCAGTGCATCCTGTTACACAACAATGTCAGGACGCTGACGCTACACATCCTGATTCTACAGGGAGAAGAAAATAAAAGTTCTGTGTTTAGGACTGCTCATGTAGTACCGGACTCTGTGCTTCTTCCCTTAGCTGATTTTAATTTGTATCCTTTCCCTGTAATAGACTGCAACTGTGACTATAATGGCTTTCAGTGAATTCCATCAGTCTTTATAGCAAATTATCAAAGGTAAGGGTGGTTTTGGGAAATTTCCAAACTTGCAGTTGGTGTCAGAAGTGAGGGTGGTCTTGGAGACTGTGCTCTAACTTTGTAATTAGCTAACTCTCTCAGCTGGCCTAAAACTCTTGGCACACTGCCTTAGTTTTTCAGTTTTACATGTACAGTAAGTCAGATTCAAAATTCGGTTCGGTTGAAATAAAATTTCAATTTATTTATTTATTTTAAGCAACATGTGGCCAGTGGTTACTGCATCAAGCAATGCAATTTCAGACTGTGAGCCCTCTGATCCTCTTATGCCCAACACACTTCCTTCTCCATTTCATCTAAACCTCTAGCTTTTTTCAGTTCCTGCTATTTAAGATCATTCATCCTGATGTCAGGTGCCTTCATCCCCCTTTCACCCCACACCCAATGACCCAGACATTAATTACTTTATTGTCAGTGGCCTCAACTCTTCTGCCAAATGTCTCTCTTCTTCTGCACATGTTCTATAAACCACCAATCCTGGATCGATCCAAATGTCTTTCTTACCCCCTTTACCCACAGGCTGTTGAGTACTGCTGAGGATAAAAATCATTCAATCCTATATAATGGAACAACAAGTGCATGGTTTCCCATTGCTAGGGCCTGTCATCAACTCCTAGCTGTCCTTGATCACACCCTTCTGTCACTCCCAGGAGCAGCTAATTTCACCTCCTCCACAGGCATCCAGGTTCCTATCCTTTCACCCTTAACCATCAGGTGCTGATCTGGCCTCCTACTTGAGGCAGAAAATTAGACAGAAGGTGGGAGGTATACCTTACTTCACATTCTTCTACCTACAAAACCATCTACAGCCACATATGCCCTTTACCTTCTTCCACCGTCTCTGAGCAGGGCCAATCCCCGTGTTCACAGCTCAAGCTCCTCCTATTACTCATGGACCTAATTGTGCAGGTTATCTTTTCCACATTGATTATACTCAGACTCATCCTGCTCACTACTGTCTCCTTAACTCCACCCTAAGATCAAGTCTTGTATTTAAACAAAACAAAACTCCCCCTTGCACTTTGTCGAGTACTGAGAGGATCTAAGATTTCACCAGAATTTAACAAGTTAATATGCCACAGCTGCATGAATGCTGGCAGAAGACATGAGACCCTCTAGGTCAGAGACAAAGGACTGTGGTATACAGGGCAGAGCAAGCAGCATAAGCATCAACATATTTGCTTCAGTTATCCCAATCCTAATTCCCACAGAGTGATGGATGGAGACCAGGGGACATCTACACATTCAGCTGGATGCATTCAAGACAGGAACCTGCAACATTGCAATTATTCAATGATAACATCTGCCAGTGAGAGCTTACTATGTACCAGGTGATAGTCTAAGAATATTTATTTATTTATTTATTTATTTATTTATTTATTTATTTATGTATTTATGTATTTATGTATTTATTTATTTATTTTTAAGAGGGAGAGACAGAACACAAGCAGGGGAAGAGCAGAGAGAGAGGGAGACACAGAATCCAAAGCAGGCTGCAGGCTCTGAGCTGCCTGCACAGAGCTCGATGTGGGGCTCGAACTCACAAGTCATGAGATCGTGACCTGAGCCGAAGTCAGACACTTAACTAACTAAGCCACCCAGGTCCCTGTAAGAATCTTTTTATTTTTTAAAATACTTCTTAGAAATTGAAATATAATTAGTATGACATAAAATTAACTATTTTAAAAAGTGTACAATTTGGAGGCACCTGGATGGCTCAGTCAAGTGTCTGACTCTTGGTTTTGGCTCAGGTCATGATCTCACAGTTCGTGAGTTTGAGACCCACGTTGGGCTCTGCACTTAGAGTGCAGATCCTGCTTTGGATTCCCTCCCTCTCTCTCTCTCTCTCTCTCTCTCTCTCTCTCTCTCTCTCTCTCTCTCTCTCTGCCCCCCTCTCAAAACAAACAAACAAACAAACAAGCAAACAAAGTGTACACTTTGGTGGTTTCAATATATTCACTATGTTGGGCAATCATCACTACTATCTAATTCTAGAATATTTCCATTAGCCCAAACAGAAACCCTCTACCAACAAGCAGTTAGTCCTACTTCTCCACACCCCTGTTCCATGGTAACCACGAATCTACTTTCTGTCTCTACAGATGTGCCTCTTCTGGACATTTCATATAAATGGACTCACACAACACGTGGTCTTTAGTGTCTGGATTCTTTAACGGAACAAGGTCTTCTAGGTTTATCCATGCTGTAGCTTACATCAGTACTTGATCCTTTTTACCACAGAATGATATTCCATCGTATGGGTATACCACTTTTATTCAACCATTCATCAGTTGATGGAAATGTGACTTACTTCAACTTTGCAGCTATTATAAATAATGCTGCTATGCAGGGGCACCTGGTGGCTCAGTCAGTTGAGTGTCCGACTTTGGCTCAAGTCATGATCTTGTGGTTTGTGAGTTCGAGCCCTGAGTCAGGCTCTGTGCTGACAGCTCAGAGCCTGGAGCCTGCTTCAGATTCTGTGTCTCCTCTCTCTGCCTCTCCCCCACTTGTGCTCTGACTCTCTGTCTCTCAAAAATAAATGTAAAAAAAAACTTTTTTAATAAAAAAAAATAATGCTGCTATGCACATGCTGTACAAGTCTTTGCACAGATGAGGCACTTTAAAAACACACAATCCTAGGGCGCCTGGGTGGCTCAGTCGGTTAAGTATCCGACCCAAGGTTTTGGCTCAGGTCATGATCTCGTGATTCCTGAGGTCAAGCCCTGCATCAGGGTCTGGGCTGACAGCATAGAACCTGCTTGGGATTCTTTCTCTGTCCCTCCCCCACTCACACGGTCTCCTTCTCTCTCAAATCAAATAAACTTTAAAACACACACACACACACACACACACACACACACACACACACACAATCCTTACAACAACCTCTAAGATAAGTGGTACCATCAGCACCAACATCCTTATTTTCATCTTAAAGAGGAAGACACTAAGAGGCAGTGGGGTTTAAAAACTTGCCCAAGCTCACCAAGGCTTTAAATGGAAGAATTAGGATTCGAATCACAGCAGTCTGACTCTATCCATGTTCTTACCCACTAACCATGCTGCTCTGTTTAACTCTACTTCTAATCCGTTTTCTCTATCCCCAACGCCACTACTTATCAGATAATCCACAGCTCTCATCAGTTTCATTGCCAGTAGCCTAAGTGCTCTCCCAGACACTAATCTCATCGCCCTCAAATACACCCTTATGTTGGCACCAATGTACCCTTTCTAAAACAGAAGCTGGACTGTGTCTTGACCCTTGCTTAAAGTCCTTCCATGGCCATCATCTAAGAGTGGACAAAATTATAGTGGCCAAAGATTCATTTATTTAAAAATATTATGTGGAAATCCAATAAGCATATTAGGTTTAAAAGGGGAGATACTATGCTTTTGTCGAACAGGAAGGAAAAATGGGAGGTGGCTGAAAGTATCTGGAGGAAAGCATGACCTGTAAACTGTGCCTTACATACCTACCATCTCAGAGAAGGCATCTTAGACACTTCCAAAGAAGCTTTAGAACTTCTGGAATAATTCAAAAACCACCAGCATATCACTTAATCCTCTAAAAAACTAGTTCTAATTCCCTAAATATACCAAGTTGTTTCATGCCTTCAAGTCTTTACTATATTACTCGTCCAGAAAGCCGATTTCCACTCAGGAAACTTCTCATACTTGAAAACTCTGTTCAACCATCACTTCTTCCATAGACTTTTCTATCCCTCTCCTTATGCCAACCATTGCAAACACTGCTATCTTTATCACATTCCTATGGTTGGTGTCCCTCGTGCAGTATGATAACTCAAAACGGAAGATAATATTTTAGATACAGTATGACTGCCACAAAGGGGAAAGGCACTACAACTCTTTCAGCAAATGTGAAACTGAGTTGGAATCAAACAGCCAACTACTGTCCCAAACAGTTTGGTGTCATAATCTGCTAATAACATCAGGATAAAGTTCCCAGCTAATAATCTTTACATCTAGAGCAGAAACTTGCAAGCACCATGATTCATCACCTCAAGCAACCTTGCAAAAACTCTGGATCAAACCAACCAACTATGTTCTTCAATCCTATACCTAAGCTGCCAACTACTGCTAACAAACAACCCATTAAAAAAGCCACAAGTGGAGTCCCAACAAAATGAAGATCCCCAACAATGCTAACCTATCAATGCTGCCTAGGAGTCCTTCAGCTTGTCCCCTTATCATCTACTTCTTTCATTTCCTTTAGATGCTATTCTGTGATCTCATCTCAGCATACAAACTCTTTTCCTACTTTTCAAACACTAGTATTAGGAAGTCAGACTCTAAACTTTAGTCCCCCAAACATCAGTCTCAAACAAATACTTCTACAAACTCACCAGCTTTCAACTCCTCCTTGAGGAATGCTTCATTAAATCACACTCTCTCCCTTATATCTACATTCCCTCTGGCTCTACTGGTTCTTTCCCCTCAAATTAACTATAGATTTATAATTAACTTTATAAATAATAAAAAGACAACACATATTCAACCAATGGCCCTTTTAGTCACCAATGCTCTCTCTTGACTTCCCATCATAGTCAACTCTCTCAAGAGTCATTTATACCACTGTCTTTCAAAGTTAGGGTGCTGATATTATCTTAGTGGTTGCTCGAGGGATTATAACTATGCATCTACTTCCAATTAATACTGACTTGATTCTGGTAAAATATAGCGACTTTATTCCAAGATGGCTCCATTTCCTCAACCTTCCTTTAGGTACTTGTATTACATCAATATATCTTCAAAATCCAGAAATAAAGTGTTATAAATACTTCTTTAAGCCCTTTTCTGTCTTTTAAAGAATTAGGAGAAGAAACAGGGAAAGAATATATTTATGTAATCTTTTATTTCCTATCTATTCATCTTTTCTGATTTTCTTTAGTTCCTCCTATGGATATAAGTTGCCATTTGGTGTCATTTCCTTTCAACTGGAGCACTTCCTTAGGATGCCTTGTACAGCAGGTCTCTCAGGCCCTGGTTACTTGGGAATGTGTTTATTTTGCCTACATTCTGAAGGACAGTTTTGCTAGATATAGCATTTATGGTTCATAGGTTTTGGGGGTTTTTTATTTCAGCCTTTTAAATATGTCAATCCATTGCCTTTAGCCTCTTTTTTTTTTTTTTCTGGTAAGAACTCAGCTGTAAATCATGTTGCTTCCCTGTATGTGATGAGTCATTTTTCTCTTGCTGCTTTCAAGATTCTCTGTCTTTCAGCAAATTGACAATATGTGTCTAGACGTGGATGCCTTTTGGGTTTATCCCACCTGAGATTCACTGAGCTTCTTAAAACTGTAAATTAATGTTTTATTATACGTTTTGGAAGTTCTTGGTCATCACTTCTTCAAGTATTTTTTCCTGTCCCTTTTTCTTTCTCATCTCCTTCCGGAATTCCCATTACAAATATGTTCGTATACTTAATCTTGTCCCACCAGTCTCCGAGGCTCTGATTATTTTTCTTCAATGATTTTTCTCTCTGTTCTTCAGACTAGATTTTTTTTCTATTGGTATTTCAAGTTTGCTGGTTCTTCTCCCACTTCAAATCCACTACAAAACACATCTAGTGCATTTTCAGTTCAGTTACTACACTTTCAACTCTAGGATTTTCATATTGTTCGTTTTTATAGTTTCTGTTTCCTTACTGAGATTTCCTATTTGTTGAGTCATTGTCATCATATTTTCCATTTAGACATGGTTTAATTGTCTGAACAAATTTATAATAATTAAGTTTTTGCTAAAAATAACATCTAGACCTACTCGGAGAAATTTTCTACTGGCTACTTTTCTTCCTGAATACAGATCACATGTTTGAGGTTTTTTTCTGTAACATCTACAGTGGGTTTTTTTTTTTTAATGTTTATTTATTTTTGAGAGAGAGAGACAGAGTGTGACCACGGGAGGGGCAAAGAGAGAGTGGGACAAAGAATCTGAAGCAGGCTCCAGGCTCTGAGCTGTCAGCACAGAGCCCGATGCGGGGTTCAAATCCATGAACTCTAAGACTGTGAACTGAGCCGAAGTCGGACGCTTAACAGACTAAGCCACCCAGGTCAACATCTACAGTGTTTTCTAATAAAACTGTATATTATAGTTAATACGTTTAGCCAATTCTGGATTATGATTTTGCCTCTTGAGGATTGTTGTTTTTGTTGCTGCTTTTGTTTTACTCGTTTTTATTTTTTTAGTAACCTTGCTGGAAGTAATTTGAGAATCTGTCTCCCTGTGGTATGTAGCCATTGATTCCTCCTGCTAAATTAAAAAAAAAAAAAATCTTATGTTTATTTTTTAAATGTTTATTTCTTTATTTTGAGAGAAAAAGGGAGTGAGAGAATCCCAAGTAGGTTCTGCACTGTCAGCATGGAGCCCGACATGGGGCCCTATCTCACAAACCATGAACTCATGACCTGAGCCAAAATCAAGAGTTGCACACTTAACCAACTGAGACACTCAGGCACCCTCCCTCCCTTATTTCTATTCTTTAGCATGGCTTCCTTGACGTCATCCCTATGTCTACACTGATTAGTGATCAAACCACCTTCCACCACAAACCTACTGGTGAGTTCAGCAGTGCATTTCAAAGTTCAGAAAGCTTCAACGTCAGCCTCAGCTTTTACTCTTTGCTGGGCTTTCTCAGGACTTCCCAGAAGATGCCAGTCCCCCAGTAAGCCAGATGTGAATGAAGAATTTATCTTATCCCGTTGTGGCTCTCTCATTAACAAGATCTCCCAACTTAATTTCTGGTTAGTTGACCATTCTGTGGCCTGCCCCCAGAAAGATCACAACTGCTAGCTAGCAAGTCCCAAACTTGCTGTTTTTACTGACAACACGACTGGGCATGAGTAGGTTTTGATTTTTTGTTTTTGTCTTCTTTTCCAAATCAAATCAGAACAAAGCTGCTCGTTTTAAGGCCAGCTCAGCTGGGGAGGGAAGAGAAAGGATATAGGGGCTCAGGCAACAAAGCCAAAGACTCCCACTATTCTCATCACAAATTCAAAAGATTTTCATGAATTAAAGCTTCTCAATGTAATGTTTGCCACTGATTCATTTTCAGAGCCCTAACAATTTTTTTAACTCTTTTTTAATGTTTATTTATTTTTGAGAGAGAGACAGAGTGTGAGTGGGGGAGGAGCAGAGAGAGACACAGAATCCGAAGCAGGCTTCAGGCTGTGAGCTGTCAGCACAGAGCCCGACGTGGGGATCAAACTCACGAACCCGTGAGATCACGACCTGAGGCGAAGTCGGACGCTTACCGACTGAGCCACCCAGGAGCCCCAAGCCTTAACAATTATTTTTGACAATCCTGCCACTTTTGTATTTGTTCCTTAGATGGAATACTTGCCAACGTCTTCACTCTGTCATTGCCTGAAGTCCTGTGATTTCTATTATCTCATCATTTTCAATGTCTAATCTGTATATACTTTAGGTTACAGTTAATGTATTATATGACATTTATGTTTACATACATATATTTGAATAAGTTACAGTACACAATTTAAATGGTGTTATTAATAGGTTACATGATCAACTTTAGAAAACATTCTTAAAAACTCTCAGTTTCCCCTTCCTCACTATGCACTCACACTGCAGCCCATAACATTTTGATTTCTATTCTTACTTCACTAGTGCAACAGCTCTCTTTAAGAGCACGGAGGGGAAACCAAAGCAAAAGTGAATTATTGGGACCTCATCAAAATACAAACCTTCTGCACAGCAAAGGAAACAATCAGCAAAACAAAAAGGCAACTGACGGAATGGGAGAAGACTTTGCAAACGACAGATCAGATAAAGGGTTAGTATCCAAAGTCTAGAGAGAACTTATCAAACTCAACACCCGAAAGAGAATAATCCAGTGAAGAAATAATCCAGGGAAGAAATGGGCAAAAGACATGAATAGACACTTCTCCAAAGAAGACATCCAGATGGCCAACCGACACAGGAAAAAATGCTCCACATCACTCATCACCAGGGAAATACAAATCAAACCCACACTGAAATACCACCTCACACCTGTCAGAATGACTAACATCAACAACTCAGGCAACACATGTTTGCAAGGATACAGAGAAAGAGGAGCTCTTTTGCACTGCTGTTGGGAATGCAAGCTGGTGCAGCCTCTCTGGAAAACAGTATGGAGGTTCCTCAAAAAATTAAAAATAGAACTACCCTACGAACCAGCAATTGCACTAGTAGGTATTTATCCAAGGGATACAGGTAAGCTGTTTCGAAGGGGGACATGCACCCCAATGTTTATAGCAGCACTATCGACAATAGTCAAAGTATGGAAAGACCCCAAATGTCCATCAACAGATGAATGGATAAAAAAGATATGGTATATATATATATGTGTGTGTGTGTGTGTATACATATATATATATACACACACACACACACACATATATATACACATATATATACATATACGTATATGTATATATATGTGTATATATATATACACACACACATACACAACAGAGTATTACTCAACAATCAAGAATGAAATCTTGCTATTTGCAAGTACCTGCATGGAACTAGAGGGTATTATGCAAAGCACAATTAGTTGGAGGAAGACAAATATATGACTTCATTCATATGAGGACTTTAAAATACAAACCAAATGAACATAAGGGAAGGGAAGCAAAAATAACATAAAAACAGGAAGGGGGACAAAACATAAGAGACTCTTAAATATAGAGAACAAACAGGGTTGCTGGAGGGTTTGTGGGAGGGGAGATAGGCTAAACGGGTCAGGGGCATTAAGGAATCTACTCCTGAAATCATTTTTGCACCATATGCTAACTAACTTGGATGTAAATTAAAAATAAATAAATTATTAATTAAAAAAAGAGAGAGAGCACTGAGAACATGTCTATCACAAAGCCAGAGGCTATCTCTCAGTCCTTATCATAATTTACCTTTTACACCATTCAGTAATGATCCTTTTTGAAATTCCTATTCCCCTTGTCTTTTATAATACCTCAATCTTATTTCATCAACAGCAATTTTTTCATGTACTTCATGGCCTTACCTTCAACTTAAATACTGATGGTACTAACTAAGGGTCTTATCCTTAAACCTATTTTTTTTTAACGTTTAAATGTTAGAGGCGGGGGGGGGGGGGGGGAGAGAGTGCGTGCATGCATGTGCACCCACAAGCAAGCAGGGGAGGGGCAGAGAGAGAGAGGGAGACACAGAATCGGAAGCAGGCTCCAGGCTCTGAGCTGTCAGCACAGGGTCCGACATGGGACTCAAACACACGAGCTGTGAGATCATGACATGACCCGAGCCGAAGTCAGATACTTAACCAACTGAGCCACCCAGGCGCCCCTTAAACCTATTCTTTTCTGCATGATTCCACATCAGTGGACAACTACTATCTCTCTGGTGATGAAATGGTATCCTAGGCTCCACCTTATCCCTGATTTCCAGACTGTGGTATCCAATGACTCAATGCACAACTTCCGCAGACTGGTGCCTCAGACTCCATGTCCGAAGTAGCACAGTTCATCCAATCTGTCTTTCATTCTTGTATCCTCTTACTAAATGACACTGCCACTCACACACTAGCACAGTAAGAAATCTAAACATCTTAAAACACTCTCACTCATTTTCTCCTTTAACAATGTCATTTTCAAAAGATTTAGTAAACCCCTGATATGTTTAATTAATGTAAAATTTAGAATACTGGCCACTTTTTTTTATATTAACAATGATAAAACAAATACCTTAAAAAGAGAAGATGGAGTTGTTATTATGTAAGGAAGGAGAGGAGAGACCGCTACTTTATAAATACTAGCTCTGTAAATGAGCCACTGCCTGAGCCTAAATCTCAGTAATAATACTCATTAAAAAAAAAAAAAATCTGTCTCACCATCTCTTTCAATGGGGATTTAATAACAAGAGAGTAAAAAAATACTTCATATTTATTGCTGCTGTGTCCATGACCCAAATTTTAAAAACAGAAATTTGGTTTGTATTTGTAATAAAAGATTCTTCCCAGAATACTTAATTGAAGTCTTTTTATATGGACGAACAGATTCTTCAGCCTGGTAAATGGGGAAAAACATGTACTCTGGAGTCAGATAGCCCTTGGGTTAAATCTCAGCTGTATTGGCAATTAGTTACACCTTAGGGAAATCACTTAGCCTCCTTGAATCTCAGTTTCTTTGTGAAGTAATGATAAAAATACCTGTATTTCAAGATTAAAATAAAAGACATGAAGTCACTATCTTACTTCAATCCCTCATCATTCTCAGACATTAACGTATACCTTCCTAACTGGCATTGGCATGTTCCATCCCAATTCTTCCTCACATGGCAATAATTCAAGGTAAAGTTCAACTGTGTCCATTCACTCATTTACTCATTCATTCAATAAACAATGATTGATCATTTCCCTCAGTAAATATTTGAGTTCATCAGTATGAACTGGAGAGCTAGAAGAGACATGGGGATAGATACAATGGTGAGCAAAAACAGACAGGACCCCTGATTTTCTGGAATTCGGTGTCTGGTAGAGACAGAAAAACCATTAAATAATGACAAAAATAAATGTAAAACCACAAGTGACATAAGTCCTACTAAGAAAGGATACAGTGCAACGAGAAGGTGCGATAGGGAAACTGGCCAAGTCAGAAATGTCATTCAAAGCCCTTCATTATTTATTGAGCCTTTCCTATCTTACCAGCCTCATTTCCGGGCATTTTCTCAGATACGGCCTATATTTAAACCATACTCAACAACTTAAAGAATATGAAATATGCCATGCTTTCTCTCATCTTGAAATCTTCTGAACAGGCTAGGGCATTTCTGAAACACCTCATTCCCCTTACTTGATTCCAGCAAGAATCAGAAGGGGCAGTTCTTGCATTCCTTCTTTAATACCTTCATCACACATGATGCTAATATTAACCACCAACTACACCTGGTAATTGATTTTCTCCTTTATAGATGACTGGTATTTTATGAGGAGATATTGTGAAATTATGCCCAAATCCGGTCTTCAGTATGAGTTTCCCAGCGTGCTGAAACAAATTACCACAGATAACACAGAAGAATTATCATTTATTCACTCACAGTTTTGGAAGCAAGAAGTCCAAACCTGAGGTATCACCAGGGCTTCACTCCATCTCGAGGCTTTAGGGGAGAATCTTTTCTATGCCTCTTCTAGCTTCGGGTAGCTGTCAGCTTTTCTCGACTTGTGGCTGCACAATTCTGATCTACTTGGGTCTTTTTCAAGACTGCTTTGACTATTCTGGGTCCCTTATAATTCCACCCAAATTTTATAATCTGCTTGTCAATCTCTACAAAAATGTCAGCTCCGAGTCTGATGGCGATTGTACTTAACCTACACATCAGTCTGAGCACTGCTGCCATCTTAACGATGTTAAAAATCCATGAACGTGGGATGTTTTTCCAATCATTAAGATCTTCTTGAGTTTCCTTCAACACTGTTTTGTACTTTTTAGACTATAATATTTGCATCTCTTTTGTTAAATTTATTCCTAAGTACTTTATTCTTACTGATGCTACTGTAAACTGAATGGTTTTATTTCTTTCATTTTCAGATCACTCATTGTAAGAATACAGAAATACGATTGATATATTGCTCTTATATCCTGCAACCGTGCTGAACTTTTATATAGTTTATAGTTTTTCAGTGGATTTTTTTAGGACCTTCTATATACAAGATCATGTCATCTGTGAGTAGAATTAGCTTTACTTCTTCCTTTCCAATCTAGATGCCTTTTATAGGTCTGTCTTATCTAATTGCTGTGACTAGAATCTCCAGTACAATGTTTAAACAGAAGTGGAGAGAGGTGAAATCTTTGTGTTATTCTTGACTGCCGGGGGAAAACATCTAGTTGTTCACCATTAAGTATAATGTTAGCTATGGGTTTTGTAGAGCTCTTAACAGATTAGGAAAGTTCCCTTGGGGGGGGCGGGGAGGGGCAGCTGGGTGGCTCAGTTGGTTGAACATCTGAATCTTGATCTTAGCTCTGGTTATGATTTCACAGTTCATGGGACGGAGCCCCACACCGGGCTCTGTGCTGGTAGCACGGAGCCTGCTTGGGATTCTCTCTCTCTCTCTCTCTCTCTCTCTCTCTCTCTCTCTCTCTCTGCCCCTTCCCTGCTCATACATGTGCTCCCTCTCAAAATAAATAAACATGAAAAAATAACATGAAAACATAAAAAGTTAGTTCCCTTCTATTTCTAATTTGTTGAGGATAGTGGTTTTATCATGAAAAGATGTTGGATTCTGTCAAGTGCTTTTTCTGCATCGTATATGATTGTGCCATGTTTGTTTTTTCTTTCTTGATAGGATGCATTACATTAATGGATTTTTTTATGGTTAACCAACCTTGCATTCCTGGGATAAGTTCCACTTGGTCATAGTGTGTAATTCCTTTTATATGTTAACTATTTTGTTGAGGATTTTTGCATCCACAGTCATAAGAGATATTGCCCAGTAGTCTTGTGATGTCTTTGTCTGGTATTGGTATCAGGGTAATACAGACTGACCTCACAGAATGTGTTGGGAAGTGTCCATTCCTATTCTTTTCTTTTAGGAGAGTTTGTAAAGAATTGCTACTAATTCTTCTTTAAATGCCTGGTAGAATTCACCAGTGATGCCATCTGGTCCTGGACTTTTCTTTACATGTAGTTTTTTGATTACTGCTTCAATCTGTTTACTTGATGTATCTATTCATATTGTCTACTTTTTCTTGAATCAGTTTCAGTAGTTTGGGACTTTCTAGGAATTTTTCCTATTTAATTAATTTCTGCTGTAATATTTATTGTCTTCTTCCTTCAGCTTGGTTTAGGCTTGGTATGTTCTTCCTTTTGCAATACCTTAAGGTAGAAGACTAAGTTACTGATTTAAGATCTTTGCCCTTACAGGCATTTTACGGCTATCAGCATCCTCTAAGCACTGCTTTAGCTGCATCCCATAGGTTTTACTATCTTGTATCTTCATTTTCATTCATCTCCACAGTATTTTTTTCTGAATTCGCTTTTGATTTCATTGACTTTGTTTACTTCAAATTATATTAATTTTCACATATTTGTGAGATCCACAAATGTTTTCCCACTCTTCATTTCTAGTTTCATTCCACTGTGGTTGGAAAACACACACTGTATTATTGCTAACTCTTTAAATTCACTCAGGTTTGTTTTATGGCTAAGTATACGATCAATCCTTGAGAACGTTCTGGGTTCACCTGTGAAGAATGCGTTCTGTTGTTGTTAGGTGGCCTGTTCTAAAGATGTGCTAGCTCTAGCTAACAGAGTATTGAAACCTCCAACTACCATCATTATCATTGTCTATTTCTCTCATCATTTCTGTCAGATTTTGTTCCCTGTATTTTGGTAGCCTTATTGGACATATAATGTTTATAACTCATTATGTTTTCCTCATGTGTTGATCCTTCTATTAGTATAGAATGTTCCTCTTTACCTCTAGTAAGCAAAGATAAAGTCTTTTTTGTTTTAAAGTCTAATTTGTCTATATCAACATAACCAGCATTCTTGTTGTTGCTGTTTGCATAATATGTCTTTTTCCATCCTTTTACTTTCACTCTATTTGTATTTTTTAATCTAAAGTATGTCTCCTGTAAATAGCACGCAGTTGGATCATGTGGGTTTTTTTTTTTTTTAAGTTTATTTATTTATTTTGAGAGAGACAGAGACAGTGTCAGTGGGGGAGGGGCAGAATGAGGGAAAGCCCACGCAGGCTCCTCATTGCCAGCACAGAGCCCAACACGGGACTCAAACTCATGAAATTGAGATCATGACCAGAGTTGAAACCAAGAGTCAAATGCTTAACGAACTAAGCCACCCAGGTGCCTCAGATCATATGTTTTTAACTTTATTTATTTATTTATTTATTTATTTATTTATTTATTTATTAACAATCACTGCTTCTCCATTAGATTATTCAATCCATTTACTCTTAATGTAATTACCAATGCATAGTTGACCTTGAAAAACATGGGTTTGAACTGCATAGATCTACTTATAGGTGAATTTTTTTTTTAATGAATACAATACAGTACTGTAAATGTATTTTTTCTTACGATTTTAGTAAGATTTTCTTTAGCTGACTTTATTGTAATAATATAGTAATACAGTATATGATACATACAATCATACAAAATATGTATTCAACTGTTTAGGTTATCAGTAAAGTCAACAGTAGGCTATTAGTAGTTAAGTTTTCAGAAATCAAAAGTTAAACATGTATTTTCGACTGCATGTGGGGGTGGGGAAGGGGGTCCACAGTCCCTCACCCTCAAGGGTCAACCCTAGTCAGATTTATGCCTGCCGTTTTATTTTTTATTTTCTTTGTATTTCATGTAATTTTTGTTGTTCTATTCCTCCATTACTGCTTTCTTTTGCATTTAATGAATATTTTCTTTTTTAAATTTTAACGTTTTTTAATTTTTTTTAACGTTTATTTTTGAGAGACAGAGAGAGACAGAGTATGAGCAGGGGAGGGGGAGGGGGAGAGAGAGAGAGAGAGAGAGAGAGAGAGAGAGAGAGAGAGAGACAGAATCTGAAGCAGGCTCCAGGATCTGCGCTGTCAGCCAAGAGCCCCATGCAGGGCTCAAACTCACGACCTGCAAGATCATGATCTAAGTTGAAGTCAAAAGCTAAGCCGACTGAGCCACCCAGGCACCCCATTTGGTGAATATTTTCGAATGAAGTATTTCAATTTCTTTAATAATTTTTTATAATTTAAAAAACATTTTTTTAGTGAATGCTCTAGTGCTTACCCTATATATTTTATCTTATCCAAATGGCTTCTAGTTTATATTATCTTAATTTTGCAGTGACTATATGGAACTATTACTTCTTTATAGCTCTATTCCTTTTACTCCCTTTTGTAATAATTGTTCAATAAACATGACATCAATTAATGGTACAGATCCAACAATACATTGTTATAATTTTTCTTTACCGTCTGTAGTGAGTTCCTTAGCCCAGTGTAGTTTTTAATCACACACCTCCTTTGGGCTGTTACTGGCAAATATATTACATATATATTGCATTATAGGGAATGCATTTTTTATATACATTATTTCATAAAACTGCTTTTTAAATATGTTAAGAGAAGAAAGGAGAAAAGTATGCATCGCCTGTCTTTTACAATTACATAATTACCTTTACTGGTGCTTTTTATTTTTTTATGTAGACTCAAACTACCATATGGGGTTACCTGCTTCTACCCTGAAGAACTTCCTTCAGTATTTCTTGTAAAGTGGAGCCCTCAGTTTTTGATTATCTGGGAATTCTCCCAGTTTTTTATTTTTAAGAGGGAGAGAGAGAGAGAGAGAGAGAAAGAGAGAGAGACAGAGAGAGAGAGAACACATGCACGCAAATTGGGGAGGGGGAGAGAGAAACCTGAAGCAGGCTCTGTACTGACAGCACAGAGCCTGACACAGGCGGGGGGTTCAAACCTATGAACCCTAAGATTATGACCTGAGCCCAAGCCGGATGTTCAACCAATTGAGCCACCCAGGCGCCCCATCTCCCAGCTTTTGATTTTCGGGGAAAGTATTTATTTTGCCTTCGTTTTTGAAAGACACCTCTAATGGGTGTCTGTAAGATTTTGGTTCATAGTTTGTTTGTTTTTTCCTTTGAGCACTTTGAAAATGTTATCCTATTGCCTTCTGGCCTGCATTGTTTGCGCTAAAAAGTCATTGCTAACCTAATGGGGTTCCTTATAAGTGACATGTCATTTATCTCTCATTGCTTTCAGTATTTCCTCCTTGTCTTTGACTTTCACTATTCTTTCACTATGTAACTGTTTCAAGATCTCTGTGTTTAATACTACTTGGATTTTGGGGCACCTGGGTGGCTCAGTCGGTTACACACCCGACTTAGGCTCAGGTCATGATCTCGCAGTTCATGAGTTCAAGCCCCGCGTTGGACTCTGTGCTGACAGCTCAGAGCCTGGAGCCTGCTTCTGATTCTGTGTCTCCCAATCTCTCTGCCCCTCCCCTCTTGTGCTCTCTCTCAAAAATAAATAAAAATATTTTTAAAAATACTACTTGGATTTTGTTTAGCTTTCTGCATATTTAGGTTATTATTTTTCTACGATTTGTGAAGTTCACAGCCATCGTTTCCTCTCATATTTTTTCTTTTCCTTTCTCTCTCACCTTCTGGTCCTCCCATTAGGCTTATGTAGTTGCACTTCCTAGTGCCCACGTTTCTCTTAAGTTCTGTTCCTCGTTTTTCTCCCTCTTCTTGAAATTACATATTCTCCATCGATCTATCTACACTACACGTTTGCTTCGTCTTCTGCCAGTTCAAATCTACAGTTAAGCCTCTCTAATAAATTCTTTCTTTCAGTCATTTTACCTTCCTATTCCATGACTTCCATTTGGTTCATTTTTTAAAAAATGATTTCTATTTCTTTATTGAAACTCTAATTTGATGTGACACTGTCACCATATCTTCCTTGACCACTTCAATCTGAGTTCCTTTATTTCTGTGAACACGTCTATAACGGCTACCTTAAAGAAACTGTCTGGTGTCTCTGACAGTTTCTTGGCTTGCTTTTTTTCCAGTGCATGGGTCATACTTTCCTGTTTCTTTGCATGGTTCATATTTTTTTTGTTGTTGGAAACTACACATTTCAGATAATATATCATAGCACCTCTGGGTACTGGTACACTTCTCCCCTTCCAGCACATGTTACTGTTATCTGCTTGTTTATTTGTTTCGTGACTAGTGGACTGTGTCAGTGAAGTTTATTCTCCCATAGTGTTCGGCTTCTGTTGTTGTTCCACAGGGAAGCACAGATTTGGTATATCCACAGTTACCCTCAGCTCCCGGGATCTCCATGGTTGGGGAGGGCTCTCTTCCTGTCTTTCCTTAACCACACCCAGCTGTTAAACTCCAATAATTGCTGGCTGGTTGCTCTATTGTTTTCAACAATGCCCTGGGGAATAAATTGGTCTTTAAACAATCAAATTCTGATTCCTTTGAAGGAATAGTTTCTGAGATCAGTGTTTGACTTTTGTTCAGACCTCTGGAAGGCTCATTCGATGTTTTATTCCCTGGATCTCCTATGGGGTAGCTTGTACCTTGAATCTCCTCTCAAATGCCTTTACCACAACCTCCACTGTTCTTATGAATGCTTTTAGCCTTGAACTTCTTCATATTCTGCTGCAAATGAAGTCAGTTCCTTTGTGAACAAATTAGGAGTTATGTCTTAAGGTCTGTGCCTCTCTTGAGGCAAATCTCTGAGCCAGGGGTCTGAAGTGAGCTGTGGGGGACAAAGGCAAAGTTCCCTCCGAGTGGCACTCCCACTATAGGAGCAGAGAGCTCACTGGAAGGAGAAGGGCACAGTCTGGGGTCCTCTCAGTTTTCGTCTCGTGGGATGGAACTACCAACTTACAATCTGAGGCAAGAACAGTCTGGGCTCCAATAGTCTCAGTGTGCTGCAACCAAACTCTACAACTAGAGGCTAGGCAGAAGAAGGGAGTCCCTGCTCCTAAACTACATTCACCCAGGACTTAGCGGTAACAGGCAGCTGGGGACTGGAAGAGAATGCTGATGTCCTGTTCCTCCAGGAGCCATTAGTCTAGGTTAGAGTTGGAGGGTGCTGTAGTCTGAACTGGAATCTCCCCCTGAGTTGACGAGGGAGAAGTAATGGTTTAAAAACCACAGCCTCATTTCTTACCAAATTTTCATAGATGCTCTTGAATAAATGTCTTCATTTGCTGTTCACACTTAGAACCATGGTTTTGGGGGTTTTCAGCACTTTTCACGTTTCACTGGGAAGCGGGTCAGCGGAGATCCTCATCCTGTCATGACAGATGTCAACTGCCCAGTTGTTCTTTGACATGGAAGTGAAGGAAGCAAAGTGCTAGGGATCTATTTGTGTGATATCGTTTAATCTTCACAACTGTGAGGCAGATATTAAAGACTTCACTTTTACAGACCATGAAACTGAGTCCCAGAAGCATTTGATAACTTGCTCCAATCAAAACAGCAAATAGGGGGCAAGTAGCTGACTCAAAACCAGGTCGAACTGCCTCCAAAGTTCATGTTCTTGATCATGCCCATCTTTTCATCTTTTATAAGCCTTTCCATCCTTTTAAAAACCTGAGCTCATGCAATAGTCATATCCCTGTGCAGTCACAATGATTTATTTAGGTAATACATCATTTTCTTTTTCATCTAGGTCTTTTATAATAATACCAAGAGAAGTACTATTCTGTTTGTTCATGCCTTAAGCTACATTTCCACAAAGAATCTCTAACCAGGGCATTATTACCTTTCTGTACTTTTAAAAACTGTTTTTCTGAAGAGCAAGGTAGATCTGATATGCAATGGATTTGAGTCTTTGATTATTATAAATATTAAGATGACATGGCCTCTTTTCTCCCAAGACTACTATTGTACACAAGCACATACACAAAGTCAATTAAAAATATTATTAGGAAATGAAAATACACCCTTGAAAAAAGACTCTGAAGATTTTTAGGCCCAAATTTTAAATTTCAAGGAAAAGTTTTAACACACACAGATGCAAAATCCATACAGTCACAAATGACCAGTCGCTAATAAAAAGATTCTACTGTAGGGGCCCCTGGGTGGCTCAGTCAGTGAAGCGTCTGACTTTGAGCCCCGCATCAGGCTCTGTGCTGACAGTTCAGAGCCTGGAGCTGGTTCGGATTCTTTGTCTCCCTCTCTCTCTGCCCCTCCCCCACTTGCGTGCATGCTCTCTCTCTCAAAAATAAACATTAAAAAAAAAAGAAGATTCTACTTTCAAAGTTATCTCATACTTTTATTTTTTTTTATCTCATACTTTTAAATACACTTAAAAACTTAAAAAAAAAAAAAATCTGACCACAATGTAAACTAAAACATAATCCAAAAAAATAAATAAACTAGATGAACCTAAAGAAGAAACATTTCTCTGTAGTTACTTACCAAACAAACAAAAAAAATTAAAAATAACAAGATATGTGAATCTAAAAGTGAAAAGTTTAGCCTTTACCTCTACTGGACTCCATTTATCACTGTTACAAAAAAAAAAAAAATTTTTTTTTCCTTTGGCCCGTTTTTACCACCTCAAAAAGTCTGATTTCCTGGTAACAAATCCCACTGTTTAATTCTGATGTTGTGTTAAGTGTTTAAGAAAAAAAAAAAGTTACTGCAGACGGAACCTCCCAAACTATAAGAATCATCAAGGGAGCCGGGAACATGCAGTAAGGAATACAGTTACATGTTATATGTAAACAAAATTTAAAGAAAGCATTAGAATGAGACTGTTGGCTCCAAGGGGCTCCTTCACACAAAACGGAGACCCATACACTGCGGGGGTTCTGCCACACAAGGTGACCCCAGGCAGATGTAGCAATAGCAAAGACCCTTGGCTGCAGGCACCTGCTGTATGTTCAGTAGGGAGGTTTGTTTTTGCAGATCTTTAATCCCAACTGTTACCACCTGATGGAAATAAACAGAACACCTCTGCTGCGGAAACAAAGAGGGTGAAGGGACTTAAACAGGTAAACCAAAATAAATGAAAATTCTTGATTGAAAAGGACAGCATCACGTGACAGCCACTCATTGAATGGCTATTTTAGGTTTGCAACAGTGTGCTCAATAGCTCTTTAAAGAATGCAATAGAGGTACTTACCAAATATTTCCCCTCCGCTAGCATATTCTGTCACCAGATAAATCATCCGTTCTGTCTCCATAACCTGGTACAAAGGCAGGAAAGCGACAGTGACACAAATGACAGGCTGATATCATGGGAAGAGAAACTAATGAATCCTCTTTTGTTGTCTGAAATATTAATAACCATTACTGCTTACACGAAACTTAAAACACTGGAGGGGAGACACACATAAATGCTATCAAGAAGAAAGGGGGGAAACAGGGATCCCTTCACGTTCTTAAACGTAGGAAGGATTTACTACTTGAGACGGACGTTTTGTTGTTTCATGAGGCCTCTGCAATCTCGTAAGCTCCACAAAACTGAGAAGCAAAGAAGCTGCCAAAAACCAGAAAATTCACATTCGACACTGATCACTTCCAAGTTCAAAAATGTTCCCCCCAAGACCCAATCAAAACAAAAAAAGCCTAGGGAAAATGGTGGGAATCACTTAAGAAGTGCATAGAAATCACATATGGATATGTTTTTTTAAGGGACAGGACAACTTTCCTCCCTGCCATCCATTTCTTCAAAATTGGGAAGAATCATGTAAATATTCAACACTGCAATATAAATTACTCATCTGTATTTTGTTTTGGTCTCTATTTTGCCTTTTTTATTTAGTTTTATTGTGTTGGCAGTCTTTTCTTCCTTTTTTAGCTTTATCACTAAATATTTTTTAAGGTAATGTATGAGTATATGTGCTCATGATAAATTTTTTAAATGCCGGTATATGAACAAAAGGCCAAAGATTTTCCTCTTCCCAGCCCCCTCATCCTATTCCCCCAAAGGAAACACTGTCCATAAGTCATTTATTCCGTATCATTCTAGAGCAATGCTGATCAACAGAAATACAACGTAGGCCTCATATATAATTTTAACTTTTCTAACAGCCATATTAATAAGTTTTAAAAAAGTATTTTTAAAATTTAGTATTTTATTTATCCCAGTAGTCCAAAACATTATCATTTCAGTTCCTCATTTGCTGTAGCTACACTTTCATACTCAATAGCCATGTGTGGCCAGTGGCTATCATACCGGGCAATACAGCTTTAGACTTGCCCCATAATTCATTGGTAATTATTTTGCTCAATTATTTCCCAGTTACTTGACCTTTGATATCTTTACACATCAATATCATGTAACAGCATTATGTGTTACAATAGTAAATCTCTTCTCTTCTTCGGTATGGTTTCATGGTAATCTGTCACATGAGTGCACATTACTTCTTCAATTTAGTAACTGTATTGTACTTTTTTTCTCTTTAATTTTTAAAAACCATATACTGGTAGTATTAGCTCATTGTTTGTTACATGCATTGCTTCCAAGATCTTCCTGTATGTTGATTAACACAACAAAATGTCAATGCTCTACATATATGCAGGTGTTGAGTAAGAAAAAAAAGAAAATTTTAAAAAATCGTCTATCTCCTGGGGCGCCTGGGTGGCTCAGTGGGCTAAGTGTCCGACTTCAGCTCAGGTCACGATCTCGCGCTCCATGAGTTCGAGCCCCGTGTCGGGCTCTGGGCTGATGGCTCAGAGCCTGGAGCCTGCTTCCGATTCTGTGTCTCCCTCTCTCTCTCTCTGCCCCTCCCCCGTTCATGCTCTGTCTCTCTGTCTCAAAAATAAATAAACATTAAAAAAAAAAATCGTATATCTCCTTTGTACCCCCAGGTGGTCTTTTATTGACTATAAATGTTCTTTTACTCTTAAATTTTTCAGTAGTTCAAAAACTTTCCTATACAGTTACCTGTATTTGGCTTCCTCTACAAATTGACGATTTGGCAAATGACCTGAAAACTACCTTGATACTATTTATAAAGACAATTTGACAGCCATTCACCCTGGCAGCTCAGAATCCCCTATTAACAATACTAGCTGCCAGAGAGCAAAATTAAAGCTTAAAAGAGCGCATTGTTCAAAGTCATGCCTGAAACTGAGACTTCTTTATAAGCTAATGAAATCTTGGGTAAGAAAGATAAACTTGGAGAATTCAGTTCTAAGGTTAATACCTCCAAGTTAACCTCTTGAGGAAAGTTGGCCTAATAACCCTTCAATTATTTAAAGATGATTTATTTTAAAAAGTGAGGTCAAGAAGTTGACTCAGTTGATCAGGATAGGAAGGAAACAGAGGTTAGACACCTCCGAGTTTGCAGACGTTAAGTCTTCAGGCAACACCAAGAAGCTTTCACGAGTTTGCTTCTGGGGCACAACGTAGGTGTGGCTCAACAGAATTTGGTCTGATAAATTTCAACAAGTCGGCTCCTGCTGATCTAATTCATTTCATTATGTGAACAGCTGATGCCAGAAAAGAGCCCTAAAGCTGTAGCCTTAACCACACACACTAACATCACAACATGCTTTCCTTTCCATAAAGTTAATAGACTCTGAAAGCCTGCCCATTGTGCCTCCACCCTTACACATGGTGCCATGTCTGGGCCAGTAACCTTTACTGCAGAGTAACAGCAGCAAATGAACCGAGTGGGTGGCCACTTCCTGAACAACTAGGTGATGGCTGTTCTGGTAGAAAGCAGCAAGCAGGGCTGGCCTTATGCAGAGGCAGAGCTTGTGACTGCCAACACACTGCAACTTGAGAAGCACCCCAAAGCCCCACCTCTCCCAAAATATCTCTTCCACCAGCCTGCTAAGGCAAGGTCCTCTCTTCCTATCTGGCTTGAAATTCCAGCCATTAGACTTATTGCTTTTGCAGTAAAGCAAGGGAATTGTTGAGGGTGGCATGAAATATGCATGCTTCTCGGGAAGGTAAGAAAACTAGAAGGGAAATCTCTTCCATTACACAAAATCAATCTCACGGTTACCAAAATAATCAAATGCTACCTCAGAAAACGTAATCTAGGACCCTACTAGAGAAGAGGTGGGTTCTGACTGACCAAAGAGGCCATAGTTAAAATATCCTTTTCCATCATATGTCATACCAGGATCACAGAAATGAGCATTTAAGTGATGTTAGAAGAAGATAATGTTATATTCACCTGTAGCTTTTCATCCCTAAGAATTCTCTGTTCCTTCTGGCTTTCCCATTCTGTTTTAGGATTTGGACCTACATAAATCAGTTCTTGTCGTCTTCTGAATAATCTTTTTGTGTAATTCTCACAAAGAATGGTCCCCAAGCTTTAAAGAACAAATGTAAAAGGCCTACATGGGTAAGGTAGAGCTTATTAGTAAAGAGCCAGGTAAAACATGAGTGCTGAATGTGGAGATAAAAGGGTGGGGAAAACAGGAGGATAAACATATGAACACAGAAACCAAGAAAAGCTGGAGGTGTTCACCCAGACACCTTTTCCGCAAAGGCACCTATACACATCAAACGACCATCCTGGATTCTTCGCTGCCATACGCCACCCCACTAGGGAACCTACCTGGTAGAGCCTGATGATGTGGGGGTGGCAAAGCATTTTCATAATTTGAACTTCCCGGAAAATCTTCTTCAAGTTTTCTTCGTCCAGCTGGGTCTTGTCTATGATCTTGATAGCAACCTGAGAACAGAGGAAAAAAATTTACTCTGATGCATTATTAAAAGCAGTTTACTACGGAAAATTAAATCCACTTGAACACATTATATTCCACAAAATATAAGTTGCCAGTATTGTGTTTACAGAACGTCAATGAAGAAAACGAATTTACTTTTTAAAAAGTCAGGAAATGTATTCCTAGCAAGTTGGTTTCAAAGGAACAGACTCCAAAAGCTAATGGGTGTTTCTGCCATTTCTTAAACCACTCCTACAGTAAAACCTTATGGCAAACAAAATACTTCAGTGCTCCACAGATGTGGTCTCATTCTGGGAAAATCATGCTCTGATGCGGGCCATGAGATGTTGGGCCTCTTATTAAGATAAGAGGCTTAGATCACAAGTACATGATAAGTCGGTAAGACTGGACCAGAAATTACACGGATGCATCCCACATCTCACCAGATGCTTGCGTAACTCCACAGTCCTGGCGGTGGAACAGGCTGGTAGCAGCAGCGGTCACTATACACTGAACATCTGCTGGGCGCCGAGCATTGCTCTTCGTGCTTTCCGAGTACTAAATCATTTAAACCTCCCAGTACCCTACATTATTGTTAACCTTATCTTACAAGTACGGAAACTGAGACATACAGAGATTAAGTAATTTACTCAAGATTAAGTCATGTAAACTGGCATGTGGTAGATCCAGGATTAAAGCCCAGGAAGGTGGACTTTAGAGTCAAATTCTTAACGGTAATGCTATAAAAATCTGAAGCTCTTTCTGTACTGCAGATACACTCCTTCAGCATCAAACATCTATTTTGCTCATCATTCTTAAGACATCCAGCAGCAGGTACATTTTAAAACAGAATGAAAGATGAAGAACGTTTATAATCCATTGTATCTAAACTTTGTCATCATTCCTAGTGAATGAAATACTCAAAATATTGTGTTGCCCCAAAATATCTGTATCTCCATCCCAGTCAATCAGCAAGTAGGCAAAGAATATTAGTTTGATGAAGGACCAAGACAAGGTAAATTCTAGCTCCTTTCAATACTAAAATTCTGTGATTCCCCACACTGAGAGAGGGAAAGGAAGTTTACTAGTAAGAAAAAGAAAAGAAAAACCAGAGAAGCAAAATTTCAACAATAAAAATGTTCAGTCCAGAGCAATAAAGACTATAAAGAACCATACATGGGAGATGATTCAAATGTAAGAATGACTAACATAAAAGTAACTCTGGAGTTGTTTCAGAATGAAGACTAATGGGAGAAAGGCCCAGGGAGACAAATTTCAGCTCAATTCAAAGAACATTTAAGCCCTGCCTAATGATGGAAAGTAATAAAGTGAGCTGGATGTAGCTCAGCCTACTACAATTAAATCAGATGCAGCCTTAACTTCAGGGGACTCACAATCTAGTTGGGGAAAGACATGTGTGAAACAGACAACAATACAACGTTGGAAACACAATCGGCAAAGCCAAGTACAAGTTATGACGGTAGAAAGGAGGATCGAGTGTGACCTTCACCTACGGGAGAAGCTGACCTACAGAAAGACTTTACCAACAAAGCGGAACTTGAGAAAAGAAAGAAGTGGGACAGGCAGAAAAGAGGGTAGGAAATCTTACAGGAGAAATAGTAAAACCGTTAACAAATCTCACCAGCTGTCTGATCTCCTATAAGAAGCCTTGCACAGGGGCGCCTGGGTGGCGCAGTCGGTTAAGCGTCCGACTTCAGCCAGGTCACGATCTCGCGGTCCGTGAGTTCGAGCCCCGCGTCGGGCTCTGGGCTGATGGCTCGGAGCCTGGAGCCTGTTTCCGATTCTGTGTCTCCCTCTCTCTCTGACCCTCCCCCGTTCATGCTCTGTCTCTCTCTCTGTCCCAAAAATAAATAAAAAACGTTGAAAAAAAATTAAAAAAAAAAAAATTAAAAAAAAAAAAAAAAAAAAAGAAGCCTTGCACCAAATCACCCCAGATTAGCGGGGATAGCTCAGTGGTAGAACATCTGACTGCCTATCACCCTGGACTGTTAGCGTTTCTACTTCTCCTCATTACTGTGCCATATATCACACACAGGACCTTAACTCCAGCAATTAGTCTGGCATCTGCACCTGGTTCTCTAAGAACGGCTCCCAAAACAACTGGGGGGAAAAAAAAATCACAGTTTACAATGTCTTTTTATATAACAAGTATCTGGGTCTTAATTAATTATTAATAAAATAGCACATTATACTTTACAGATTACTTTCATATACGTAACATGCTTATAAACTTGCAGCCATATGCCGTGGCAGAGCTTTCCAACTGGTGTGCTAGAAATGGATTACAAGTGTACCCAAGGCCATGGGTCAGGGGCAGTGGATCACCTCCGGCCTCAAGAAACCTCATCTGTCTACCCCAGAGAAAATATGATCATTTTCTGCGTATGCCACAACACACAAAAAGTTGGGAAGCAATGCTAGTTTTGCTGATCACCAACTGTCCAAGGACTGGGCCTCAAATCCCCTAACCTGCCTATGCCTACCAATGGATGGCATTGAAAAAGTAATGGGGGGCGAGGATGAAGACAGTTAATGAGGGCTTTTAATGCATTTAACCATATTTTTGTACTTCTTCACACCCAAGAGAATACTGAGTCACACTGTAATTGGGGGAGTCATATAGTAGGGCCTCCTAATTCACGTGAACTCATTCTGAATTTCATTGGCTCTCTGAAGCAGTAAGATTTTCATAAAGGGAAAGAGAAAACCAAACCTAATCACCTATGAGAACAAACTGGCTTTAAGATCTTATATTCTGTGCACCTAATAAATATTTTTAATTTAATAAAGATAACGGTATAGCATGGATGTAGTTTCACATTTCATAACAAGCAATCTGACTTCACATAAAGGGAATACGGTCCTACGTACTGAAATGTATCCCTGTCTTTTGAGGGAAAATTGCATTAACTATAATCTGTTCTTAGAAGGCGGAAGCAGAGAGGTTTTAATACATTAAAACATCAAATTCCTGTCTACTCTTCAATGAGACTCAAGATTCAACAAGACATAGGCAAAGCTTTGCCTACCAGCTGAATACAGTGTCAAGGGGAAGGACTCTGATGTCAAGCTGCCTGGGTTCGAAATCTTGGAGCTGCCCTTTAATGTATAACTTGGAGCAAACTATTTAATTTTTTTTTTTCTTTTTTTTTTATTTATTTATTTTTGGGACAGAGAGAGACAGAGCATGAACGGGGGAGGGGCAGAGACAGAGGGAGACACAGAGTCGGAAACAGGATCCAGGCTCCGAGCCATCGGCCCAGAGCCTGACGCGGGGCTCAAACTCACGGACCGCGAGATCGTGACCTGGCTGAAGTCGGACGCTTAACCGACTGCGCCACCCAGGCGCCCCACTATTTAATTTTTCTATGTCCCTTACCTAAAAACTGTGGGCAACTACTGAACCTGCTTTAAAGGTTGCCGGGGATGTACTAAGCTAATGGATGCAACCTGCTTAGTACAACGCCTGGCACGTGGTAAACACGCAATACACATTAATTATAGGGACTGCTGTCGTGATTTGTTTTCCGGAATCAAGCCTTAAACTTCAGGCATTCCTTGGAAAAAATGAGATTTGCTTTACTCAACAACATAATCCTGGATCTCAAAAACATCAGTCCCTTAAATCGAGGGGCAAGTTGAGGGGACCAAGAAGCAAAAGAGCTAAGAATTTGTGGGCAGCATCCAGAACCAACTGGTTACTTCCAGCTGATGTGGGAAGAACATGGAAGGAATGTAGCTAGCAGGGAAAATGCATTCCATTTGGGAAAGTCACACCAAGCCATAAGATGGAACCCACAGCAAGACCTGATCCTGACGGCTGGGCCAGGGACAGCGAGCTCTGCTTCTTCATGGCAGGCCGGGCTCCCCGCCCTCCACACTAAGTACTAACACCAGAGAGGAGGACACACATGTTACTTGGCTCCAATTTTAGCTGCAAACTGAAAAGTGGAGATTTTCGAGAAAATGGAAAAATACCGATGAAACAGAGAAGCTACCAAGTCAGAGAGAAAGGAGCTGGCGAGCAGGTATGATTATTTTAAGAATACCTGAAGAGATCAATGATCATGAATTTTCATGGCTACAGATTACTGGTGACTACATAATAAACGTTTTAAAGTACATGCCAGTTGCTTGAATTTTTTTTTTAATTTATATTTGAGAGAGAGAGAGAGAGAGCTTGTGAGTGGGGTAGGGGCAGAGGGAGAGGGAGACAGAGGACCCAAAGCAGGCTCTGCACTGACAGCAGAAAGCCTGACGCGGAGCTCGAACTCATGAACCGTGAGATCATGACCTGAGCTGAAGTCGGATGCTCAACTGATTGAGTCACCCACGCATTCCCCTACTCAGCCCCAGTTGCTTAAAAAATGAAATGCATCCACAACAAAAGGTTAACTGCTAGGTAAACAGAAGATAAACTCTCAAAGAATGTGTTTAAATTTTGGTGCTGAGGGGCGCCTGGGTGGCTCAGTCGGTTGAGCGGCCGACTTCGGCTCAGGTCATGATCTCACAGCTCGAAGGCTCGTGAGTTCGAGCCCTGCGTCGGGCTCTGTGCTGACAGCTCAGAGCCTGGAGCCTGCTTCGGATTCTGTGTCTCCCTCTCTCTCTGCCCTCCCCTGCTCACGTTCTCTCTCTCTCTCTCTCAAAAAAAAATAAAATAAACATTTAAAAAAAAATTTTAGTGCTGAAAAATCTATGAATCACATCCCTGTACTTAAATATAAAAAGCGTAACAAGTGAAAAAAGGAAACTTCCAACACACTACCAAGGACCATAGATTTCTTAAAGTTTCTTGTTCTACATAGAATTCTTTTCTCTTACAAGGAGCAGGATTTTATGAACTGACACTAATATTAATTAAACATGGCACCGTATCAAATATGTTGCTGAACAGATACAGCTTGCTGGGAGTCTCTACCCAAGAGATTTCCATTCAGCAAACTCTCCTTTTTTCATTGGCATGTGGTATGACAAAAAATTAAACTCAGATCATGCCAAATTTAAAGTCACAGTTCTTCATTATTCATTCTAGAAGCGGGGGGGGGGGGGGAGGAATAGCTATTTGCCCCTTTTAGTTCTTACTAATGTGTCCAGTGCAAATTGATGTGCTATGAATGTAAAATATATACCAGATCTCAAAGCCTTAATATTAAAATGAGAATATAAATGATCTCATCGATAAATTTATATTGATTACATGAAGAAATAACATTTTAGATATACCAGGCTAAATAAAATATATTATTAAAACTAATTTCACTGAAACCTATAGAATGGGAGAAAATATTTTCAGACCACAACATATCTGATAAGCAGTTAATAACCAAAATAAACTAGGAATTGACAAAACTCAACAGAAAAAACACAAATAACCCAATTCAAAGATGGACAAAGGACCTAAGTAGGCATTTTCCCAAAGAAAACATACAAGTGGCCAAAACATTATAATTTATCAGGAAACTGCAAATGAAAAAACCACAATGAGATACCACCTCATGCCTGTTAGGGGGTCTATTACCAAAGACGCTGGTGAGGGTGTGGAGAAAAGGGAAGCCTTGTGCACTGCTGGCGGGAATATAAATTGGTGCCATCACTATGGAAAACGATATGGAGGTTCCTTAAGAAATTGCAAACAGAACTACCGTATGACCCAGCAATCCCACTTCTGGGTGTCTATTCAAAGGAAGTGAAATCATGATCTCAAAAAATATCTGTACTTCCGTATTCCTAAGCAGAATTATTCACAATAGCCAAGGTATGGAAACAATCTAAGTGTCTGTCAACAGATGAATGGATGAAGAAAATGCAGCATACATATATACAATGAAATATTATCCAGCCTTAAAAAAGAAGGAAAGCCTGTCATTTGTGACAGCACAAATGAACCTGGAGGGCAGTATGCCAAGTGAAGTAAGACAGACACAAAGACAACCACAATACCACAATACACGTGGTATTACCTATATGTGGAATCTAAAAAAAAGAAAGAAAGAAAGAAAAAGAAAGATTCAAACTCACAGAAATAGAAAGTAGAAAAGTGGGTGCCAGGGGCTTGGGGGAAGAAATATGGACAAGTTGGTAAAAGGGTACAAACTTTCATTTAAAAGATGAATAAGGTCTGAGGATCTAATATAAAACATGGTGATTATAGCTGATAACACTATTGTATTATTGAAATTTGCCAAGAGGCTAGAACTTAAATGTTCTCACCAAAAACAAACAAAAAAACAACCAACAGAAAAGAAATAGCAAATATGTGAGGATGAACATGTTAATTAACTCAGTGGGGAGGTGGGGGGTGGGGATCCTACACAACATATGAGCATATCAAAACAACACATTGTACACTTTAAATATCTTACAATTTTGTCAATTATACCTCATTGAAGCTGGAAAAAAAATGAGTTTCACCTGTTTCTTTTTACTTTTTTAAATATGACTGCTAGGAAATTTAAAATCATATACGTGGCCCACATGTTAGACGATGCCAGTAAGATGCCAGTTAAAGCAGGTATTACATGACAATGACTTCTGAAAGACTTGACTCAGTGTTGAGGATTGCCAGTTACTGATCTCGAAGAAACTTGGCAAGCTTTGCGCAGTGGCAGTATCGTAGCCAATGAGGTTTATCCGAGGCGCGATTATTGCTAATTGAAGAAACTTGGCAGGGCGCAATGCACTCAATGCTCAAACGCTGCCTTGGGAGAGAATCTTAAATTAGGTCTGAAAAGTTACATTCCAAGAACTCAATTTAATTCCATTAAAAACTGTTTATTGAACAACTGACTGGCTTAAGGCAGCGCCCTGGTGCAGCCGGCTGGAGGCTACTCTCAGCAGGGTTCTGAGAGAGAATTACGTTTTCCACTATTAAGCTAGCAGTTCACAAAACTTTGGGTCTCAGGACTCCTTCTCTTAAAAATTGTTGAGACCAAGCCTGCCTGGGTGGCTCAATCGGTTAAGGTTCCAACTTCGGCTCAGGTCATGATCTCATGGTCTGGGAGTTCAAGCCCTGCATCGGGCTCTGTGCTGACAGCTTGGAGCCTGGAGCCTGCTACAGATTTTGTGTATCCCTCTCTCTCTTTCTCTGCCCCTCCCCTGCTCACACTCTGTCTCTCTCTCTCTCTCTCAAAAATAAATAAACATTAAAAAATATTTTTTAAATAAAATTTTTGAGACCTTCAAAGAAGTTTTGTTAACATGAGTAATATCTGTCAAGATTTACTTAGAAATTGGTTAAAATCAGAAATGAAAACAGAAAATTTTAGAACACTAGAACACACAGCACACATCTGACCAGCCATCAGAGTAATTACCTCATCTATCATGTATAATCTCTTGAAATCACCACTGTATAACTGTGAGAGAAGGACGGTGAAAAATGAGAATAATGTTTAAATATTTAGGAAAACAATTTTGACCTCTGAGACTCACTGAAACAATTCTGGAGACTCTTTTTTGGGGGTCTCTGGATCAAACTTTGAGAACAACTGCCATGAGGCATCATTGTATGTGATCAATTAACTTCTTTCCTATTATCTTAAATCGTATATCTTTGGGAAAGCTGAAAATATAGTCACTCAAACTGTTTTCTGTAGGACTTGATGCATTCCCAGTTACGAACAGCTTCCAGAAAAGGAATGTGAATGCCTTTTGCAATCAGCCTTGATTTAAACACACACACACACAAACTTCTTTCTTTTAAAATACTGGAAAATAGAACTGTCATCAGGAAACAGGTTTAATGAAACTCCAAACCATCACAAGATACAAGCTGGACTATAAAGCTAAACCTGCCAGGCACTAACTGGCCATGATTAATGATGTGCCATGTGGCAGTTGTCAGGATGCAGGCTGGCCATATTCTTGGGAAATCCTGACCTCTGCCCCGGAACCAAGCAAGAAGGACTACATATTTTATTTTGTAACAAATAGTCAAATCAAGTTCAAAGAGGCAAAGCAAAGACATATATTTGGGAGGAACTGATTATTCTATCCATTTTACATACCAATCACAACTGTTTCTGGAAAAATATAAAGCTGTGAAGGCTAAAGAATGACTGAGATGCTAGGATCCCAGCCAACTCCACACAGGAGGCCGCCACATGACCACCAAAAGTGAGGGTAAATCAGCTTTCAATGAACCCCTGAGGAAATAGTTCGCAGTATCTAACAGGTCTTTAGGTGACTTATTTTTCTATACTTCTCAGTTTGGGCTGTACTAAATGGTGACAATGAAATCGTTTGCGCATTTACAATGTCTGGAGGATAGAGAATTGCGAGCTTAGCGAAGCGAGAAAATCTACCATGAAACATGCATTCTTCTTGGAAAAATTCCTAAGGTGGAACATGGCTATATTGCACATAATTGATCGATGGAAATTTTCTGGTGATTACTTGGAATTCAAGGAGTAGAAGGGAAATTTTTCAAACAAAAAGAAAATGATTTCTCAGTTGCAATAATTCCCATCTGGTTAACATTTACCCTCTTGGAGGGCAGAAGCCCTCAGACTATCTCTAATGGAATGGCAACTCTCTCAGCCACACTGGCATTACCATCGCTGTTGTCATTTCAACGTTTACATAGTGCCAACGTTTTGTATGCTTTCTAGAACATTAAATCAACTTCTGGTCTTGAAGTTTCCCATTTAAATGAACTGAATAAAAAGATATTCAAAAGGGAAAAAAGGAGTGGAGAAGAGGAGAAGCTGATCACAGCAATGAAGAATTCTTTACAAATATCAGTGCCCCGTCCATGTTCGGGTATCTATTTTCAGTTGACCATGGCTTCGAACTTTAAAAGAGAGATTCAGAATGGGATTGATGGCTTCATTCCAAGGTTAGGGAGCTATTTTACAAGGATGAGAAAGGGCAGGAGGGGAAAAAGCAGGAAAGAGGGAGTGGGACTGAAGAATGCAGGGCAAAGAGAAGATGCTTTGAACATAGAGGGATTGAGCAAAAAAGCATTCAAGAGATGGAGAAGAAAAGGGTAAGAGCTCAGTGGTTTAATAAGCAACTTCCGATGATTGAAAGTGGCCACCAAAGAACAAGATCTAAGAAAATGGTATTATGAAAAAATATGAATTGTTACAGGAATGTTCTAAAATAAAAGACAAACAAGGAACAGCGGGTAGTCCAAGGGAAAACGTAAAGCTATGGTGGAGAATGAAGCTATGAAGGATGGAATTTTAGTCCCAGAGAAGAAAGATGAGACATGTGGGTGAAACTTGGCAATGACCTCAACTGTGAGGTTAGAAGGAGGCAGAAAGCTGAATGAATTTCAAGATGAATCTTCTTAATGAAGTACACGCCACTCTTTCCTGGAGTGCCAGCTCATAGGTAAAAATAACACACACTCATAGAAGGATTGTGCTCTTCCCAAGAACGGCATTTGTCAAGGAGCCTGTGTACTGTTAAGCACATTTAGATGTAGCACCTAGAACACTCAGAGCTTTTTAAAGCACCAGCTGGAAAGAAAGTTGAATTCAACTGGCACGGCGTAACTTTCTTAAACTTCCCCAATGGAGATTTATTACACTGAACATCCTGCTAACCTTACAATGGTGGTGTTGTTCCTGGTGAACAAAGTCAGCAACAGTTCATATTTTAAGTTGTTTTAAACTATATTAATATGCCTCCAAGGCCTAGTAAGATAGCCTGTGGTAGCAAAAGTTGAGCGAACCAAGGGAACACAATAACAGCCGGAAAACTACCCTAAATTCCTCATCTCTTACGTCTGATTATTTGGTAATGGAGACGAAGGGAACACGGGAAGCCATCTCCATCACCAGAGAGCATCTAGCTTATCCTCCGATTCTGAAACTTACTGGTCCTGCGTCCAGGATGTACATCTGTGTCCAACCACGCTTCCTAACCTGAATACTGATGACGCCACGCTCTCCTCCCTGTGGCAGCCCAGAATTCAAGAGCCAGCTTCCCGGTGCTCGTTAGGAACACGGCACCAAGTACCTTCTGACGGGCTTCCTTCACAGCTCACCCTTAGTGCTGGCAGAAAAATGCCCCCCTGGGATTCCATCAAAATGGGAATATTTCGTGTGATGGTGTTTCGCACTGCTTCTGGCTTCAACGAGCTCCTTGCATTTAATGGTCATCACATGTTCAAATCGATAGACCTTACATTTCCAAAATTAATGTTTGTATTTCATGTGCTGGACAGTAAAGTAACTTAAATCATTCCTCTGGAAAGCCTAATGGTAAACATTAATTAATTCTCAAATTTCTGACATTTAAAGGTAGGAAGAAGACTACTGCTAACACTGCCAGAGAAAAATAGGAAAAAATGTTCTATTAAAATGTAATTCATTATCATATGTATTGTTATTATATATATATCCCATATATGTTAATATCTTTATATCCACATTAAATGTCAAAACACAACTACATGAAGCATGTACCTGAAATAACAGACTTGACATATAATAAGATTGCTTATCCTTTCCCTTAGCAGGACTACATGCGTCCTCAATTCTGGCCTTCTACGACAGTCCTAATCTGACATTACGGTACAAGTCTAAAATTCTGACAAGTTTCTAAAGTATCATCAAAGATTTTAAGTAATCATAATTGTGTACTAATTGACTCAAACACTGACTACAGTTAGTAACAGTGAGGGGCTTATTTAATCATTAAAAGTATCCACAATTTCAGCAAAGCCCAACCCATTACACTATCTTTTGGGCCCTCTTTTGGTCTTGACAAGACTATTTTTAAGCAAATTGATATGACCCTAACTTACTATCAAAGAGAGCCAAAAAAACCTCCAGACATCAGAAATAGTTTCATTTAAAATAGATATATGTGCATAAATATCTGCTTTAAAAACACCAGCTCATGAGAAACACCATCCAGAAAATCACAAGGACTGAGATTTAGGAGATGAGAAAACAAAGGGAGAATGTAGAGAACTGGAAGGAAATAAAACGTTCATTGATAATAATTTCATACTAAAAATAATTATCCCTCCATGTTTAAAAGTCCTTTTGAATTTTCCAGAGGTCTTTGGGTCACAGATTTCTATGGAGGACACAATGGCATTCTTTGAAACAAAGTCCAACAAAACCCCGCCAATAAATCAAATGTACTTTTCTGAGAAGATGGTACGGAATAAAGGGCTCAGGGCAGGAAAGACATCAAAACTAAAATACACAGGAGCAGAATCTTTTCCCCTTTGAACAAAATCTTGCTAATAGAAAAGAAACCCTAATACGTAAGAAAGAAAGAAAAAAGAAAACAACTACTGTGGTTAACTTTGGGTAAAAGGTTCAGAAACAGACAAAACTTTTTAGAACCCTTGGGTTCTAGACAACAATCTGGAAATGGGATGGCCAAAGAGCATTGGACGGAGAGCTGGGATGTAGAGTTCAATTCCCAACTCTATCACTAAAAATGTTTGTGGCAAATCTCGGGCAAGTCACCAACTCTGTAGTCCTCGACATACTTGTCAATGACATAAGTGTGTGCCTGCATGCACATGAAAGCAGAGCTATCAACACAAAGGCTCTCGCTGTGCCAGTTCCCAATTAGAACTCCAACATTTCTTCTTCTTTCAAATTCGCTTCTTTCAAAAAAATGTTTTTAAGTTCTAAGTTTCATTCATATAAAATAAATCAGAATCACTAGTTAGATAACTCTCAACCTTGAATGATTAAAATATTCAAGGGGCCCCTGGATGGCTCAGTTGGTGAACTGTCTGACTCTGATTTCGGCCCAGGTCATGATCTCACAGTTCAGGGGATCAAGCCCTGAGTTGGGCTCTGCACTGTCAGTGCAGAGCCTTCTTGAGATTCTCTCTCTTCTACTCTCTCTCTCTGCCCCTCCCTGCTTGCTCTTTCTCAAAATAAATAAATTTTTTAAAAATTCTCCTTTATTGGAAGAGAAGCAAAAATAATATAAAAACAGGGAGGGAGCCAAAACATAAGAGACTCTTAAATATGGAGAACAAACAGAGGGTTACTGGAGGGGTTGTGGGAGAGGGGATGGGCAAAATGGGTAAGGGCCATTAAGGAATCTACTCCTGGGGCGCCTGGGTGGCGCAGTCGGTTAAGCGTCCGACTTCAGCCAGGTCACGATCTCGCGGTCCGTGAGTTTGAGCCCCGCGTCAGGCTCTGGGCTGATGGCTCAGAGCCTGGAGCCTGTTTCCGACTCTGTGTCTCCCTCTCTCTCTGCCCCTCCCCCGTTCATGCTCTGTCTCTCTCTGTCCCAAAAATAAATAAAAAACGTTGAAAAAAAAAATTAAAAAAAAAAAAAAAAAAAAAAAAGGAATCTACTCCTGAAATCACTGTTGCACTATATCCTAACTAACGTGGATGTAAATTCTAAAAATTTTTTTAAATTCTTTATTAAAAAATACAAATATTTCAAGCCTACTCTTATAGTGCTTTATAATGTAAGACCATATTAAAAAAGCTTCATTTACTACAGCTAAGATAACCTCACTGAATTAGTTCTTAAAGAGTATTACCAGGGCGCCTGGGTGGCTCAGTCGGTTAAGCGGCCGACTTCGGCTCAGGTCATGATCTCGCGGTCAGTGAGTTTGAGCCCCGCGTCGGGCTCTGTGCTGACAGCTCAGAGCCTGGAGCCTGTTTCCGATTCTGTGTCTCCCTCTCTCTGACCCTCCCCCATTCATGCTCTGTCTCTCTCTGTCTCAAAAATAAATAAACGTTAAAAAAAAAAATTAAAAAAAAAAAAAAAAAGTATTACCTTTCTCACTTAAATTAAGCAGCCATTACACTAAACAAAAAGTGTAACAACACTGTTTGCCTAGGAAAACCCTGGCATTTGCTACTAATATTTTCACTAATGGTGAAGTCAATGTCTCCTACCATTGGTACTAATTACACTAAATAATCAATAATACTGATATTAATTTCAATCCCACTTACAGAAACCACAGTAGACTTTATAAACGAAGTGTGATGCCAGCCACAATTAAGTCAAACTAAGTAAACCATAAAATACAACTTAACTAGGAAGAAGCAAATAGCAAAAACAAAAATCCAAGTCTAAGATCTTGGACATGCTATCCAAATTTGATAAAGTTTCCATCTATAGCAAAAGTCTTAGAAATTAAAAAACTAAAGTGTCCAGTTTAGTTTTACATTTTTCTTTGTGTTTTAGACAAGTTAATTCCAATATATTAAACATAAACATAATAAGAATAGACAACATATATTGAGCACTTAATGTGTGCCATGGTATTGTTCCTTTCTTTTTACTTTTTATTATGGAAAGCTTCAAATGTTCACAAAAGTAGACAGAGTAACATAATTAGCTTCAATCAGCTTCAATAATTCTTAATTCATCGCCAATTCTGCCTGCTCTCTACCTCCACCAATTTCACCCAAGACTTCATCACCATATTTCATTTGGAAATATTTCAGTATGTATCTTAAAAGGATTCACACTCTTTTAAAAAATATAACCATGGAATCACCATTGCCCTGGGAAAAAATGAATAATTACAGGCATTAGCTCTTCTTCCTCACAACAACCCTATGAAGTACTATGATTATTCCCATAAAACACTAATGCACACACCAGTGAAGTCATTTGCCCAGATAATACAATACTAGACAGTGGAGGTGGGATTTGAACCCAAGCAGTGGAGCTCTAGACCCAAGCCCTGAACTACTATGTTTTCCCGCCTCTGAAAACTAGATTTTGTTTATTTTATTCTTGAAAATAAACAAAGAAAACTGGCTCATAAAGGAATTAATGACAGACAACATCAGAAGTCAGAAAAGGTTTAGGGGCGCCTAGGTGGCTCAGATGGTTAAGCATCTGACTCTTGATGTCGGCTCAGGTCATGATCTCATGGTCTGTGAGACCAAGTCCCACGTTGGGCTCTGTGCTGACACCAAGTAGCCTGCTTGGGATTCTCTCCCCCCGCCCCCCTCTCGCCCTGGCTCTCTGCCCCCTCCCCTGTTTGCATACTCTCTAAATAAATAAATAAATAGATAGATAGATAAATAAATAAATAAATAAATAAATAATTTTTTAAAAAAATAAGTCAGCAAAAGTTGTAACAGAGAAAATCTATTCGAGCACCTCACCTCTTCTCCGACTGCTTTCTTCAACTTCTGTGGGTATGCTTCATGAACACCTCAACTTTCCTCCACTTAACATAATGCCAGTTACTATAAGGTTTATTCTCTTCACTACAACCAGCTCTACCTTGTCAAACTGGTATTTGTTTAGAAGGTATCTGTGACTGTCATCTGTGACTCACTGGGTAAGACTCAAAATTAAATATTCTCTACAGAAGTCATATAATATGTAGCAGAGAGACCCTAGGGTGGCCAAACTCCACTGATACCACATATACAATGATACACAGATTCACACCTTTGTGTCATCTCTTCCCTCACATCCAACTCGAGTTGGAGGTCTTGAAGTAAGTGGCCATGTTTGAGAAGACCATAGGAAAAGCAACTGCGGATGATCTCAAAGAACTATAGGCAACATCCTTAGAACCTGACGGTGGCCTCCAGCCAACAGCCAGCAAAAAGTCACTCATAAAGTCACAAGGAAATCAGGTCTACCAAAAGCCTGAACAATCTCAGAAGGGAGTTCTTTCCCATTTGAGCTTCCAGATGAGAACACAATCTACCCAGTAACTGGATTGCAACTTTATGAGACCCTGAGTGGAGGACTAGGCTGAGCTGTGCCGGGCCTCCTGATCCACAGAAACCAGGGGATAATCAATGTGTGCTCTCTTAAGGCTGTTAATTTTGGGTAAGTTGTTACACAACAAAGGAAAACTAATACACCACGGTCCTTTATGACGTACATAACTCTCATCTCTAAGAAATTCTAGGCCAAGGAAATCTCTTCCATAATTTATGGTATAGAAATCTAGGAGCTTCAAAAAGAATTCAAGCATAAAAAGAGAACTAAAGCTCTTTCATGACAAAAGCTCTGGCCCTACTTACAGCAATCCTGGCAAACCCTTTCCGTAAAAACACAGGTAAATTCTTCACTGTTAAAAGTAAGCATGCCTACTTTTGTCACCTGCAAAGGTAGTATCACTTCGCAAGTGGATATCCAGTTGTCCCAGAACTGTTTCTTGAGAAAACTATTCTTTCTCCATTTAACCGTCCTGGCACTCTAGATCAAAAGTCAAATGACCATAAATACAAGGGTTATTTCTAGACTATCGAATCTACTCCAATGATCTGTATGTCTATCCTTGTGCACACTGTCTTGCCTCCTAGTTCTTGATGTTCCAGATATTCACATTTACCTTACTCTGTGAAGGCTGATACTTAGGAAACAAAACAATGGGCTTAATAAAGTATCAAGCACCCGAAATAGGACCTAGGAGGACCAGAACCCAGTTGCAATTTAGCAAATGTTAAAGAACCAAACCAAAAACATTTTTGCCTATGGCTTAAGGGGAACTCAGATTTTATTACTGAAAAAATCAATTGAGAAAGCAAATATTAAAAGTTGGGATAAAGATTGCCTACCAACTTAGCAAAATAACAAATAAAGTAACTAAGAAGTGGAGTAACAGTCACTAGGCAAACACAGTGATGCTTAAATGGGGTGCCTAATCCAAGCTATTATTTCAATTCATTCATTCATTCACGCAAATGCGTATGTTTAGATGCCAACTACTTCTTTATAAAACACAAAAACAAAAGCAAACAAACAAAAAGGGACCGATGAAGTGCTTACAAAATCAAATCTATAAAATAAGAAAATCAAAAATAAAAACAAATCAGTAGATTCTTTCAGCCACTGTCTCCTTGGGAAATGGCCGAACATCTCCAGGTCAGCAGACATGCAAAGAACTCAACACCATCAAGTCCGTGAGTCTATAAGCAATGTACACAAGGGGAAACTTCTAATATATGGAGCAGGGACAAAATGTGTCAGACTTTTCAAAGCATAGATAGAAGATGTTCTGGCCCTCACCTCCCCAAATCTCTGCTTTTTAACCAAAAAAAGGACGAAGAAAACTAGGGTTTCTTTGTCCTCTGGTTCCTCCAAACTAGGTCAGGTCTGTGTGTAATTACTGGGTTTCACATTCCTTTAGAAAAAGGAAGAGATGTCAATGCATGGAGATTTTTAACCAACAGCAGACTCAGGCTAGGGGTAGAGGCAAAAGAGTGCCTCTGCTGCTGGTGGTGCTGCGAATAACAATAATAATAATAATAAACTGGGAAATAGTCTCTTGTTTTTAATAACGGTAAGCCGATTTTCAGACAGGTAGGAAAAGAGGCCTAGTTTCTCATTGTAAGACAACAACTAAACTTGAACTTGGGGATAAATCCTCCCAGTTTCATCTTCTTCCTGGGCACACTCCCTACTTAGCAAGGTTGACATCAACTGTGGAAAAAAAAAAATCAAAATGTATTTATTGGAGGCTTTTATAATCAAGAACACCTACAAAGAAATTAATTAAGAACTAGCGTTTGCATTACCAAAGTTCCTCCCTTAGAAAAAGAATTACCATGGGGTTCAACAACACACTCATAGAAATTTTAACTGCAAGATGGGTCATATACAAACCATGGTGTTTTATGTGCTTTTCCATTTCCATCCCTACCCCAGAATAACCACTGTCCTAAAACTTATGCTATCATTCTTTTGCTTTTCTTTACGATTTCACCATATACGTATCATTGAACAACATATTATTTACTTAGATATGTCTGTTTTTAAACTTTATGTACATAGAATCATACTTATTATTTTTTACTACCTTTTTTGATCTGGATTAAATTTATAAAACTGATTATATTTAGAAAATTGCTGCAAGAAATGCATGAAGAGGTATCTAATTCACTTTGGGCTAAACAGTCATCCTTTTATGAATACACCAACTTTATGTATTGCTTTACAGATGCTAGACATTTGAGTTGTTTGCATTTTTAGTTATTATGAACAGTACTTTAAATATTCTTATACGTGTCTCCTGGGCCATGAGTGTAAGAGTTTCATTAGGGTGTATACTTAGGAATCACTAAGTAAAGCCAAATTGTTTTCCAAAATGGTTGTATCCAACAGTGTTAAGTGTTCCCACTGCTTTCTATCATCTGCAACAACTACTATTTTTTAATTTTTCCCAGTCTGATGGGGCATAAGGAGGCAAAGAGTTCCTTGCTGTTTTCGTTTGCATTTCCTTGATTACTAAAAGAATGGAGGATCTTTTCATACATTCATAGACCATTTGTTCCTGCTCCAGTGAAATCAACTTATTCAGGACTTTCCTATTTCCTTTTCTTCCCTATCTTATTCTTTTTAATTTGAGGAGTTCTTTTATATTCTGAATAACAGAATATATTCTATTATATTCTGTATATATATATTATATAATATATCATATATATGCTATAATTATAACATATTATATGTATTATATTCTGTATATATACTTTACTTATATTATATTATATTATATTATATTATATTATATTATATTATATTATATTCTGAATAACCTTATCAGTACATCTTCTCTCAGGTTGTGCCTTACTTTTTTACTCTTCATGTTGTCCTTTTTTTTGTTTTTTTTTTACATTTTATTTATTTTTGAGAGACAGAGAAAGACAGAGAATGAGTGGGGGAGGAGCAGAGAGAGAGGGAGACACAGAATCGGAAGCAGGCTCCAGGCCTCTGAGCTATCAGCACAGAGCCCGACACAGGGCCTGAACCCACAAGCCGTGAGATCATGACCTGAGCCAAAGTCAGACACTCAACTGACTGAGCCGCCCAGGTGCCCCTATGTTGTCTTTTTTTAAAAGTAAGTTTTTGGGGCGCCTGGGTGGCGCAGTCGGTTAAGCGTCCGACTTCAGCCAGGTCACGATCTCGCGGTCCGTGAGTTCGAGCCCCGCGTCAGGCTCTGGGCTGATGGCTCGGAGCCTGGAGCCTGTTTCCGATTCTGTGTCTCCCTCTCTCTCTCTGCCCCTCCCCTGTTCATGCTCTGTCTCTCTCTGTCCCAAAAATAAATAAAAAACGTTGAAAAAAAAATTAAAAAAAAAAAAGTTTTTTATTGAACCATAATGTATATACAGAAACGTGAACAAATTATAAGTGTACGTACACACACAAAAGCAAGCTGGGGTTCTCAACTTTTATGAATGGACAGGGTCCTAAGATCAAAACGTTTGAGAACCACTTAGTCAGACATATGTGGTATCTTCTCATCCTTCTGTCACTAAACGTCATGTGCCCCAGCTCCTCTCTTCATACAGTTCTGGAAATCTTCAGATCTATCTTCCAGTTCACTTTTCAAATTTACCCAAACTGTATCAACTTTCCATTGTGTTTTTCATTTGTTTTTTATTTTTAAGAAGTTCTACTGAGACTGAGCTCTTCTTTCGTATCTTTCTCATCAATTTTGAGTCTCTTCATGATATTTTTTTTTTAATTTTTTTTTCAACGTTTTTTATTTATTTTTGGGACAGAGAGAGACAGAGCATGAACAGGGGAGGGGCAGAGAGAGAGGGAGACACAGAATCGGAAACAGGTTCCAGGCTCCGAGCCATCAGCCCAGAGCCTGACGCGGGGCTCGAACTCACGGACCGCGAGATCGTGACCTGGCTGAAGTCGGACGCTTAACCGACTGCGCCACCCAGGCGCCCCCATGATATCATATTTTTAATTCCCTCTTTTATTTCTTCAAAAACCTACGGCCTATGAGACTGATGGTTACTACTGATGTTCTAGTTTTCCCTGTCACTGTGCAACAAACCATCCCAGAACTCAGGGGATCAAAACAATAATCATTTCTTTTGCTCACAAATTTGCCATCTGTCCAGGGCTCAGAAAGGACAACTTGTCCCTGCTCTATGTGGCATCACCTAAAGCAGCGTGACAGAGGCTGGGAATCCACTTTCAACACGTTTACTTATAAGGCTGGCAAGTTAATGCTGGCTGTCAGCTGGGAGCTGAGCCGGGGTCATGGGCCTGAGGCCTTAGTTCCTTAGTTCCTGTTCATATGGGTTTCCCCGTGGACTGCATGGGCTTCTTCACAGCATGCGGATGTGTTCCTAAAATGTATATCCCAAGAGAATAAGGAACAAATGTGTGGCATTTTTATGGCTTACCCTCAGAAATCACATAATGTCAGCTCTGTCAGATTCTTCTGGAGGAAAAAAAAAAAAAAAAAGCAGTCACAAAAACCTGCCCAGGTTTAATGGAAAGGAGCAGACTAGTTCTTGATGGTAGAATAGCAAGGTTCTAGAAGAGCACATGACATTGGTCAGGAAATACTGTTGAGGCCTCTTTGGAAACAATAATCTAACTCATAGTTGCTTGTTTTCTTGTGCAAGCTCACACTTCTTGCCATTTTATTTATAAAATTTTGTTGAGGTCACTCTATAAAATGTGTTTCTACAAAGATCTGTTCTACTGTTTTTTTAGTTTCTAGGTCATTTATTTCTGCTCTCATCTTTATTATTTCCTTCTTTCTCCTGGCTCTAGGTTTCATTGGTTGTTCTCTTTCCAGCTCCTTCAGGTGTAAGGTTAGGTTGTTTAGTTGAGATTTTTCTTGCTTCTCAAGGTAGGCCTCTACTGCTATATACTTCCCTCTTAGGACCACTTTTCCTGCATCCTGAAGGTTTTGGACCATTGTGTTTTCATTTTCATTTTTTTCCCATATATATTTTTTCATCTCTTCTTTGATTCCCTGGTTGACCCACTCATTGTTTCATAGCACATCTTTAGCCTCCAGTGTTTGCGTTTGTTTGTGGTCTTTCCAAATTTTTTCTTGTGGTTGACTTCTAGCTTCACAGTGTTTGTTACGTTCAGAAACGGTGCATGGTACGATTTCAATCTTTTTGTATTTGTGACCTAATATGTAATCTATTCTGGAAATGTTCCATGTGCACTTGTGTATTCTGCCGTTTTAGGATGGAATGTTCTGAATATATCTGTTAAGTTCATCTGGTCCAGTGTATCCTTTAAAGCCATTGTTTCCTTGTTAATTTTCTGCATAGATGATCTGCCCATTGATGTAAGTGGGGTGTTAAAGTACCCTACTATTACTGTATTGTTATCAATTAGTTCCTTTATGTTTATTAGTATTTTATATATTTGGGTGCTCCCTTGTTGGATCTGAATTTTATTCTCCCAGACACTTGGGAATCATAACCAGCTGCGAGTATTTTCCTTTTTTGTTTTGTTTTGTTTTTAATTGTATTTATTTATTTGAGAGAGACAGAGATAGCGCGAGTAGGGGAAGGGCAGAGAGACAGAGAGACAGAGAGAGAGAGAATCCCAAGCAGGCTCTGCACCATCAGTGCACAGCACGATGTGGGGCTTGAACTCACGAAACCGCGAGATAACGACCCGAGCAGAAATGGAGAGTCGGATGCTTAACCGACTGAGCCACACAGGTGACCCAGCAACTGGGAGTACTTTCAACTCAGTTATCACTTTATGGGATTTTCAAAGCCTCATGGATAGTATGAAATCTGGCTGCAAATCCATGTGAGTGTGAGCTTCTGTTTAGGCAGTTTCATTAAAGACTCTCTCCCCCCTCCATCCAGATCCAAGACATTAGAAAGCAAGTCTCTGCATGCAGAGCACCTTTTATCCGCCGAGGACGTCACCTTTCTGAGGTCCCATTTTTCGACAGGCAGTCTCCAGTATGACCTCCCACTACTCTGCTTGGACACTATTCTTTTTCTCTTCTCATCTCTTTTACTCTAATCCTGTAAGAAACCCTCAGCATAAGCACCATCTTCGGGGCTTACTTTACCTTATGAAATCACGCTTTCTAGCCCTTTCGAGACATTCTACTGTTTCACTGTACACAAGCTCCAGCATTTTACATATATATGTGTTCACATATTTTTTCCTTTCCCCAGCTTCTTTTTAAAATGTTCTGACCAGGGGCGCCTGGGTGGCTCAGTCGGTTGGGCGTCCGACTTCGGCTCAGGTCATGATCTCGTGGTCCGTGAGTTCAAGCCCCGCGTCGGGCTCTGTGCTGACAGCTCAGAGCCTGGAGCCTGTTTCAGATTCTGTGTCTCCCTCTCTCTCTGACCTTCCCCCGTTCACGCTCTGTCTCTCTCTCAAAAATGAAAAAACGTTAAAAAAAAAAATTAAAATGTTCTGACCAGAAGGGGCTTCTCTGTACATCTAATCTATTGCATTACTGCAAAAGAAATTACTCGTCACTCATTTTAAGTTATTTTACTTATTAAAAATTGATAAATGGGGCACCTGGGTGGCTCAGTCGGTTAAGTGTCCGACTTCAGCTCAGGTCACGATCTCACAGTTTGTGGGTTCAAGCCCCATGTTGGGCTCTGTGCTGACAGCTTGAAGCCTGGAGCCTGAAGCCTGGAGCCTGAAGCCTGCTTTGGATTCTGGGTCTCCTTCTCTGTGCCCCTCCCCTGCTCATGTTCTGTCTCTCTGTCTCCATCTCTCTCTCAAAAATAAACATTAAAAAAATTTTTTTAATTGATAAATAATTTCAGGAATACATTTATATTTTTAAAAGGCAGCTATGTAAAATCTAGCACTTGAATGGAAACGCTTTGGAAAATATTAATACACTTCCTATAAAGCCATCCGAGGGAACTTAAATTTATTAGACATACTAACTTCTATCCCAGATTTTTCATGTCTTTTAAACCCTATTGGGGTCTGTGCCCCTATGCATATTTTAAACATGATTTAAAACTGCACCACAACCCAAGAAAAAGGACATTTTACTGATTTAAAAGAAAAGCAAAGAAAACAAACAATTTCTAGTGTCAATATCTTAAGGTTAAAAAAAAAAAATGAGGCCCATGTCTTGTAAGAGATAAATTCAAGTTCTCTTTGGCAAAATGAAAATGAATCAATTAGATTTAATATTCATATGCAAGTAGATTTAATATTCATGTGCATTTTATGAAACAGATGCCCTTACTATATTTTTTAAGTTACAGCCAAGGCTCAAAAGAAACAGCAGCAGTTTATGGGGGGGGGGGGGGGGGGGAGGCAGGGAAGGGGGAAAAGCTGTAAGCCACTGGGATAAGAGCCTTTAAATGTTAGATCTCTCCACCATGCTGAAAGCAATGGCAACAAATTATCATATTCCCCAGAAGATGACAGCCAAACTCTTACATCCCAGGGGAGAAATGGCTATCACAACTATTAGTCGGCACTGGCAAGAGACTTAACAGCAAGCCACCGAACAGACAAGTTATTGTTCTTCATCTTGTGCAACATGAACTTTCCAGCTCAGCCTGCTAAGCATCACAGTGGTCTAGGAGGAGAAAATCCACATGGAAACAAATTCCAAAATGCCATTTCCCCTATGGGCAGTATGCATTTCCAGATTCTTCGTCCCACGTGGCTCTCCTCCCCTCTGGGTCATAACAGAACTTGGCAGATGTGAGAATTTGCTATGTATAAACTCTGGAGCCCAGATTAGAAAACTCCGCAAAGTATGCATTTGGCACTGGCAAAAATGGTTGCTTTGTGCACTGATTTGGATTTGCTAACTTAGGATATCCACAGTTTCAAAAATGTGTCGAAGACTGGTGAAATTTAAAAATCAGAAAAAAGGCACGTGTCACACACATCTCAACACAGGCTTACAAGCCTTCTGCGATCACCCTCTCCATACCAACAAAATACCAAGGCCATTATGCAATCTGTGGTTTCTTCGCATAATTGAAGAAATTAATGGCTTTGGATTCAAAACTCAGATAGCTTTACCCTGAGATATTCTCCCAGCCATGGATCTCTGTGTACAGAATCCAAAAGTGCCAGTTACCAAGCTCTCAGATAGAGGGGTCTACAAAAGGTTCTTTTCATTCACTAGCAATCTTTCTTCACAGCAAAACTTCAAAAATGTCTTTTGGAAGAGTTTTCTACTTATGAAAAAAGTCTGCAACAAACCCCTATTGTATAGCAGTGTGTTTACCAAGTTGACAGAATCCATCTATGTTACATTTCATCTCATACCTTATTGCTAGTTTTTCTCCTAACATCAAAATCAAAGAGTCTTCTTACCAAGGTAGATAGCACACAGAATACATCAAGCCTAGGAGGTATTACTAAGTTTAAAAGGGTTAAACCTGGAAGGGGGTAAATCCTCAGTCTGAATTGCAAGTAATTTGACATATGCAATGCGCGGGGGGGGGGGATGTGAAATTACATTCCCCAGGTTTAGACAATGTAAATCTAATCCATAACAGTAACGAATTTTCGCATGTGAGTACTAAGGGTATATTCATATAAATTAGCTATAGCCTAGAAATTAATTGATCTTACAGATGAGTTTACCCTCGTAAATTAATAAGAGCCTGCCTGTCCATGTGGACAGTAAAGTGGGCACAGAAGCTCAGTTATGACTTAATTCATTTTGGCCTACTGTACCACAGACTCTTCTGGCCTCCATTTGTTCTTTTAGCTGTTTGGAATTACCTTCACATATGTCAGATAAAAAACAAACAAGAAACTTAAGCTTAAATTTATGATTCTAAGAAAAATGGGGGTTTTCTTTTTATAAATTTGACAACTTATTTAGAGTAATAATGAACATGAATAAAGGGATACTACTGTTTAAAAAAAACCGAGCATACTGTGTTTTATACTTTGCAACACAGTCTCTTAATACAAAATAGGAGTACAACTAACTCCTGTTCAATAAATGTAACAATTACAAATGAAAAGGCCCTCATTTCCCCCTAGACAGAAATTAAAGCATTTACTAGCATTAACTTCAACCCCGTATTTCAGACATACGGGCTTTAAAGAGAAAATGAGTTTGCAATTTCAGATATTTCTGTGAAGTCACATAACCGGATCCACAGATAAATTCAAGTTCTTCTCTACAAAGTGAAAAAGGGTGTGGCAGCTCACTCCGGACAGTGAAGCGGCCCATCATGGGTACCAATCATTCTGGTGGGGAAAAAGGCATCAATATGTTTGTTCTATTTTCGACAGATCCATTGTTTTCAGTCCGCCCTTCTCCCGATTTCTCTGAAGAACAACCTTTTAAGTTCCACCCTAAACTTCTGGCTCTCAATGCCACACAGACACTCCCAGTGTCATTAACAGTGCAGAGAGAGAAATGAGCCTGGGCTTGGGGCAAGCAAATGCCATTGGAACCCTAACTCTCACCACTTACTTTCCTACCTGTAGAACAACTGCTTGTATAAAGCTGCTACGAAGGCTAAAGCACAGAACCACCTAGAACGAGAGCTGGCCCAGAACAGGAAACTAGTAGGTATTGGCTATTCCTGTTGTTGTTGTTGTTGTTGTTGTTGTTACAATTACAATCACTCTACTTATCCTCGACCAGGTCTCTACTCCCTTGCCTAGGAACCCCAACTTTGTCACTTCCTAAAAGTCTTCTAACCAACTGTAGACCCCTAACTTTCAACAGATGATGGGATCTTATACTTGACATGGAAAAGACACATGAAAAATTCCTTCGATTTCTTTTATGTCTCTGTGCATCTGCATGCACCCAAACTTGTCCTGTTTGTTTCATCCCAGAAGAAGTAGGTCTCTCCTCCAACCTCAGGCAAGTAACAAGTACCCAAAAGAGTCACCAGCTATGCTCCTCCTCTTCCTCCTCTTCCTCCTCCTCAAACAAACAAAAGTGGTAGCAATTTCTAAACTCTGTGTTGCAGAAGCCTTACTGATGCTCTAATTTCAGGGCTGACAACTACCAACATTCATGTGATTATGGAGAACGGCTACTGGTTTTACTAGATTACTCTACTCTTTACCCTCAAAATCCATTTAGCTGGCATAAAGGAGGACGAGTTCTCCAAAAAATAACTACCAGTTCAAACTCACAGAAACAGAATGTAGCCAAGGGCAGGGGGATGGGGAAAATACAGAGTTCTAGAAATGGATATAGACGGGCACTTGGCTGGCTGGCTCAGTTGGTAGAGTATGTGACTCTTGATCTTGGGATCGTGAGTTCAAGTCCCACACTGCACGGAGAGGTTACTTTTTTTAAAGAAGTATACAAAATGAAAAATTACTTTTGAGTTTAATTTAGTCCAATTTAATTTAATGGGTATAGAGTTTCAGTTTTGCAAGATGAAAAGAGTTTTCGAGACTGGTTGCACAACAATGTAAGTGTACTTCACACTATTCTTAACTGTATATTTAAAAATGGTAAAGAGAGTAAGTTTTATGTTACATGCTAATTTTAGCACAATTTAAATGTATACATACATATGTACCTACATGCATATTGGTACTAGTCAGTACCACCTCAATACGACCTCCAGCAACCTTTGCCCTGAATTCGTTTTGGGGAACCCTCCTCAAACCATGACTTAAATTTAGTTAGCCATTTCAATTTGTTCAAGTTCCTGGCTAGCATCTAGACAGAAACTTATACAGCCTATGTCTTTCTGAAAGGTATAAAAAAATGGACTGTTGCTGACTTACACTTGGGGTCAGGATTGAACACTCTCAGAGATGACAAGCACAGCTTCTGCTTCCCTCCACCCCGCAGAAATAAATATTATATTAAAATAGTTCCTCAAGAACACCACCCACCCTCCCAATGGAATCTTCTGACGTCTGCACACAGGATCCTTGGAACAGAGGTATGGAAGAGAATAAACATGTGCGAGAAAGCGTTCTTAACATAACCTGTTCTAATGAAACCCACCAAATGAAATCCATGTTCTAGGAAAAAATCTGACTTGAGATGCAAATGTTTATAAAAACTATGGTTTAAAGATCATGTATTTTCAGGAGAAAAACTATATGCAGTACAACTAACACAGCAACAAACAAAAGTGTGGGGTGAGAACAGTAAACCATTTTAAGCAGAATAAGAAACTGTACTTCTGAGGTTTATTTTTAAAATGCTAAGTATTGGGGCGCCTGGGTGGCGCAGTCGGTTAAGCGTCCGACTTCAGCCAGGTCACAATCTCGCGGTCCGTGAGTTCGAGCCCCGCATCAGGCTCTGGGCTGATGGCTCGGAGCCTGGAGCCTGTTTCCGATTCTGTGTCTCCCTCTCTCTCTGCCCCTCCCCCCGTTCATGCTCTGTCTCTCTCTGTCCCCAAAAAAAAAAAAAAAACGTTGAAAAAAAATTAAAAAAAAAATAATAAAATGCTAAGTATTTACTCTTTGCCTCAATATGTTTAAGAATCATTATACAAGGAGTGTTAAACACATGCAGACATATATGAACGAAGCTAAGTTTGGCTGCATTCACAGAACTTATCTGCAGTTTGGCTGGTACAACTCCCACTCACCTCATAAAGTACGTAAAGGATGTTAGCTCATCACAGATGCACGTAATGTTGACGCCAGAAAGATCCTTGGAAATATCTTTCTAACCCAACCCCTTGGATGGACAGATGATGAAAATGAAGTATTGAGGGGATAAATAAAACCTAAGTATGAAATAAATTGTGAGATCCCAGCATATGAAAATGCAGTAACTTTTTAATACACTAACATCAATTTGTAAGAAGATGCGATGATGATGATGATGATGATAATTTTTCAAAGAACACATTCACAGTAGCCACAGACTATCAGAAGCCTTGGAAAAAACATTCCAAAAATATGTGAGAACTTTATAGAGAAAACTATAAAACGTTTGTGAAGGACCTAAGCCCTGTGCTATGTCCATAGACAGAAATACCTCATATTGAAAAGACCTCGATGCTCCTTCTTTGCCCCTAAATAATCCACACTCTAGTCTCTCTTCCAAATAAGACCACAGTAAATGAGATTTTTCTGTGTTGTGAGTGACAGTGGTAAGGGGAGAAGGAGGGGAAAATCTGAGTATAAACCAGGGAAAATGTGTCGTCTTACCCAAACGGTTTAAACTTGAAATGCGGGTTTCTAGTCCACAATGCCCAGCCAACAGCACCCTCGCTTTTGCTACATTCACTATTTTTCCAACTTCAAAAGTCCCTCAGATGATGATCTATCTGTATTTCCATGCAATTCTTTGTATCTGCTTTTAAAATCAGGAAGGGCTCTTAAAATGCAAAGTGAACTTTGGAAACAAAGTAGGCAGGCCAGAAGCTAATTTAACACTGTAACTTTATAGCTCACCATACACTTATTTAAAGTCTGCACAAACTTGCACCTCAGTATTCATCCACTATGCTTCTTGAAAACAGGCAGGATGTTGCTAGTTCAACACGAATAGAAACTATCGTAAGTCCCTAAAAATCAAGAACAAGGTCAGCCCTGTGAGACCCTAAAAAAGTTATAAATTAAAACTAAAGGCAACCCAAGTTATTTTCAGTTAGTACCCCAGAAGTAAAGAAAGGATGGAGTAATTTAAAATGAAAAATTAGACTTGACCCTGTGGAATTGTTAACTTCCTATTAATGTGGACTTCCAATTATAACCCCATCTCTAGATTTTGGTACATGAAGTCGGATAAGGCAGGACGATTAACAGCCGTAAATCTTCAACCCAAGGAAGAGAGTTTCTGACAATTTAATTCAAAAAGGTAACTAAAAACACACCTCGGGGTTAAGGTTTAAATCCTACTATCAACTGGGAAATAAACATTTCAAACTTTTTTTTTTTTTAACTTGAATTTATTTAAATTCAAGTTAGCTAACATACATAGTGCTGGTTTCAGGAGTCAAGTTCTAATAGAATAATTTCTGAGTCTCTTAATATTTTATTGTATCACATCAAAAGCTGCTGAAATTTAAATTTCAGTTTGAAGACAATGGCAAAAGACTTCTCACTCAGAAAAAAAAACAAAATTAATTAGAAACAGCAGACATCCCATGAGAAGGCAGTAAGACAATGTGTCTCTTAATGTTGCGGTCACGTAAAGAGAAGGCTGTGACTGAACGCATTAACTGTGCCAGCTTCTTGGAAGCAACGGAACATGGTACCTCCCCATACCAATCCCCATAGTGATCACGACTAGCCCATTACCAGCAAAGCTACACTAAGTCCTCACTTCAGAGGTGGGAACTTCCCCGAATAAAAAGCGACTACAGAGGCCAAGTGCCTAGACTTGGGAAGGAGGACACCTGCCAACATCAGACAGCTTCCCCAGTTCAAAGAAGTAACTTTTCCCCCACTTTGAGGGAGAAGGGGAGACGATGTCGTGAGGGAGGCCCAACGGTCGGAAGGCTAACCAAAGCTGGGTCCATCCTGTACACATGAATGAGTAAAGCAGCAAATCTGAACGCACAGGCCATTTAAATGTATAGTCTAAAGCCTCAGTATAATGGTAGATATTATTTTATTGGCAGTACATTAAGAAAAAGAAATCATTAATTTCTCTTGGTCCCTAGTTTTTTCAAGAATGTAAGACAAAAGACTAGTGCACTATACCCCTAGAGTCAAATAGGGACAATCTCTGTCGGGCTCCCAAGTCTAACCATCGGTTTTCTTTACTGCTACTCACTCGATCACTCTTTCCTGACTCAGGTACCTCCCAGCAGACACTGATTACTTCCACATCTGTGCCTGCAGGCTCAAATATTTCCGACCATCACCTCCTGGGCATCACCCTCATATACTCCATTACCCGACAGTCAGCCCATCCATAATTAAAATGATTACATTTTCTCTTCTCTGGCCAAACCTCCTCTTCTACTTTGAATTCCCCTGTCACCTAAAAGCACTGTTGGGATAAAGCCATAATTAGTCTACTTCCTAATTAATCTACTTACCGAAGGTCTCCTCCTCCGGCTCCCCAAACCATTAATCCCTCAAATTCCAAAATATTTCTTCTATAATGAAAGCAGTGCCACAAAATAATAATCGCTACTATTTATTAGGTATGTTTTCTGTGTTAAGTGCTGGGCTTTACATATATGATCTCATTCAATCCAATCTTAGAGCAATTCTTTGGGATGGGCATTATTATGCCTGTTTTACAGACGAACTAAACCAAGCTTAAGGCTTATCCAAAGTTAAAAAGATAGCTAGTAAATGGGAGACTAGGAGTTCAAGATCAGATACCACCTCTTAACCACTGTATAAAACTGCCTCATTATACAGAACACTTTTCTAAAGACTGAGGGAAGGGAAAAACCAGGTATTATCTGATTACTGTAATAGCTAAGTTACAAATTCATTATTTACTGTACAGTTCTAGCCACAGACTCCAGATAATTTTATACTTAGAGGTACTCTCAAAACACAAATCTAGTGATCTAAAAGACCAAACCAAAAATATATTTTGGTGTTTGTCCCTTGTCTTAAATGATAAAGACAAAGAGTATTTCACAATCTGGCTCCAACCCTACCTCCCACCTGTTATCTTCCCATATTCCCAGTGACAGTCCCCTTCACCCCATCCACACTTTTTGATGCTAACCACTGTAGCAACTAGTAATTCTCATTCACTCTCCTCAAGGCCAGGTCTGTGGTCAATTTCTTCAATGTAGCGCTCCCTGACTTCTCCAGCCAGAATTAATTCCTCCTTCTTCTTGCTTCCATAAGCAGGCTTTTCATTCATTCCTACCTTACAGCAAACATATCTACAGACATATACATTACACTCATACACATACATCATCAAACTTATTACAGATCCCGAAAAGGGAGTCATCTTATCTTTTCAAATATGGGGACACACATACTGAAACCCCATATATTTGTGTACCTGTAGGGGAAGACATTTGTGCACCAATCTTTCCTCTTTCTGTTCCCTTACCTCTTCCTTTCTTACCCACTCTTTCCCTACACCATATTCACTCCACAGCATGTTAAAAAAAATAAATACAGTGAGTGTATGCCAAAGTGAGTATTTCCAAATGTCAAAGTAAATGACATGGTTACTAAGACTCTAGTTAGGATCAACCATGTGGTACCCAATATATATTGTACAATGGTACTGTACAAATGGTCTCATTTACACTTAAAGAAGGAGGGCTTGTCACTGTGCTCTAGGTAGTAGAAACGGCCGCCTCTGCCCAGGATAGTGAAGCTACTACAAACAGGGTCAAGGAATTGGGATTCAAAACATATCACTTAAGGGGCGCCTGGGTGGCTCAGGCGGTTGAGCATCTGACTCTTGATTATGGCTCAGGTCATGATCTCACGGTTTGTGCATTCAAGCCCCACATCGGGCTCTGTGCTGACAGTGCAGAGCCTGCTGAGGATTCTCACTCTCTCCCTCTCTCTCTGCCCCTCCCCTGCTCACGCTATCTCTGTCTCTCCCAAATAAATAAATAAACTTAAAAAAATTTTAAAGTATCATTTAAGGACCAAATGTGAACGAACAATGGGATAGATTTTTATTTCCTCCCCCGAACCCCAAAGTAACAAAAGTGCTTTCCATAGACATGGTTGATTTTTATTTAAAAAAAAATTTTTTTTTAACATTTATTTATTATTGAGAGACAGAGAGACACAGAGCGTGAGTAGGGGAGCGGCAGGGAGAGAGGGAGACACAGAGAGAGAGGGAGCTGTCAGCACAGAGCCCGATGTGGGGCTCGAACCCACAAACCGTGAGATCATGACCTGAGCTGAAGGCAGATGCTTAACTGACTGAGCCACCCAGGCACCCCCACAGTTGATGATTTTTAAATAGACAAATCACAGCATAACTCTATATAATCAAACTACATGTCATTTTCAGATTGTTTTTCTCTCTACACCCTACATCCTAAAATATTCTGATTGTAAAATGTTTGGTTTAACTGGAAAATATTTTCTTTATTACTGTTTAACAAAAAGAGGGCGGGAGGGAGGGAAGGAAGGAGGGAGGCAGGGAAGGAAGGAGGGAGGCAGGAAGGAAGGAAGGAAGGGTGGAAGGGAGGGAGGAAGGAAGATGCAGAAAAAGAATAAACTTAGCCTTTTATGGCTGGAACCCTAAAACCCAAAAATACAAGTTATTTAGCTTCTACAAGGGATTCCTTTCTCTATCCTTCTAATTATTCTCAGAAGCAAAGAGAAACAGAGATTTAAGAAAACATGCATATTCTTCTAGTACAGTGCTAAAGGAGCAAGGGAAAAACACCCTCAAGTAACAGGAGAAGCAGTGGAGACGAAGAGGAGCCGTAGGATGCTGAGGGAGGTCTGGTTGCCAAAGAAACCAAACAGTAAAGTCTAAGAGGAAAAATCATTAGTTGGAAAATCTCTGAAATGCCTCTGTAGGAGGTTAATCCCTTGTCCTAAAAGACATGCAGCGAAGAGACCAATGGTCACAAATGACATAGGGACCCCAGAGCATACCAACAGCCAAGCATCTTCCTTTTCTAAATTGCGCAGTACATCTATATCAGAGTGGCCACGGACGAATTAGGAATCTGTGATGAATCCTGTGACCTGCTGAAACCCAAATTGTGTGTGTGTGTGTGTGTGTGTGTGTGTGTGTGTACGCGCGCACGCTACTTTTAAAAAAGAGCTCCCGTCAGCTATAGCATTTAAGTAGGTGTAGGGCGCCTGGGTGGCTCAGTTGGTTAAGCATCTGACTGAGCCTCAGGTTATGATCTCATGGTTCGTGGGTTCAAGCCCCGCATTGGGCTCTGTGCTGACAGCTCAGAGTCCGGAGCCTGCTTTGGATTCTGTCTCCTCTCTCTGCCCCTCCCCTACTCACACTCTCTCTCAAAAATAAACATTTAAAAAATTTTTTAATAGTTGTAAATTGTATTTTTAAACAGATATAAATACAAAAACCATTACTGTTTACAATATCACCTAGGTAAACTCAGCAAACTGGAAACATTTATGACATTAGCTAACCTCTGGCCCTCCAACCTTAAAGTCCAGTCTAAAGTTGTTTCGATTTGTCTCAGTTTAGAGGGGAAAAGTTAAATTACAAAGTATCTTTTATAAGTAACCAGTAGTCACTGATTTTGAAGAGTTCAAAATGAGCAAAACTACTTGAAATCCCGAAGCCAAACCTTTGTTGGAAGGCCAATAAACCATGTTGTAGTTAAGGAGAAGGGGAATTCATACAGAAAAAAAATCACATAGAAGGAAAGAATGTTAGTTTTATTTCCTCTGGGAAACAGAACACAGGGTAAGACCTCAGCTTCCAAAGCCAGACTGATTGCTCTACTCTTTCTGAGCTGTGTGACTTCAAGATAGCTGCTTGCCCTTGCTGTGCGCTTCAGCTTCCTCATCTGTTAAGGTAAAGACAATAATATACTTAATTCACAGGGTAGTTGTGAGGCTTAAACGAAATCATGATTAAACTACTTAGGACAAACAGTGCTTGTTCAGGATTCAATAAATGACCATAAAATCCCTTTGACATTACCTAATTAATCTCTTCATCTTGACCACTGTTATATATATACTATCCTCCTGTGATATCACCGTCAGCCTCAATTCCCTAAAACACTTCCTTCCGTAGTACATCAAGAACCTGTGTTTGCTCATACCAAACTCAGACTTATGGGTCCGGCTTTCACGATCCTCTAAAACCCGTCCCCACGCAATCTTCCATATACATCTGCCCCCGGACAATCACTTTTTGTCCTGCTACTGCTTACCACTTACCTTCACACAAAACTTACCTCTTTTGTTTCTGCCTCTGCAGCAAGTACAGTCTTTTTAAAAGGCCCGCTTTCCAGGCTCCTCTCACCCCTACCTTCTGCCTGTGCGACTGTTATCCACACGTCCAGAAAACAGTCCGGATTCTTTGAGAAGCTGCCGATATTTTGATCCCCTGGTGACTGCCCCTAATCCTCTCAAGAACCTAGCTGCAGAGGATAACGTACACTGCTGTCTAGTCGTGTCTGTTAGTTCAAACTCCACAAAGTACTCTTCTCCTAAAGATCTTCCCTAAACATCATCCACGGTTTCCAGCAAAATGCTGTGCACTGTAATAAGCTCTCCACTCACTTGTTTCTACAACTAAAAACAAGGAACAAAATTTTATTCAATAAACACAATGAATGATAAATCTTTCGTTCCATATTATAGCTTTGACTATGTCAGGAGGCTGTAAATAATATTCTCTTAAATGTAGCCACAATTTTATGACCAGAAAAATATCAACGCATAAACTTGCCCAAATCCAGTCACACGAGGAGGGGCAGTTCCAACAGAATGAAAAATATGGCATTTCTCTATCCTCGATACAAAAAAAAGAAATAACTAAACAACAGGTAGCTGTCTACCATTCTTCAGTTGTCAACGGGATCACGCAGACTTAACGTGGGCGGGCTCGTGTTTTCTGACCAGTATCACGTTCATCCGCAACAATATCAGGACCTTTCCACTTTATTCCATTGTCAAAAAACAACACCCATGTCTATTCTAACACAAGCAATTTTACATCTCTCTGAAGTTAACAACTGGAGGAAACAAGCTTCAGAGGAACCGCTGGCCATTATTATTAGATTACCCATCTTGAGATACTTTCACTGCCAGTCTTCCTTTGTTTTGCCAGGCACTTGACTCCATAGCAACTAGTCTCAGGATGGACATAAATCCACGCACATGAACAGAGATGTGCTGAGCAAAATACCGCTTATTTACTCAGCCAATTCATCTGGATCTAACAGGGCAGGCAGTCTGCTACAGAGGCAAATAAGACGCGGACAAACAAAAGACCCCAGGAGCAGAGTATCTCATATGGGTATCAATTATTCACTCAACAAACATACAAGGCACTAAATGTAAATCTACATCTATGCACCCTATACTATATGCAAGGCATTTTGTTCGGTATTGTACTTAAAGACTCATTCCATAGTGGCTTGCATTTTTAATAAAAGGTGTAAGACATACACCACTAAAAAGGCAAATACAGCATTTACTGTTAACATATTTATATTTCACATTGATTCAGGAAATGTCTAAATACATATACTTACATAAATACACACTGGTTAAATATAAAATGAAGAAAGAAAAAGAGAAAATGAGATTAGGAATACAAGATTTTAAAAAGATGTTAGTGTACTAAAATGAGAACACTGGGATCTTTAACATTTTTCCAGAGAGCAACGAATGTACAGTGTATAGAAAACAGAATACTATGAATTTGGAGGAACAACAGATCTCAGCCAATCAGGACAATCAGGGAAGGCTGCGACTTAAAAAAGCACAACAGGGCTATTGTTGACAAAGAAGGTTGATTCCTTTTTTAAATGACAAAATTGAATACTGTTGCTCAAAGAAAAAAAGTGTGTAAGAAGTTCTTCTAGAAAACACATGAACAGGTTTGATCATCTCTTCGCCTACATCCTTTAGTACTTCGTGTATCTCTTTACTCCCTCCCAGGTCTTTCACGATCTTGGAAACAACCAATGCCTAGAGCAATGTATCAAGCACATAGTAGGTGCTTAATAAAGGTCTCTTGGATCCATTTAACAACCCAATTATTTTCATGGTTCTACTAGCCTCTAAAGTTAATTATTAGTTTTTCCCTTTTCACCAGTTTTAGAAATGCCTAGAAAACAGAGTAAGTTGAGATAGTGGCACTTCCATTAATGTTCAGGGGCTCAAAGAAAGGAAAGTAAGTAACAGACTGACAACTGTAGTTTAAAAAATACTTGTAATTCTCCTTCCTCTTTATAAGGTGGATTTGGGATGTAAACAGAAACAAATGTTTAAAATCTCAATTCCCACCATGATGGCCAGGGACTTTGACCATGATCTCACAGGTAAAGAAACAAAATGGAGAAACGGCAGGACAAGGCTGTGGCTTTCACCATTTCCTCACCAAACCTGAGCACCATATGCCTCAGGAAGCCCCCACCTGGCACAGAAAGGTCTCATCTCATCTAGTGCTTTGCACTCTTCCCACACCTCCGAGATCACCTAAGTTTTTCACAGAATCACGATTTTTAAGTGTGTAGTTACATGAGCTTTTTACTTAATACAGTAAAGGTATAAATTATCAGCCATACAAAAATGAAAAGTTAGCCATAACCCCAAACCAGTCCAAAGAACTTGCTTTGAATTACACTAAAAGTGTATAGCTAGAGAACTAATTTTACTAAGTGATCCATTTTGAACAAATCGAAGAGAAAATTGACAACTATAGGTATGCAACCCTCAAGAACAAAGGTATATGAAATAAAGGCACATTTCAAATCAGACTCCAGATTTATGCAAGCCATGATATTTCTTGGCTTTTAGTTCAAAAGACTTACGAACAAAATACATTTTTACAAATAGAGGGGAACCAAACATGCCTAGAGTTTGGCCATAGAATTTAAAATATTAGAACAGTTCCGGAATAACTGGTTTAAGTCCCAAGTGTAAAGCATTTTTTTTTTAACTTTTTAAACGTTTATTTATTTTTTTAAGAGAGAGAGACAGAGCACAAGCAGGGGAGGGGGCAGAGAGAGAGGGAGACACAGAATCCAAAGCAGGCTCCAGGCTCCGAGCTGTCAGCACAGAGCCCGATACAGCGCTCAAACTCATGAACCACAAGATCATGACCTGAGCTGAAGTTGAACACTTAACCGACTGAGCCACCCAGGTGCGCCCAAGTGTAAAGCATTTTTATGTTTTTATTGGCAGGTATGGCTTACCTGTAGGTTCTTCACTTCTTTACCCCAAGCTGTTAACAACAGGGCAAGCGTGTGATAATTAAGCCAGAGACAGATGTCTGCACTCTAGTTACAGTTTGGAAACTTAAATGTCTATGACTTCTCCAAAGCTGTAACTTCAATTCCTTTAAAATTCTTTAAAATCTGTGATTCCTCCAAGCTCAGGGTAGATCAGCAATGACAAACAACTCATGATGCTAACTGCTGTCTAGTCGACCCAGATGAACGCTGGCTTCACATCAGCTTTAAGTTCAGCATATTTGTGTGCTTATGATACCAGTAGGAGTATAATCTTGTGAGACACAGGAGGGGGTTGGATCTGTAAGAAGACCTTTAATTGAAAAATATTCCTCATCTGAAGAAGCAATTCAGTAAAATGCTTCAGTTTTCCACAATCTAGCAATGTGACTTTAAATAAAAATCATCTCTCTATACTTGGCTTTAATTTAAAGTCTTTCCAAAATAATCCCATCAATTGACCATGCTAAGAGTACAAAATGAGTAAAATAAACAATCATTTTCATTGTTACCCTCAGATCATATGCAATTAATCAATCTCAACAATGTCATGGTAAATATTCTTATGGCTACATTCTTGTGACCTATGCTTATTTCTGCAAGACAAACTCCTAAAACCAAAACTGCTAAGTCAACGAATACACACTTTCTTTTTTTTCTTAATTTTTTTTTTTATTTGTTTTTGAGAGAGAGAGAGGGAGACATAGAAGCAGAAGCAGGCTCCAGGCTCTGAGTTATCAGTACAGAGCCCGACGCGGGGCTCGAACTCATGAACCGCGGGATCATGACCCGAGCCGAAGTCAGACGCTCAACCGACTGAGCCACCCAGGCACCCCAACGAATATACACTTTTTAAGATACTCCTCAAATTGTACCTACCTAGTCCCTCACCCCACAGCAACACTGAGTATGGGTTTTTTGGTTTTTTTTTTTTTTCCAAATAAAACCTCACCGTTTGGGCAAGTAAAAAAGAATTACATCATAATTGACATTACATAATTGACACTGGGTGATATATATATATACACGTATATATATATATATATACGTGTATATATATACATATACACACACACACATAAGGTATATCTAATATTAGATATGTACATTGGATAATTGTATGGTTTTTTCATTGCTGCTAAAAATTTCTATCAGCTCATTTTTAGCTCAAAAGCCTCTTGCTCAACCTCTGAATTTTAGCAGGCTTATAAAAAAAAAGAGAAAGTACACCATAAAATAAAACTATCCTGATACTCCTGTCCTGGAAACTATTTCCTCAAACCTAATGTTGGCAAGAAAACATCTCCGCTACTTGGGCTCCGATACAAAAGGTATACACAGGAGACCTGATACAACACCTGGAGGAATAAAGTCTATCTGCAATTAGCTACACATTGTTTGGAATTTATAAGTCAGATCAACCCACTTGGGATTGGTTTGTTTGTTAACTACTTTCCTAGACATCCCTTTTAAAATCTTAAGTGCATTTTAATGCATAGTTCTGTCATGGAGCCAAGAAATAATGAAACAGGGACTATCAACTCTCTTTAATGCTGTCAGATTACTAAAACATTAATGACAAAGCATCATATTAAAGTGATCTATCTTAAAAAGTAATATCAGACCCCATTAAATTACAGCTGATTCATTGGTTGTTACTTTGCCCGAACAAATCTAAAAGACTTAAGTAGCTTTTGGGCTCAACATTTTCTCTAACTTGTCCGACTCATTCAGACACTGCCAAGGCCAGCTCCAGAGTGATTACCTGGTTTGTGATGAATGTATTTCTTAAAGACTATTAATGTACTTACTTATGCCAGCATAGCTGGAGGGGAGAAAGCTGGCCCAATGAGATCATTTAGTCGTTGACACCAGATTATAGTAACACTCAAAAAGACAACAGGTTGCTTAGCAGCACTTTTCCAAATGCATTCATATGAAGAGAACTGACAGTAATCTTCTCCACAGAAAATCAGACTGAACGCATTCATAAAACAGTACTCACTGATCCCTCGGCAAAGAAGCTCAGCTAAAAAAGTCTACCTTCTTGGCAAATTCTCCTCATACATGGAACTAGAATCTGGGATCAGTGATCTCTCTCCCCAAAGTTCTCCCACCTTCTGTGAGTGGGGAAAACGTCCTCTCCTCAGAAGTTCACGCCACTCAACCATACGACTCTCTAAGTCAATGTTCTGATTCATCTCCAGCCCACCTTCCAAAGCACTGGCTCAGTCTTCTCCATCCTAGTTACAACCATCCTTCTAGCCAACCTCCCATTATGGAGATGTTACTGCCAAGGACCTTTATCTCCTCTCCTAGATTAGTCATAATCCATAGCTAGTCCAGTCTTGAAATCCTAAAGTACTATATCTGCATCAGCTAGACAGATTTTTTTCCAATTTCCAACATTCATAATACTTGTCCTGCAAAATTATAAGAAACAACTAACAAGGATTCAAGATAATGTTAATCCCCGCCCCCCCAATAGATTAGTCTATTGTCATTGTTCTCATTGCCTTATAGAACCACATCAACACTCTTTAACGTCATTAGAACCTTCCATCACTTGACCCCTTCTCCTTCCCTTTTCTTGAAATTGCTCCTTATCTTATCACGACCAAGTTTCTACGACAAGTAGCCTTTAATCACTAGTGTTACCTATTTACCTAACACTCCTCAATCCCCTAGCATTGGCCTCCCACCCTATGACTCTAGTGAAACTCGTCCCACTAAGGTCACCAACTGACCTACTGATAGATACTTCCCAGTCTCCATCTTAATGACTTCCCAGCAATATTTTCCAGAACTGACCACTCCCTTCCTTCAACTCTTCCTTCTGCTCCCAACAAACCCTCCCCTACCTCTCTGGTACCTCTTTTATTATTGACCCTATTCCTCCCCCTCCCTTCCCATCCTCCCCACAGCAGCCAGAAGGATATTTGTTAAAGGTCTAATTTGGTCATGACACTCTCTGGCTTAAAACAGTTCATGTGTTTTTAGACAAACTCTTTTCATGTGGGTTACCAGGTGACTGTTTAATTCCCCTGGCCTCATTTGTCTCTACACTTCCCTGCTCTACACAATCCTGCCACACTAACTGACTTGCAGGGCCCTAAAAGGACCAGGGTTTTTCTCTCATCTGCTCTAGCCATTTTCAGATACTATTTCCTCAAGTGAAGCAGCTCAGCTCTTTCCAACACCCCTAACCCCACCCCTAAGTGAAGCTGTACAACTTCACTTGGCTGTCTCCTAAAAAGGCCCTCCCGCCCCCCAGAACTGGGTTAGGGTCTACATGCTGTCATAAATGCCCTGGTGCAGCACTTGGCCTTTGTAACGGCAGTTTTTGTTGCTTGTCCAATCTCCCACCAGATGATAAGTTCCCTGGAGGTAGTAACTGTACCTTGTTCACCTTGTTAACCCAATATATAACTAATCCTGTGTCAGACATAGAACAGGAACTTAATAAACATTTCTCAAACACTGAATGAATAAAGGGCACCCTTTTCTGCATGCCTAGAACAGTTTCCTAATTCAGGCCATTATTTCCTGCTTGAATACTAGGAGACTCTAGAAGAGTGTTTCTCCTGACGAACAAACAGTCTCTCTACCTTCAATCCACACTCCATATTGCCACACGAATCCATCAATGCAAACTTGATTCCATGTGTCCCCTTCTTAAAAGGTATGAGAGGGCACCTGGGTGACTCAGTCATTAAGCAACTGACTTCAGCTCAGGTCATGATCTCACAGTTCGGGAGTTTGAGTCCCGCATGGGTAAGCATTGGATAAACACGAGCCCCACTCCAGGTGAGCACGGGCCCCACATCGGGTGAGCACAGGCCCTGCTTCAGAAGCCCCACTTTCTTTCTCTCTCTCTCTCTCTCTCTCTCTCTCTCTCTCTCTCTCTCTCTCTCTCTCTCACTCTGCCCCTCATGGGATTCTCTCTCTCTCTGCCCCTTGCTCACTTATACCCTCTTTTTCTCTCTCTCTCTCAAAAAATAAAAAATAAAAAAGGTATTATAAGTTTCCCCACTATCTACAGGAAAAAATCCAAACTCCTTAGCATAAAATACAAAGCTCCTCTGTTGTCTGGTCCCCACAACCTATCCTTTCTCACCTCCTACCACTTCCTCACACTGCTACTGTGCTTTGGCCGGATGAAACCATTTACACTTTCCTGAACTTACCATGCCTTTTCCAAACCCGTCTTGGCATCTACCCTCAATTCCCTTTCCCAGTGTTTAAAGGCTATGGTTTGAACTTCATGCTAACATATAGAACACTTCCTGATTCTGCAACAGACTGATTGTAAGTGGCCAAATATTAGGATAAAGTGTTCGTCTCTAAAAAAGAAAAGCACTGCGTGCATCTTAGATCATTTTCCCAAACAGAAGCGGAGTCTCTTTACGGAAGTTACTTTCACTGGGGTCCATCTGGGCAAGAAATTCTCCTTCTTCACAACACACTTGCATCTTAGTCCATTACTGAGGGAAAGAACACCAGACTCAGGAAGAACAAGAGGAAAAAAGAACATGTCACGATCCTGACTTCATAACAAACACACTCTAAGCTAAAGCGGCATTAAGTAGAATTCTAATGTAATAAAACGCTTGCAACTAGCACTTCTCTCATGAAGAACATGTAGGAAGGAGGAGGGCCTGTCATCTGACAGTATCTGCCAGGTAAGTATTCTGCAAGTATCAGAAATCATAAGCAGAAGGTAACAGTCGCTGCCACCAAAAAGTCTGTATCCCGAAGTGAACCCTACTGTGAAATGAGGTGGAAGTTGTGTTTTTCCTGTCCTAAAATCCAACTTGCTCACATTCCTCACAGGTAGCCAGTGCTGGTAGAGTACGGATCTGCCAGCATGAAAAGCAGTCAGTGTTCTGCCTTAAGTACACGTGGCTTGTCAAGTAAATGCTGCCTTTGTGGTAGTTGCTAGAGCAATAACCGACAACAACAACCCTCCCCCCAAAAACGGCAGTCTGCACGGCGCATTAACATCTCCTTTCTTAGGATATTGGCTTTTGCCACGTTAAGTCTCTTGTTATGATGAGAAATTCACACTGACTCTACCAGGTCGACACTATTCAGAATCTGACCGGATTTATATAGAATTAACCGCGTGGCATGTGCCCAGCACTCTTTCATTTCTGTTCAGTGAGTCTTTAGTGAAGGACAACATAAAAGAAAGCCTTGGCTCAGGCAGATCTGGCTTGGAAATCAAGCTCCACGACTTACTATCAGTCTTGCACTTGGCACAATTTGTTTAACATCTTCAATCACAATTTCCTTCATGTAATATAGAGACGACAGAAGTACCTAGCTCACAGGGTTGTTCTTGGGATTTCATAAAATAATATATTCAACACAATGCCAGGTACACGGTAAGCACATTATAAACACAAACAATTATTACTGTTACTTGGATTTTGCTCCTGCAGCTATTGTTTGCTTTACAGAAGGTCGACATCAAAGAGGGTTACGAATTCCACATACAAAAAAGAAACAACTCAAGCTCAGAATTGAAAGGCAGAGCAACCTACTTATTAACAGACTCATCTATGAAAGAGGAATACAAGATTCCCATTTCAGTTGCCAAGCATTGCTCAAAAACTACACGTTAGCAACAAATGCTCCAAAGGATATGCTCTGATTATCCAGGTGCTATTGCCTTCATCTGGGCATCTACAGAAATTGTGGAGAAAGAAAACCAAACGAAGTAAGAAATCACACTAAGGTACTTATTAAGCAGCAAAATGCCACCTCAGAAATTGCAAATATTCAAAATCCTCTCCAAATGACATCCTACCACCCATTGATTAGAAGCAAAACGGACAGAACGTAACCCTGAATTTGAGTAGCCTGAACTCAACCTGGAGCTTGTCCTTAATTAAGCTTTGACAGGTAAATTCGGTGAATCTACCCTTAGGGGCATACATTGATTGAAGTAACTAACAATGTTGTTTGGACCTTACAAACAGGAACCCTGACAACCCCTGGGTAAATGCATTTTGCTAATCAATTCTGACAAAATATAATAATAAAATGGTGGAAGGTGGAAATGACAGAATAATACTATTAATTAAGACCTGAATCAATTCTTTCCTTCTAATCTTAAAAGTCACAAGAGCACTTCTTCCCGCCTGGCAATAACATTCCAACCAGTGAAACTCTTAGCTCCTCTCCTCATCCCACCTTCCACCAGCTCTGGTCCAATTCCTACTGGACAATGAGAAAGGAAACAAGGTCACAGGCTATGAGGTAATGAAGAGGTCCCAAACCAAAGACTTCTAATTAAACTTAATGTCCTGGGGCGCCTGGGTGGCGCAGTCGGTTAAGCGTCCGACTTCAGCCAGGTCACGATCTCGCGGTCCGTGAGTTCGAGCCCCGCGTCAGGCTCTGGGCTGATGGCTCGGAGCCTGGAGCCTGTTTCCGATTCTGTGTCTCCCTCTCTCTCTGCCCCTCCCCCGTTCAGCTCTGTCTCTCTCTGTCCCAAAAAATAAAAATAAAAAAAAAAAAAAACGTTGATAAACTTAATGTCCTAAGGCTTGGGCAATGGAAGGCATGTTAGAGACATATAGAATAGCTACCACAATTTCATTGGTAAGGAAACTGAAAGAGTTGCCCAAGTCTCACGCAACCAGTTACCGTTAAAGCCAGGATTGGAACCCAAAACTCTTAGATCACAATCCAACATCTTTCCTACTATGTCGCTGAGATCAGTTTTCAGAAGATTGTACAATGACTTCCTCTCCTTTTTTACTATATAATATCCAGAATATAAGACAAAGGATGAAGCACTGGGAACAAATAAAAAAATACTAATAGCTAACACTTACTGAAAGCTTATGTGCCAAGCACTCTATTAAGCACTTAAGTGCATTATCTCCTTTAATCCTCTTAACAACCCCAAAGGTGGGTGCAATTTATTAGCCTCCTTTTACAGATAAGGAAATTTAGGTAGACAGAGGTTAAATAACTCACCCAAAGTCACACAGCTAGTAAATGATGGATCTAGAATTTGAGCTCAGTCTAACTCTAGAATTTGAGCTCATCCACAATTCACTAGAATGCCATCAATCCCATAGTATTTCCCTCTGGCCCATGCTCTATCACAGCAGCAATAGCTTCCTACTGAAAGCAAAGGGATGAAAAATAATAATATGGTGAATTAAGTATCTATGATAAAACTGAGAATTTAGGGGTGTCTGGGTGGCTCAGTCGGTTAAGGTCCGACTTCGGCTCAGGTCATGATCTCATGGTTCATAAATTGGAGACCTGCGTCGGGCTCTATGCTGACAGCTCGGAGCCTGCAGCCTGCTTCTGATTCTGTTCTCCCTCTCTCTGCCCCTTCTCTGCTCACACTCTGTCTCTCTCAAAAATAAACAAACATTAAAAAAAAAACCCAACAACCTTAGATTTTAAATATAAGCCCATTTGCTTTCTCTTCACCAAAACCCTTCTCCTGTTCCTCATCAATTCAAACCAACAGATCTATACTGAATATGGTGGGGGGGGGAATGTCCATAGGTGCCCATGCCAATGTACATTCAATCACAGGCTCTTGTGTGGTAAGGATCCTAAGCAAAGTTGTATCTTTACAGCACCCCCCCACGTCTCACAATTATGTTATGGTGTATCACAATAATGATAATCACATATCACAATATGGTTTATCACAATAAATAGATTTAGATAACTTTTTTTTTTTAAGAAATTTGACATGAGGCACACTCTAAGAGTTTAGAATGTGAGTTAACCATTTTGTGAAGTTGTTCAATGGTCCCCACTAAAAAATGCACACCATTTTTCTTTCAAAGATACTTCAATAACTAATACATACCTTACAGAAAACGTAAGTTAGAAAGAAACAGAGTAGCAGACAGAAAACCCAGCTTTAAAAATTGGGAGGAAGACACATAAAAAAGCCTGACTTTGAAGAAAAATATGGAAATATAACCATAAAATTCGGATTTATTCTAAAACAAGTAGAAAATTGGACCCTGAAGCTTAAAAGACTGCCAAAGGGAAACAAACTAACCTTTATTGCTAAGCACTTTTCTCCCCCTGGTTTAATCCATACAAAAACCCGCAAGAGATGAGTGATACTATCCTATTTTACAGGTGAGGATTCTGAGGGTCAGAAAGGCTAAGTAACTTGCCCAGCTACCATCAAGCCAGAATCCGGAGCCTCGTACTTTCTGACTCCAAATTCTTTGCTTTTTCTATTAGATCCTTGCAAACTCTAAATCTGCTAATACAGAAACAAAGGAGGAAGGAGAGAAAGGCAAAACAATAAAAAATCAACTCAAGTTCTCTATGGAGAGAAGTCAAAAAACCTTGTTTTCAGTTAAATACACATATGTATATTTACATACATTAAAAAAAAAAAAACCACTCTTCCTGCAGAAAGTGACACTGGTTTCTTTACTACAAATATGTTAATCTCAAATTCCAGAACTACTCAAAATCTTGTTGGTAAGGGTTAAATAAACAAACGACAACAACAAAAATCTGGCAAATAGTTATGGCTGCTGAATCAGAAAACTAAATTGCAGATAATCTTACATTTGTTGAAATTACTTTCCTGAAACATGTTGTAAAATCCGCAATTCTACCAAGACCACAGAAGGCAACCCAGAAATAAATTATTCCAAAATTAGACGGAATAAAGGTAGGAAGACAAAGATATCAACTGGTATTTTTAAGAACCTATGGTGTACAAAGTCGAGATTTATTATTTAAAATGTACCATTTCATAATTACGAGAATAGTCCCAGTTGCTCTACAGGTTGTCAATCTAAGTATACTTTTTAGCATGCTCTAACATCTGTACCAGAATCTTTTAGAAATTCCCACTTAATAATTTACTCCTGGAGCACCTGGGTGGCTCAGCCGGTTGAGGGTCTGACTTCAGCTCAGGTCATGATCTCATGGTTTGTGAGTTCGAGCCCCGCGTCGGACTCTGTTCTGATAGCTCAGAGCCTGGAGCCCGCTTTGGATTCTGTGTCTCCCTCTCTCTCTGCCCCTCCCTAACTCTCTCTCTCTCTCTCTCTCTCAAAAATAAACATCAAAACTTTTCAAAATAACAATAATTTACTCATCATCCTAAAAATTTTCTCTTTGGATCTAAATCTTCATCCAACCGGGTGTTCAATTACTCTTCAAGAACACTTACTTCAGCGATTTTGTTTTAATGCTGATATGGTACCATTTTCGTTTGCTGCTCAACTTCCAGATCAGCATTGACCAATCCCACAAAACTTTACCTCTGAAGCCCATATGGCCTAACTTTTCCAGTCCTGGGATAAAAGCTGTGTGACAGGAACCCCTACGAGGAGAGAGCTGATAAACCGGAGACAAGAGGGCTTGCCTGTCATGTTCTCAGGGATGTTGAGGGTGAGGTATGCAAGACCTATTGACTTTTCTCTTTTCTCCGCCTATACCCCCCCTCTTCCCAGTCCTTGCCTATGACATCACCAGGGCTGTCTCCACTTAGCGTGGGATTCCTCTCTCCTCTGTCAGCTTATTAAATCCTATGCTGTCCATGCTCCCACTCGCTGTCCCCAAGGCCACTGCGCTCTTTAATTTTTCCTTTAAGTGTTTAAATGCTGTTTCTATGGAAGAAGCCCAAGGCAGATAACCTCCCTTCATTAAATTATGTTAGAGGAGTCAACCGAAAATGGTTACTATGTTTTTTTTAAAAAATACATCTCTAATATAGTTTAAGAAACAGTGTCAGAGATGAAATCTGACATCTCCACACCTCTTTTTTTTCCTATCAGAGGCTGCAAAAGTTTTGTACTAAGAATGTTAATGTGCTGCAAATAGGTTAGTCAAGCTAAACCACAATGGGGTAAGAGGGAGTAATAAAAAGGAAGGCAGAATGGGACTGCCTAAGCATGTATACATGGGCATTTATGGGTGTATTATGATTACATTCTTAATTCCAAGAGATGGCTTGGGATGAGTCATTGTTTTATACCATCCAGAGAAGAATGTCTTTCTATTGTTACACATAATAGAGAGTGGACTATTCCTAAGTGGTCGTTTTCTACAGAAAATAAACAGAGAAGATCCTTCTTTTCCAGAACCAGAAATTCTGTTGAGATTGGTGAGTTTTACAAAGAATTCAACACCATTTATGAGCCACTTTTTAGCATAGAGAGAAGCATCTTGGGATTTACCAGGGATTCGTTCTACACATAAATTCAGAAAGATACAGATGGACAGCTACCATAAAATAAGCTTTCCTGCTTTGTAGTTCAGCTGTCAATATAATGCCATGCTACCTGGTTACCTCTCAGATACTTAAAAAAATGTTTTTTTAATGTTGTTCAGGGCCAGCCAGCACTATATACTAAAGCATGGAGGACATCCTAAAGTCATTGGCCTATATCCACAAGCCTCCAGTTCTAGAAAAGCCAGAATAGAATCCTCCTGACACAATCATACTTGTAATGGTTAATTTTTCCAAAGCTGTCTGTGCTTAGCCTTATGTTTGAAGGCCTTTGGTGCCCTAACCTCAAACTACCTTTTCATCACCTTTCAATGCAAAACTGATTCATTCTCTGTGCCCAGCAATGACTTGTACTGTCCCGTCTTTCATCGCTCCGTCTAGAGTTCCCTCTCCATGCCTCTCCCTACTCGTAAAAGAATCACATGGCTCAATCGTAGCTCGTCCGGGAAGCCCTCCTCCCCTGACTATCCCAGTCAGCCACAGGTTCTCTGTCCCTCTTCACACACTCTGTTATGGTGGCTGTCCAGATTAACTCATTTGGGTACCTCCTGATGCAAAGCCGTAAATAGCATCTTTTCACTGATTCATAGTATTTTGGAGTTAGAAAGGTCCTTAAAAGTCATTATAGACTAGTAGGTACCCAACTTTTTCAACGCTAAGGACACTTTTCATTAGTTATTAACACCTCCCCCCTACCCCTGCTTCTCACTCTTTGGCCTCTTGGTTGACATGTGAAGGCCACATTTTGAAAACTGCCTACAGGGGCGCCTGAGTGGCTCAGTTGGTTGGGCATCTGACTTCAGCTCGGGGCATGATCTCACGGTTTGTGAAAGCTGGCTCTCTGCTGTCGGAGTCTGCTTCAGATCCTCTGGCCCCTCTTCTCTCTGCCCCCCCACCCGCCCCCGTGCTCGTGCTCTCTCTCTCTCTCAAAAATAAATAAATAAACAAAAAGATAAAAAAAATAAAAACTATCTACTAAACTATAATTACCAATAAACATTATTTAAAAAAAAATAAAGACTTTTGTTGTCAATCAGAGCTTCTTTCAGTTCAATGCAATTCTCAAACAGAAAGCATATCCGACGCCAGTTAAAAACAAAGATACTTAGGGGCGCCTGGGTGGCTTGGTCGGTTAAGCGTCCGACTTCAGCTCAGGTCATGATCTCACGGTCCGTGAGTTCAAGCCCCGCGTCGGGCTCTGTGCTGACAGCTCAGAGCCTGGAGCCTGTTTCAGATTCTGTGTCTCCCTCTCTCTCTGCCCCTCCCCTGTTCATGCTCTGTCTCTCTCAGTCTCAAAAATAAATAAACGTTAAAAAAAAAAAATTAAAAAAAAAAAACCCAAAGATACTTGAAGAAGCAAAAAACACAAACAAACAAACAAACAAAAAAACCCACAAAGACGCTTGGTATTTTGGTTAACCTGTGCAGCCTCATCATGGCTAAAACTGCATAATTTCTCTCACCTTTAAAAATAAAGCTTCGGGGGCGCCTGGGTGGCGCAGTCGGTTAAGCATCCGACTTCAGCCAGGTCACGATCTCGCGGTCCGTGAGTTCGAGCCCCGCGTCAGGCTCTGGGCTGATGGCTCAGAGCCTGGAGCCTGTTTCCGATTCTGTGTCTCCCTCTCTCTCTGCCCCTCCCCCGTTCATGCTATGTCTCTCTCTGTCCCAAAAATAAATAAAAAAAAAAATAAAAAAATAAAAAAAAAAAACAAAAATAAAAATAAAAATAAAGCTTCCATTTGCTATTTTTCACCAGACCTTTAGCAAAATCTGAAGAACCAAAATCAGGAACCACTGACTTAGGCCACGCCCCTTACTTCACAGGTAAGTTAAAATTTAGACCTCAAGAGGGAAAAGAGTTTACCTAAAGTCACAAAGGTAATGTCACAGCAGGCTTCTGGAACGGAATAGAAGTCTCTAGATTCTCAGTCCAATGTTGTTACATATAATGCCGATTGCTAAGGGCCTCACCTACACAGGTAGAAGGCAGACTATTTTAGGGCAAGGGCCATGCCTTAATCTCTTTATACTTTCCACTGGCTCTTCAACACAGCTGAAGTTACAGTAAATACTCATTCACTAATTACACTTAATCAACTAATAGTAAGTGACCTAATAATTTCTGCTCTTAAGAAATCTAAATGTAAAATGTTTTAAGGGGAAAGCAATAAAAATTTTAGAAGATAATATCAGAGGCTATCGTCATGATTTTATGTCATAACCAAGACACAGAAAGCACTAATCATACTGAAAAATGCTATAAAATGTCATTACATTAAAAGTAAGAACTTGTTTATCAAAATAGTGTCAAAAGACACCATCAAGAGTGAAACGGCAAGTCACAAAAAAACATCTGTAACAAGCACAAAAAAAGAAGGGCTCATATCCAAAATACTAAAGAACTATCACAAGTCAGTAAAAAAAAGACAACACAATCGAAAAATCTGCAAGAGACCCGGGCATCACAGATGGCCCATAAACTCATTTAGAAGTGTTCCCTTTTTTTTTTTTTTTTTTTTTAAAGTAGGCTTCGTGCCCAGCGCAGAGCCCGACACGGGGCTTGAATTCATGAGCTGAGATTAAGACCTGAGCTGAAATCAAGAGTCAGACACTTAATCAACTGAGCCACCCAGGCACCCCAAGTTCCCATTATTAACTAGGGAAATGCAAACTAAAACGCAATGAGATGCTGCTACACTCCTAGTACACTGGCCAAAAATTTTAAAGTCTGACAATAACAAGTGTTAAAGACAGGGGAGCAATGAGAACACTCCTACACTGCTGGTGAGAATATAAGCTGTTACCACTACCTTAGGGATAATGCTGGGCAGTATTTAGTAAAATTGAAAATGAACAAATCCCACAACCTACTAATAATTCCATTTCTGAGGGTATATCCGCAAAAGAAACTATCACTGATACATACCAGTATACAAATACAGGAGTGTTCATACAGGCAAATGCATAATAGCTATCCACTGTAAACAACCTCAAATGTTCACTAATAGTAGAATGAATACATCGTGGTATATTCATGCAATGGAATACTATATATCAATGAAAATATTATGTAGCTATACATAACAATAGGACAAAACCCAAAACTGGGTGAAAAAAGTATACATATTGTGTAATTCCAATTACATAAGGCCAAACACTAGACAAACTATATTGTTTAAAGTTGCATATTTAGGAGGAAAAACCATAAAGAAAAGCAAAGAAATGAGTATCAAAAAGTTAACATGTTGGGGAAGCCTGGGTGGCTCAGTTGGTTAACCGCCAGGCTTCGGCTCAGGTCATGATCTCGTAGTCCGTGAGTTCGAGCCCCCGCATCGGGTTCTGTGCTGACAGCTCAGAGACTGGAGCCTGCTTTGGATTCTGTATCTCCCTCTCTCTCTGCCCCTCCCCTGCTTAAGCTCTATCTCTCTCACCCTCAAAAAGAAATAAACATTAAAAAAAATTTTTTTAAGTTAATATGTTGACTTGAGGCAGTACATAAAAACTTGGCTTCTGGGTGTGCTGGAAATATTGTTTTATTTCTTGATCTGCATGTTATGCACTTGAGTATTTATATTATGACAATTCATGTCAAGGGACACATGTTGAACCAATTAAACGGAAGCCTCATAATGCCCCACACAATTTCAGGAATAGGGACACTAAAGACTGGTGGCCTTATATGAGGCACAGTGACATAAATTCCACCCCTCCCCCGAAACAAAGTGGGGGTAGATTAGGAAGCCTGCAGGCATTTCATATCACATTTCCACTCCTCAGTACTCATTCGTTTGTATCATTTTGCTATGACCTTGCTCTCCAGAGACATATATTACCAGCCCCAGACACCTAATCTGCTAATAGAACTTTAGGCTTAGCAGAATGGAGGGCTGATATATTTCCTTCCTTTGCATGAAATTGAAGTCATTTTTCCAAAATGTACACAGATAACTGGGGTACTTGTTTGCCTCAGTCAGTAGAGCAGGTGACCTTGATCTTGGGGTTGAGTTCCAGCCCCACATTAGATGTAGATATTATTTTTAAAAAATTAAAAATGTAGACAAATAACACTAATAAACACTATGTTCAATATCAGAAAAAGAGGTATCTCCAGAAATCACTGTTAATTGACATCAGGGCCACAAAACAAAATCCTTTTCTGCCCCTGTATTTTCCTTAGTAAAAGAAAAGGATCTAAACTAAGTACTCACTGATATGACGGAACCGTAAGAGGCTATATTATGTCTACTGGAAAGGGAAGGGGGTTCAAAGTGCTACCCTCCCCCCGCCCCCCCCAGAAGCTCCACCTCTACCACATCAATTACCACTACCTAAAACAAAAACAACAAATACACAAAAAGAAACAACCACCTCCCAGACCAGAGGTCTGACTACATGAGCCAGATGAAACTATATATTTGTTTGTTCAGAAAAAGTAAGTGTAACAGCCAACTTGGCCAGTTCCCATGAGCACACACCCTTGAGAGGAGCCTGGGTCATCCACGGTCATTGGGACAGTTTCTACACAAGGGCAAGCAGGCTGCGTGTGCAGTGGAAAACTAAACACTAAACCACCAGAACTGTTTGTGCAAAAGGAAAATGGAATCAGAAGTTGGGATGGGAGGCTGTGGTGCTTATCAGAGGGCAATCGCCGTGTACAAATTTGTTCGCTGTCTTTGGTAAGACAACATGGACACAACCTCACTCTTTACCCAGAACTTTCCAGATATTAACCGATGCCCATGGCAGCCTTGAGGTAATTAACGTTTTACAAATAGGGAGAATGTATCCTGGGGATACAAAAAAAAAAAGGTCAGGTCCTGACCCCCTCTGCCTTTGATTTGGTTTACGTACTACTCAAAAAAGCTGCTTGAGGTCTCTGTTTACCACTTGACTAGAGAAAGCTGCTCTCAGTTTCACACATATAAGACTGTGTTTTAAGATATACATTCTATACCAAAGGTAGCAGAGCTGCTCTGCTTATCACTGTCTTTGTCAAGTATTCTCAAAAAGTCTGTTAATTAGTTAAGGAAGTAGCTTTCGAGCACCTTCTGCCAATACGAAAAGAAAATAAATTCGTCTTGAGTAAGTTTTCCTTTTATTACTTAGACTACCAGTTGCTATAGAACAAAAGGTGTGATCGTTTCCTACTTGGGCATGTCAGAATCCTTTTATCACACAAGTGAATGTGTCTGGGGACCATCTATAAAGAAAACATAAGAGAACCGCATGGATGATAGAAATTTTCTCTATCTTGATTCAGGCGTGAGTTATAGGATTTATCAAACCTCATTAAACCATATATACTTGAGATCTGTGCATTTCCCAGTAGGCAAATTTCACATAAAAAAATATAAGCAAAGGTAATTATTTAATAATAGCCAAATGCTTGACTGAGTAAGGAAGCACCAAAGAGGAAGCCCCACATCACTCCACAGTAAGACAAAAATCCCAGCTGGAAAAAAACTTGCTCTCTTTTCCTTCAGCCTGTATTTCCAACTTCCGTGCACTAATTAATTCTTAAAGAATCAAAAAGCCATGGGCTTTCACAGCCTCGTGTAAGTAGAAAGAAGAGGGTCTCAGGGCAGTGGAGACATTCGCATGTGCCTATAAGCTCAGAAACACATCAACTAGAGTTGCTTCATGCATCAGCCAAAGTAACAAAAACCACCCTTATGTCAAAGGTATCGTCAAAAAAGTCATGGATGTTTCATAGACCTCTCCTCTGAGGCAGACTGAGAAGAAATGAATTGAAATTTCCTTAATAACCCCAGGGCCCAAACTAGTCTGTCATACCTGTCAGTGCAATCCTTATTGGACTGTAGAGGACAGGTAAGGAATGCAAAAGGGTGCAAATGTAAATAATCAGTATTACAAATGGAAATTACCACTTTCATCTCTAAGGAGCTAAAAGAATATTTTAGCCAAAAGGCCAGGTCTATTTTGTTCAAACACAGAAATGAATATGGAAGTGGTTATCTGTTTCAAGGGTTAATAAAAACACCTTTACTCCTGAAGCAAATAAAGAAAACAGCAGTAGCTCCTTCTTGATAGAAATGCCAGGTTTAACCATTCACAGGTTGTAGGAAACACACGACACCCAAGTTAACGGACATGTTCTTTTTTTATTTTTAATTTTTTAACATCTATTCATTTTTGACAGAGTAAGAAAGACAGAGAGAGAGAGAGAGAGAGAGAGAGAGAGAGCACAAGCAGAGGAGGGGCAGAGAGAGAGGGAGACACAGAATCGGAAGCAGGCCCTAGGCTCTGAGCTGTCAGCATAGAGCCCGACGCGGGGCTCAAACCACAAACTGGGAGATCATGACTGGAGCCATAGTCGGACACTTAACTGAGTCATCCAGGTGCCCCAACATGTTCATTTTTTAAAACAACCCCAGTGCAACTCCAAAGTCTTTGATTCTCACTATCAGTCTTTTAAAAAACGCATTACCGGGGCACCTGGGTGGCTCAGTCGGTTAAGCGGCCGACTTCGGCTCAGGTCATGATCTCGCGGTCCGTGAGTTCGAGCCCCGCGTCGGGCTCTGTGCTGACAGCTCAGAACCCGAAGCCTGTTTCAGATTCTGTGTCTCCCTCTCTCTGACCCTCCCCCGTTCATGCTCTGTCTCTGTCTCAAAAATAAATAAACGTTAAAAAAAAATTTTCTTAAATAAATAAAATTAAAAAAAAATAAAAAACGCATTACCAAATCTAGCTCTTTGTTTATACATAATTACCCATACTCATTTCAGACATTTTGCCTCTTCCCTAAAGACAGAGGCTTGATCATAGCCTATCTTTGGAGGATAAACAGGGCTTCAACAGTGCCCCACAACATTAAACTGATGGAAGGTTGCAATGTCTGTAAAGTCGTCATGGGCCCATCTGGTAATGCTACCTAACTAAGTTAAGGATGCAATATTTTTCAGACTCCTAGGCTAAAACATGGCCTTCAAAATCATCTAATGTAGTCATTTTCAAACTTTTGTTCAGAACTGTGAAATCCCTTCACCCATTAAAAAAAAAAAAAGTTTATAGGGGTGCCTGGATGGCTCAGTCAGTTCAAGCCCCATGTTTGGTTTAGAGATTACTTAAAAATAAAATTAAAAAGAAAAGTTAACACCAGATGCCTTTCCACCTCCTTTTGCCCCCCTCACACTGAAAGGACATAAAACCATCCATCAATAATAAAAGAGACTGAAAAAGACCTGCAGGTCATTTGGAAATGCACAACCACCACTGTACCCCAACATGTCACGCTGGTGCCCACTTTAAACCTCTTTCCCTGTGTTTCTCTCCTTGTTCACAAGCAAACCAGGAAGCTAGCCTACAGAATGCTAGGGCTCGGGGTGAAAGTGACTTGAAAATCACTGATGTGCTCCAACCCCTCACTTCTCAATTAAAAGCAAAATGAGAGGCAGCATGGAGTAACTGAAAAGGACACAGTGGAATAAAGTCAATCGTGGTTCTAGCCCTTGCCTGGTATGTGACCTTGAGAAAATCTCTTACTCTTTGCGGTTTAGTATCCTCATCATAAAATGGGAATAATCATCTCTCTGCCCAACATACTCTCTATAAAAGTGCTTTGTAGACAGCAGGGCACTGCATAAGGTGCTATTATTTTTATTGTTCAGTTATTATTAGCCAAGATGACTAAGGGTGAGTTCAGTGCACAGCCAGACCTGGAACTCGAGTTTCCTGACTGCCTCTCCAAGGCTGTTTCCACTATTTCACACAACACTTGTGTTCATCAGTGCTAAGCCCTTCCTATCAACTCCTCAAATCTGGATTTTATAATAACTCTTTATCAAGGAAAACAAAATGGTGTCATGCAAAAGAAACAAAATCTTTAACATTACATGAACTAAAAGTAAATGCAAGGAATTTTCAATCTATGCAAGCCAAAAGAGGGAACTGTAGATAAAGGATATATTGGCATTCTACAAGAAGATACACTGTGAATACTTGTTAAGGCACGAATGAAACCACTGTGACTTTTTTGAGCTGCAGTCTGCTGTTACGTACTGAAGTTAAGAGAAAAGCCCGTAACGTGGCTGAGTACTAACTTGAGGGTGTACACAATGATCACAACCCAACGGTGATTTTTTTTTTTTTATGTTTATTTATGTTTGAGACAGAAAGCGCAAGCAGAAGGGCAGAGACACAGTGGAGACAGAGAATCCAAAAGCAGGTTGATAGCAAGCCCAACCGGGGCTCAACCTCACAAACTGTGAGATTATGACCTGAGCCAAAGTTGGCTCAACCCAATGAGCCACCCAGGTGCCCCTGCCAATGGTGATTTTTGACAATCAAAAATTTCCCAGGGCGCCTGAGTGGCTCAGTCAGTGAAGTGTCTAACTCTTGATTTTGGCTCAGGTCATGATCTCATGGTTGGTGGGATCAAGCCCCACATCAGGTCTATGCTGACATCATAGAGCCTACTTGGGATTCTCTCTCTCCCTCTCTCTCTGCCCCTCACCTGCTCACACATGTATACTCTCACATGCTCGCTTGCTCTCTCTCTAAAATAAACTTAAAAAAAAAAAAACTTTCCCAAAGCAATACTGGGTTGAACTTCCAGGTCAAATGTAAATACACTCTGATGATGTGCCCTAACCTACAAGTCATACAATAGTGAAAACATGAATGGGCTTATCTCTGCCACAAGCCCCACGTGGACAATAAAGAAAGGACAATAAAGAGAGGGTGCTCCAGTGTCTACCAGATCTCCCAAACTCAAAAGTCTAAAATGACTTGTTACCATTTCACCTGCTTAAAGGATAAGGAGGAAACAGTGAAATTAAGAAACTTGATGGAGGGGCACCTGGGTGGCTCAGTCGGTTGAGCGTCCAACTCCGACTCAGGTTGTGATCTCACAGTTACTGAGTTCGAGCCCCACATCGGGCTCTGTGCTGACAGCTCAGAGCCTGGAGGCTGCTTCGGATTCTGTGTCTCCCTCTCTCTCTGTCCCTCCCCTGCTTGTGCTCGGTCTCTCTCTGTCTCTCAAAAATGAATAAATGTTAAAAAAGAAAGAAAGAAAGAAAAAAGAAAAGAAAAGAAAAGAAACTTGATGGAAAAAAGAATGGAGAAAAAAATGCCAGAGATATCACAAAATGTAGCATGAGTAGGGAAGGGGAAATACAGACACACACACTTTTTTTTTTTTTCCAAAGAATTTCTAAGACTAATGGAAACCTTCTCACAGAAAACTTGGAAAATACTACCAATTTTATTTCAGAACACAAAAATTTCTTTTAAAAAGCAGCATTTATAAGCTCATGCATATTCATAAAGTGATTCATTTGGTAAGAACATACAGTCATGCAGAAGCAGTGAAAAAGCCCCAGCTTTAAATGCTCAATCTACCCATCTAGACTTAAAGGTTACAGGATAGCTTTTCTTGAAAACATGTTACTCATCACTGCACTAACTATACATCTCCGTATAGAAAACACGGAAAACAGGGCAGACTAATGGTACACAAGTTTGTCACTGACAACAGTTAGAAAAGTCAAACCACATTAGAAAGTAGCGTGGAACTCTATGCACAGCTACACACTTCATCAACCTGGAAATTTCACATCGTAGACCATAAGCATCACGGACTACTTTTAGTCAAGATTGTTTTCTATCAGGCAACCAAATTATAGCAAACCCAGGCCAACTGATCTTGTAACTGGGGGTATGTATACCCAAAGTTGTAACTGTCCACTCACTTCAATGAAGACAGTACATTACCCGTGTGCCAGGCGGAACATACAGGATACTTTTTATTACTGATAACAGTATTACCTAAAATTTAGTGTATTTACTGTTTAAAAAGCATTTGTATTATTGTAACTATTATTATTACTATTACTACTGCTACTGCCTCCATTTTGCAAAAGAACCAAAGCTCAGAGAAAGGAAATGGTTGGCCTGAGATTACTGATACTCCAGGATGATGGGAGAACTCAAAATCCCTAGGACCTCAAATTCTGTAATTTTCCTTCAACTTAAAACTTTTGGGCATTCGTCAGCATGAAACACTTCATTCATGGAACCTTTCATTCCTTCCTTCCTTTATCTACTCAAAAAGTATCTATTAAACACCTACTATATGTCGGTCACTGTTCTCTCATGATGAGGAAACAAAAAAGCACACAACTCCTGCTTTAAGTAGTAGAGAGGGTATACTGCAATCCAGTAGAACGTCCAAGAGCAGATTAACAACAACAACAACAACAACAACAACAACAACAACAACAACAATGTAGGAAGTGGCAAACAGAAATGGGTATGTGGCACAACAGGAACAAAGATGAGGAAGCCCTTAACTCTTCCTGTGGAAGGCAAGAAAGCTTCCCATAGGAGGTATAGTATTATCTGAATCTTGGAACATGAAAAAAAAAATCTAGCAAGTGGACAGGACAGGAAGGAAACATGTCAGGAAGAAAAAAACAAGATAGGCAAAGGCATAAAGGCCAGGGAAAAAAAAATTTATATATACATGTAATATACTGAGGAAACTAGCTCGGCATGACAGGGAGCCATAGGAGGCATGGTGAGAGATAAAGCTGGAAAACAGGCAGGGGCCTTGGCAATCAAGACCAGGCTCACTCATGCCATGCGAAGGAAAATGGGCTTTGTTCTACAGAAGACAGAAGACAGTTAAGGTGGTAACATGCTGAAATCTAGGTTTAAAAAGATCAAACTCGTTTTAGTATGAAGGATGTAACCGGCAGATACAAGGCCCAAAATAGGCCTATCAGTTAAGACCTACTGAAGCAGGATAAGAAAAATGAGTGCCTAAGTTCAGGCAGTGAGAAAAAGCACGGAGGGGAGGTAACAAATGGGGGAGTTCTTTTGGAAGCAGAACCTTAAAACTCAGTGACTGACACTAAGTGGCAAACAAGGTTTAGGGAGTCATCTAGGCCAACTCTCAGACCTCTGGCTTCTGCTACAAGGTGAAGGTGTAAAAGGTGTTTGGCTGAGATAAATAATGACTTCAGTTTTAGACACTGAGGTACGTTTGTGATAATACGCTGTGGCATCAGGGAAAGATATCCACTGTGCAGTTAGAAACTGAGCCCTGAAACTCAGAAGGGACATGGGGTGTAAGTCATCAAGGTGTAAGCTGTAGGGAAAGACATGGGCCTGGTTCTAGTTAGCCCAAGAAAACTATAGAGGGCGAAGAGATTGAGAACAGAAGCTTAGGGAAGCCAAATTTTTAAGGGGCAGAGACAAACAATGTCAGAAAGCTGAGAAGAGAATGGAGTTGTTGGAGGAAAGCCAAGATAAAGTGTGGAAACCTAAAGAAATTCAAGAGCAGGGGGTTAGCACAATAAAAAAAATACTTTTTTTTTTTTTAAGAGAGGAGTGTAAAAGGACGTAAACTGAAACGGTATTTCTGTAAACAATCTGGCATTTTGGCAATGTGTAGTTTCCAAAGGCTTCTAAGATGCCCACACCCAATGACAGTAATCCACATCGAAGAATCTATTCTCAGAAAGCAATCAGAAATCCTGACTGTGGTTTATATCCAAAAATGTTCATCACAGTATGATTTGCAATAGCAACAAGATGGAAATACTTTCAATGTATGAAAGAGGAATGGTTGAATAAATTATAGTACATCCATACAATGAATATGATAAACCATCTAATAATTATACTCATGGATAATATTAAGTGATATGGAAAAATACTCATGGTAGTGCTTATTGAAAAGAGGGGGATACAACCACACATGTTCAGTTAACTGTGTAAAATAAAAATGCATAGAGTAAAAAAAAAAAGTATAAGACACAAGAGAATGTTGGTGGAAGTTTATACAGGTAGTGAAATTACTTGTTTTTGTTTTCTTCTTTAGCCTCATTTGTATTTACCAAACTTAATCATGTTCGTGGCTTATTTTTTCCTTTTTTAATATTTACTTATTTATTTATCTGCTTATTTATTAGTAGGTTCCACACCCAAAGTGGGGCTTGAACTCTCAACCCTGAGATCAAGAGTCATATGCTCTACAACCTGAGCCAGCCAGGTGTCTTTTCCCTTTTTTTTTTTTTTTTTTAATTAGACTTTTTATTTTGAGATATCTCATTGTTGTTTTAATTTGTAATTCCTAACGGCTAATGACCTTGAACATCCCTTCACATACGTATGTGGCATCTGGTGAAATGTGTCTTCATGTCTTTTGCGATCTTCTAACTATGTGATTTGTTTTTTTACTACTGAGTTCTTTATATATTCTAGACGCTAGTATTTTGTTGAATATCTTCTCCCAGTCTGTAGTTGGTCTTTCATCCTTTTAATATAATCTCTGGCAGAGCAAAAGTTTTTTGTTTTTATGAAATCCAATTTATCATTTTTTCCTTTTATGGATCATGTAATTGGTGATAAGTCTGAAAATTCTTTGCCTAGCTCTAGATTCCAAAATTTTTTTATTTTTTCTAAAAGTTTTATAGTTTTATGTTTTGCATGTAAGGCTGTGATCCATTCTGAGTTAATTTTTGTATAATATGTGAAGTTGAGGTCGAAGTTAATTTTTTTGCCTGTGGACGTCCAACTGCTCCAGCACGATTACTGAAAAGGCTACTCTTGCTCTACTGAATGGCTTTTACACCTTGGTCAAACATCAATTGAACAATGGGTAATGAGCATGGCATTTCTGTTTTAGATGAGAGAAAATGTTTTGGAATTAAGACAGTGGTGAACGACTGTGTGAATATACTAAACACCACTGAACCTACAGGGTAAATTTTATGGTTTGTGAATTGTAACACACACAAAAAAAGAAAAAAATCCACTGGGGATATCTGTGTAGGTCTCTATTCTGTTATTCTGGGTTCTCTGTTCTGTTCCATTGATCTACGTGTCTATTCCTACACCAATATCACACAATCTTAATTACCGTAGCTATATAATTCTTGAAGTCAGGGAGAATGAGTCCTCCGACTTTTCTTATATTTAGTTATTCTAGATACTTTTTATTTCCACATATATTTTATAACTTGTCTGTGTGTAAAAAAAAAAAAAAATCCTGCTGGAATTTTTATAGGATTTGCACTAAACTTGTATTTCAATTTAAGATGAACTGACTTTTTTTTACTATGCTGAGTCTTCCAATCCATAAGCACAATACGTCTCTCCAATGATTTTAACCTTGACTTCTTCTGTCAACATTTTGTAGTTTTCAGCATAAGTCCTACACATGTTTTCTTAGATATACACTTAAACATCACTTTTTATTTCAGTGATTGTAAATGATACTTGCATTTATTTCCATGTCTTGTTAGTATACCGAAATGTATTTAATTTTTGTATGTTCATCCTATAGTCTGCAACCTCTCTAACACACATTATTACTTCTAAGAGTTTATCTGTAGATTCCTTCCTATATTGACAATTATCTCATCTGTAAAAGGGGAAATTTTGTTTCTTCCTTTCTGATCTATATGCCTTTTTTTTCTTGCCTTATTGCACTAGCTAGAACTTCCAGCACTATGTTCACTTTATTCCCAAACTTAAAAGTAAAGCATTCAGGAAGCACCTGGTTGGCTCAATCAGTTAAACATCCAACTTCAGCTCAGGTCATGATCTCATGGTTTGTGGGTTCGAGCCCCGCGTCAGGCTCTGTGCTGACAGCTCAGAGTCTGGAGGCTGCTTCGGATTCTGTGTCTCCCTCCCTCTCTGCCCTTCCCCCTACATGCACTCTCTCTCAAAAATAAAAGAACGTTTGGGGCGCCTGGGTGGCTCAGTCAGTTGAGCGTCTGACTTCGGCTCAGGTCATGATCTCTCGGTCCATGAGTTCGAGCCCCACGTCGGGCTCTGTGCTGACAGGTCAGAGCCTGGAGCCTGGTTCAGATTCTGTGTCTCCCTCTCTCTGACCCTCCCCTGTTCATGCTCTGTCTCTCCCTGTCTCAAAAATAAATTAAAAAAAAAAAAAACATTAAAAAAATAAATAAATAAAAGAAGGTTTAAAAAAAAAAAAAAGTAAAGCATTCAGTTTTTCAACATTAAACGTAATGTTAGCTGTAGAGTTTTTGTAGATGCTCTTTACCAAGTTGGGGAAGTTATGCTCAAAACGGTTGAGACCTTCTAAGATTATGTATCACAAACGGAAAAGCAATTACCTGTTTCTCACTGTCACTTTCTCACATGGCAAAACCTCACAAAGCAAAACATATACTGTCTTATTAAGCAGTTCGCTCTATGGTAAGCTATCTACATGACTCTCTAACAATGTTAATTCAGCCATGATATTTCCTAGCGGTCATTTCCTACCAGAATAACTTGGTCATAAAGATAAGACAATAACTTTATTTTAAACTGGTAACCCAGTTTAACCTGGGCAATTAGGCTACTGAATACAGTAATGACAGAGACTAGGCCACACATTGTTTATACTCCTCAGTACTGTGCCTTGAGCACAGCAAGTAACAAATAAAACTATTAATTTAAGTCACTATTTTATGGAATCATTACACAGTTTGGTTTTTTTTTAACTTTTTTTAATGTTTATTTATTTTTGAGAAACAGAGAGACACAGCACAAGCTGGGGAGGGGCAGAGAGAGAGGGAGACACAGACTCTGAAGCAGGCTCCAGGCTCTGAGTTGTCAGCACAGAGCCCAACACAGGGCTCAAACCCACAAACCATGAGATCATAACCTGAGCCAAAGTCCGACACTTAACCGACTGAGCCACCCAGGTGCCACCAGGTTTTTAAAAAAGGAAAGGCCAGAAGTTTCAATCCCTTGAGTACGAATTAGAATAGACTACGTCAACATTTAAGTATGATGAATATTTACAACCACAAACAGTTTTTTCCCCACTTTTCAAATACCTCATCCAAATAATAAAAATGGGCTTCTTTTTTTCACATGAGGTAGGAGAAGACTAAATGAAAGGAGGGATTTCAAATTATAACATCTAATATATAAATAATAAAATAATAAAAAATAATAAAAATTACTTGTCTGGTTTTTGTAGAGTCCTTCTAGAATCTTTCCATTGACTAAGATTCTATTAATAGTCTGAACATTTAAAATAGTCTCTCTCCCATGGCTACCAAAAAGTCAGGTGGGCAAAGTTCAAAATGAGCAGAGTGGCCTCCGCTCAGTAAAGATATAGATATAGTACACACACTGTCAGGTCTTCCTTGCAAAACTCTGTAGAGCCATTATTTATTCCATAAGTCAGGCTAAACCACAAATTAAAACATTTTTCAAAGATTTTATTTTCAAGCTACTAACTTAGAAATGTTTCCTTATATAAAAAGCACCCATCCTCTATGTCACTATACCCGAAGGTCACCTCATACACTTGAAACTAATACAACACTGTATGTTAACTACACTGGAATTAAAATAAAAATAGATAAATAAATTAAAAAAAAAAAAACACTGTCATCTCAAGTAGAATGGAAGTTGCAAGTTCCCAGCTCAGCATCAATATTTGGTAAGCATTTACTTCTAGTTTGATTTCTTTTAAGCCCAAAACCAGTTGGCCTACACTAATTTGCTAAATAAACAATGGGCCTACTGTGTGAGTACTAGTTGTAAGTCATCACACACACACACACACACACACAAAAATGCTATTTACGTCTCTAATTTCATTATCTAACTAAAACACAACCAAAAACCAGAAGGTAAATTAAAAGGGGGAAAGACGGACGGGGGGACAGCCCTCATGGCTCTTGAGCAGCCAACATAAATAAATCAAAAGGTTCGAGCATGACATTGAAGAGAAGGGCCCCTTGGGTCCTTACTACAATCTTGTTTTATATAAAAATCACTATTAAGTTTCATTTCCAGCCACAGCATATTAAAAAGGGAAAAAACTGAAAAGGGGAACCATGGGAGAAAAAATTCGTAGAGTAGCAGTAAGGGAAGAGGCATTAAGTGTTAGAAAAGAATCAACAAAACATTTAGTTCATTAAATTCATGGGAAAGAATCCTATACATTTCAGAACAAAAATACTGTTCATCATAATGACCCTAAGCCATACAATAAATTTGAATTATACTCATATGTTCTATTTAAGAAGACAAGAAAATACTGAACACGTTAAATACATAGACCCAGCAAAGGGTCACTATTAAGCTCACTGGCTTAATAGAGATATGTGGCTCTGTGTCCTTGTACAAGTTACTTATATTCGCTAAGACCCAATCTCCTTTGCCACTAATAAAACCTACTTCATTGGTTTGTTGTCTGGTACACAAGAGATCAATAATTATTAGTCATTTCTATTGCTAGTATAAAATGTAGTATAGTACAAAGTGTATACCTCAATAAATAACATATATAATAAAACATACATATTAGGGTACAATTTAATGAATTTTGGCAAATGTGTGTACTCATGTTAACTATCACTCTAGTCCAGGTACAGGTCATTTCCACCAGGAAGTTCCCTCCTACTCTTTTCTAGTCAATTCCATCCTTCTACCCAGAAAAAAAGCATTGTTCTGATTTCCGTCACCATCACTCAGTTTCACCTGTTCTATTATTCATATAAATGGAGTCATATAGCATATAGCCGTTTGCGTCTGGCTTTTTTTCAACATGATGTTTTTGAGATTCCTTTCAAGTTCGTCCTTTTTTATTTGAATAGTATTTCACTGTATGCCTACACCACCAATTATTTATCTGCTGGCTGTTTCCAGTTTGGAGCTACAATCCACAAACTTTTTTTTTAAACAACAGGGTATATCATTAAAACTCATTTATCAGTACTCTTCCCAATAGAGAATATCTTACCATAATATAAAATGTTGATATTTCAAAGCCTAGTGAAGGCCTCTTAATGATTAAATATTCCGTCTTCACATACCAATAAATGTCTAATTGAGATTTCATTTACTCATAAAACAATCTTTTATTATACCTGATGAATATTTTTATTTCTGCAGAAGATAAAATTCCAGTATTATGAGAGAGAGACAGCACAACAGGGGAGGGGCATGGAGACAGAGGGAGACAGAGGACCCGAAGTGGGCTCTACACTGACAACAGAGAGCCCGATGCAGGGCTTGAAGCCACGAACTGCAAGATCATGACCTGAGCCAAAGTCAGACACTCAAGCTCAACCAACTGAGCCACCCAGTCGCCCCTCTTTCTAGTCATTCTTTTCTTTTTTTTAATGTTTATTTATTGTGAGGGAGAGAGAGACAGAGGACAAGCAGGGGATGGGCAGAGAGAGGGAGACACAGAATATGAAACAGGCTCCAGGCGCTGAGCTGTCAGCACAGAGCCCGACTCAGGGCTCAAACTCACAGACCTTGAGATCATGACCTGAGCCGAAGTCGGACACTTAACCGACTGAGCCACCGAGGCACCCAACTTTTTAGTTATTCTTAATTAATTAACAAACCTGTGTTGCCAAAATCCACGCTCTGGCTGATAATGATAGTGCAACTTCTCTCAAGACAAATACACTGTAAGTCAAGCCAACTCAGGGCAGAGATTCTGCCTCATTAGCGAGGACTCCATCCTCCCTGAATTTAGACATCCTGAATTTATCCTCCTGAATTTAGACGAGCGGGCTCGCAACTAGTTATCTGAAGATGCTGGTTTTCAAACTAATGTCCAAAAAGCATCAGTGCATTTGCAAACACTTGTGTTACTGTCATCTTTTTAAATAAACTGTAACGGGGCGCCTGGGTGGCTCAGTCGGTTAAGCGTCCGACTTCAGCTCAGGTCACGATCTTGCGGTCTGTGAGTTCGAGCCCCGCATCGGGCTCTGGGCTGATGGCTCAGAGCCTGGAGCCTGTTTCAGATTCTGTGTCTCCCTCTCTCTCTGCCCCTCCCCCATTCATGCTCTGTCTCTCTCTCTGTCTCAAAAAATAAATAAACGTTAAAAAAAAAATAAACTGTAACTATTTTTTAAGGCTTCAATAACACCAATGCACACGGATGTGTGTTACATGCCAGTTTTCATAAAATGGAGACAAGTTCCAGGCAGTTACCCCCACTAGGAGAATTTACTTTTGTGCAGGACTCAAAATAAGCCTTCCCTGTCCATCTGCTGTGCGTGAAATTCTTTAAAATGCGTCCTCGATTAGGAAGACTATAGCTGGACACTAGCGTTTCTTCTTCTTACTCAGGACTAGATATATCCCGTTCACAAAAAAAATGGTAAAAGCGTACACACATGCTGCACCCCATTAGTGTCAGGCCACCGCCTCAGCACACGTACAGGTGACCCAGCACGACTATCACAAAGTAAGTGAACCTGTAATATGAAGATCTGGGTCCTTCTCGCCCTACTTTTATATTTATGATGCCATTCTCATAAGCTTTTAATAGTTCTTCAATATCTTACATGTCTGTAAGGTAAAATGATTACCCTCCGTGAACCATAGCAAAATAGGATTAAAATTCTGAGACTTAGGCAAAAGTATATTATGATGGATATAACAAGACTGGTCGGACTCGAGGCAAATTAACAATTAGTAATAGAAACCAACGCCAACCAACTCCTCAACCAATAGTAAACGCACTGACAATAGTATGTGAAATGAAAGAATCACATATAAATAAAGTAACAGCCATTTCATCACTGGAGGTCACCTTTTATAGAGAGAAACAAAATAGATCTCAACTCTCGGATATGTTTAATGAAGTTAAATCTCACAAAAATAGATTTATCATCCCTGTCAAGTTACGTGAGCTTTGGGGGAAAAATAACAAACTGGGAAGCATAAAAAGAAAGTAAAATGTTAAGGGGGACCAGGGAAAAGTGTTCAAACAAAATTTACATCTGACAATAACAATAACATAGCATCGTTCAAGGTAAGTTATTACACAGAACATTCAGGACTAGTGTCTACCCTGGAGGAAAGGCTTCTATTAAATCCTATACTAGTATATGGTGAACAAGTTTATTGGGTGAACACACTGCTGCTTAAGGAAAATTAGAACCATTATTTGAAAACAGAGACCAGAGAACAATTCAAAGGCTAAAATTATGTGAAACTTTTAAACTTCAACAAGGCAAAGGCATGAAGGTTGGAAATCGCAAAATATTTTTAATGATATGTTCATGCAAGTAAAGATAAGGAAAGTTTATTTAAGAAACACCATGTACACTAGGATGGAAAAAATTAAGTAATATTTAGATTGATGTTTGGTATGCCCTCAAATAAGTGGCCCCAAACACAATGAGATCTGTATGGGTGGTAATAAAAAAAAAGGGTAGGAGAAACCGTCGAAGTAGAGCTTTCATAACAGCTATTACCCAAATGTAGTTTAAGTAAGCACGACATGCTCCACAGACAAGCACAAGCTGTTAAGAAGAGGCCAGCATGATCCAAATTATCACTCTGATTAAGGCACGGTATTTAAATTTCAGACTTCACAGAGTTATTTGTAATTATGTAAGTCCCAGAGTCTGCTCTTTCATTTGTTAAATGTGTTGACTCTCTAAAGGCAAGTTCTATTATAAACAGTTCAAACAAAACAACAACAAAAACTTGACTTTTTTTTTACTTTTGGTTCCCGAGAAACTCCTTTAGTATCTCTCAACTATAACACAGCTGCACCAGCTGCTGAATCCCGCCAATATTCTGAACAATTTTGCAAAGCAAGGTTGTAACGCTAGCACACCATACGACTGAAATGATGTCAATGATAAAATTAAAACAAAATTTCAACTGTACATATAAAACAAAATGTGTTTATCTGTTTGTTTGGTTTTTTTTTTCAACGTTTTTTATTTATTTTTGGGACAGAGAGAGACAGAGCATGAACGGGGGAGGGGCAGAGAGAGAGGGAGACACAGAAGCGGAAACAGGCTCCAGGCTCTGAGCCATCAGCCCAGAGCCTGACGCGGGGCTCGAACTCACGGACCGCGAGATCGTGACCTGGCTGAAGTCGGACGCTTAACCGACTGCGCCACCCAGGCGCCCCCAAAATGTGTTTATCTGTTTTAAAAAATTTTTGAATAAAAGACAAAGACAGGCAATGGGGATTTTTTTAATGACATTGATAATATTTTCAAACACACAATGAAGATTTAAATTAGCTGAGAAAGTTACTCAACAATCACTACAAATTGAACACGTGTGAATCAAGCAATATTTAGTGATTCTATTTGTGAACTAGAATTTCCTGCAACGCCATTTTAAAACTTCTAGATCAGATTCGATGACATGTTTCCAGAGCAATACAGATACGGCACGGCAGTTAACAGCACCAAATCTGAGCCCGCCTCTGCCACCTACGATCTATAAATTGTTTTCATTATCTTAACTCACTATGCCTCAATTCTTTCATTTGTGAAACAGAGATCAAAGTAACTTACCTACATTGCTGGGTTGCTGTGTAAATAACACAAAAGCTCTTATCAAGAGTCTAGTGCTTAAGGGCCCAAAAATGTTAGATGCCTTTATTACCGCTGTTGTGTAAAGGCAAGATGTTTCAAGAAATTGTTACAGTTTACAAGGACTTTTCTATGTATAGCAGGATTTGTTCAGCTCCTTGGAGCTTCTTTCTACTTGCTAGACAGGGTGCTACTTGATTTGTGAATCATCCAATCAAGCCAAATTGATTTTAAAAATTTACTTCGTTGAATGTTTGTTATTTAACAGACTCATCCAAAGCTTTGGATGCCCACTCTGACTCTACTTAAAGAAAGGCCAGCATGCCAACTGTACATACATGTAGAAGAATCAGAGCTCCTGAAGAAAAGATCCTTAAGACCTAACATAGTAATCATCATGGGAAATATTTTAGGAAATAACCCAAAGGTTTTTATCTTTCCCCACAATGTGTTAGAGGGGGAAAAAAAAAATCTAAATCTGTCCTCTCAATAGCTCAGAGCAGCTCCTTCGAAGTAGAATTTTAGACTTTTTCCCCTCAAACTGACATTATTATTGTCATTATTCCACCACAGGTAACTTGTAATAAGGTATCACTAGTTCCTTCAGAATTATTGTTAAAGGCCACCAAGCCCCGTCACTGTGTAAAATATATTATATATATATATATATACATATATATATATATGTATATATATATGTGTTCATATATTTATATATATTTATATGCTTATTATATTTATATATTATAAATATTATATATATACACTATATAATTAGGGCTTCCCACAGGGCCATGAAAACCATAAAATAACTCTGATGAAAATTGGGATATTACATTAAAATATGCAAATTACTTTTACGTTTGAAGTCCCTGATTCATGAAGAAAGAAATCCTGTAAAGGAAAATTGTGAGCACCGTGTCAATCAAGTCACTGATCTGTAAAGTTACAGAGTGGCTGTGGCAAAATTAGAACGTGTTTTATACAGTATTTACTAGTCATGCAAGATCTTAGTTTTAAATGTAAGCCTGTTTACCTGCCCCCAATAACTAAGTATTGTGCATCATCTGCTTCTATCTTTAAAATATTTGGTAGTGATGGGCGCCTGGGTGGCGCAGTCGGTGAAGCATCCGACTTCAGCCAGGTCACGATCTCGCGGTCCGTGAGTTCGAGCCCCGCTTCGGGCTCTGGGCTGATGGCGCGGAGCCGGGAGCCTGCTTCCGATTCTGTGTCTCCCTCTCTCTCTGCCCCTCCCCCGTTCATGCTCTGTCTCTCTCTGTCCCAAAAATTAAAAAAAAAAAAAAAAAAAAAAAGTTGGAAAAATAAAATATTTGGTAGTGAAAATTAAAAGGATACTGTTCTTTTCTCTGCAAAAAAACTACTCAAAGTTGTATTAATCTAGGAAGACCGTGGTGCCTGCTCTTTGCCCAAAATCTTGGCTGTGTCTGTTAGGAAGGCCACAGACAAACACAGCACGGCCTGTGAAGACTGTTTTTGTGACAAGTTCTAAAGGGTCCTCTTGCCATTTGAGAAGCAAGAAAACTTTCCAAGGTAAATCTGGGGGGGGGGGGGGGGTAAAAATCTGTAGTCAATGTCAAATGTATAGGGAATGATAAATTAACAACAGCCTTGATTCTCAAGCAGTTTAACATTGACAATATAAGTCAAAGCACAACAAGATTACCCACCACGAGACTCAGAAACAATCAGGCTGAGTTCAATGGAGGGAATGATCACCTGGGCCAGAATAAACTGAGAAAGCTTCCCTGAGGCTGGGAAGCATCTGAGGGAAGCTGAGCTGTTAGGGATGCATGGTAGAGGGATAAGGAAGGGCACACCGGCCCCTCACCTATGGTCCCGTCCGTTCAGCCCTGAATCTGTTGAAGGAGGTGACATTGGAAGGACGACATGCATCTGACCCCTATTATCAGCATTAAGCTGCTAATACCAACAAGAAGGTTCCTGTCACTCCCAAACAAACAAGCAAGCAAGCAAGCAAGCATCAAGACCTAACCTGGGTGACACAAAACGTCAACGGCTCAGCTTAGGACCAGCTGTAAATCCAAGTTCTGGTTAAACAAAACAACCACTTGCTATGAATTCGCCTCCTGTGTCACCAGGGTAATTGCCCTAGATAAGGAGACATCATCCAAGGCAGAAACTGTAAAAGAGATGACAATCAAGAAGAAAGAACAAAACAAAACAAAACAAAACAAAACACAAAAAAACACAGGCACAGAAAACAACAGAACCACCACAGAGCCAGGAATTCAAATACTGCCTGGCCTCCCTGCCAAGAAACAAGTTAATTCCCATGCCAAACACCTTTCCTCTGTTCTCTCATGGCTTTTCAAATGCTGAACGGATCCCGAAATCCTATCACTTCAGAAGGTCTGAAAAGTTTCGCGATTTCTCCTTTTTGTTATGTGTTCGGAGGTAGAGGTCTGTTTGGTCTTATTTCTGAATCAAAAGAAAACAGAAACCTTAGCCAGAATACTTTGTACCAGATGTGTGAATTTACATATCAGACAGTATTTTTGAAAGCAGAAACATCCTGTCTGGGGATGCTCATAAGATTATTGACCTGTCCTGGCCCGAAGACAACTTTCTCCTCTCCCAAACACAATCTTCCTGTTTTCTCAGCCTCGTCTGAACCTGCGTGACCAAACAAAGCAGCACTCAAAGAAAACTTCACAGAACACCAACTTTAGTAATTTATACCCAAATCAACACACCCCTGGCTCCAGTCTAGAATAAATTACTACAAAATTATTTATCTGCAATGACTCCCCACTCCTTTTACCTTTGCTAATAATCTCGTACGTCTTTCCTATAGATGAATCAAGGCTGAAATTCTTGGCAATCACACATTCACTACATTTATCCGGGGGTCCTCCCAGATCAGAATCACCTTAGCTCTCTCCACCAAGACTACAGGGATCTCAGCACAGGAAGGTCGGAATCCGCTTCGTGAGGGTACAGTTCAAAGGAAAAAGCGTAAGTAACAAACCTTATTTGATAAATAAATAGACGCCCACTGTCTTCATATTCCAGCACCACAAGTAAAGCTCAAGAAAGAGAAAACACCCAGAACAAACTTGGTTCATGACAGCCCAGCTATTAAGAGACGATGTTTGTGGTGCATATTTGTGGGACACACACCACAATTCGTACGGCCTATCATAAACACAGATGTTTTCTCTTCTCCTCAGGTAACAGTTTTATTCAGATCGCTTTTTATTTAAAGATAATATTTTCGGGGCGCCTGGGTGGCTCAGTCGGTTAAGCATCTGACTTCGGCTCAGGTCATGATCTCACGGTCCGTGAGTTCAACCTCCATGCCAGGCTCTGTGCTGACAGCTCGGAGCCTGGAGCCTGCTTCGGATTCTGTGTCTCCCTCTCTCTCTGCCCCTTCCCCCACTCATGCTCTCTTTCTCTTTCAAAAATAAACATTAAAAAAAAATTTTTTTAAGACTGTATTATCATTTAAAAAAATAAAGCAATTTTGTAATTATTTCAAAATACTACAAAAGGCATTAAAGCATGAGATTTTTTCATTTATCAAAAGAGGCAAAAGGGACGCCTGGGAGGCTCAGTCGGTTAAGCATGGGATTTCAGCTCAGGTTGTGAGTTTGATCCCTGTGTGGGGTCTGCGCTGACAGTCTAGAGTCTGCTTCGGAATCTCTGTCTCCCTCTCTTCCTACACCTCCCCCGCTCATGCACACATGCGCACACTCTCTCTCTCTCAAAAATAAACATTAAAAAAAAAAAGCACTACAAATCTCTGATCAGTGACTACAGCCACAAGCTGAGTAACACAGCCAACATCACCTATAGAAAGTGAGTGGACTGAATAAGAAGAATGTTGGAACCTAGTGCTTTGAGCTCGTAGTCTAGTGCTCACATACTTGCCATGAAATAGAGAATAAACTGCATGTTGGACTACTAAGCTTACATTAAGTAACGTTTGTTAAGCACTTACTATGTACTAGGGACTATGCTAAGTGCTTCGTGTGGTTACCTGACTTAATCCTCCGAAAGGTACCAATGAAGTGGCTACTACTGTTTTATAGAAGGGAAAACAGTGATGTGGAACAGTTAAGAAACTTGCCCAAACTACTAATACGGGAGGAAGCTGAAACTCCTCTCCAGGCCTTCAGAGACCTATCAGGTCTCCAAGGCTTGGACCCCCCCATCATTCCCTCAACAAGGAAGTCAGCGGTTTCCAGCACAGCAATGAACCTTTGTGACCACACACAACATCCTGCATCTCTCCACACACTCATCTCTAACACTCCCACGGCCCACCTGAGCCCTCACTAACTGGCCTTAGTCAGCTAGAATTTATTACATGGCTAGATAACTGTAAACTAGTAGTAACAGTTTCCCCAAATGAAATACACATATAGAAATGAGAAAGCAGAGAATCCCCCCATTTGGGAGGGCGTGGGGAAGAAAAGTAAAGTAAGGGGGAAAAAAAAGCAAAGCAAATCAGAATTCTTACAGAAAGCCAGGTTTACAGGTAACTCAGATATACCAGGCAACTAAATCAGAAAAGCTACATGCTCCACCCCCACTGACTTTTTCAGGGATTCACAAGGCACACTTGTATTTTAGAGCTCAGATGTTGTACAGACATCTACAGAAACTAACGGTGTCTACCATTTTGTTTTTTGTTTTGGAATCCTGTCAGTTCCCAAACTTACTTAATGGTCCCTTTCCTCCTACAACATATATTTAAACATTAAAGGGCACTGGTGTTCTAGAGAACTCACTCTGGGAAACTTTGATCCTAAAATATCTGAAAAGATGGGTGTGATCTCACATAAGAGAGAGGAGATACCTTATAGCCCTATGATCATTTTTCAGAAAGGCTTTTACAAGAACCCATGGCTACTCTGGAAGTCTCCCTTATTTTGTTTTACCCAAAGTGGCAAAGTGAAAGAAAAAAAAAAAAACAAACCCAAAAATAAAACACCCAATTGAGGAGTGTCAAGAGTGAATATCATACTTTGTTTTCTACCTTGAGAATAACAAAAATTTTAAGACTGTACTCTGACCACAATACAGCTTGAATTAACATTTAATTCCCTTGCCCCAAATGGCCTAGGAATTACAAATGTATTTTCCTTTCCTAATCCCAAAAAGACAACAGGTAGAGCCTGTTTATTCTCATTCTTTTTTTCAAGTCTTTTCAATCTTTTTCTTTTTTTTTTTTTAATGTTTATTTATTTTTGAGAGAGAAAGAGACAGAGCTTGGGTGGGAGAGGGGCAGAGAGAGTGGGAGACACAGAATGGGAAGCAGGCTGCAGGCTCTGAGCTGTCGGCACAGAGCCCGACGTGGGGCTCGAACCCACAAACCGTGAGATCATGACGGATCAAAGTCGGACGCCCAACCGACTGAGCCACCCAGACGCCCCTCAATCTTTTTCTAATGTACCATTCATTCTCTATTCTTCCATCCATATGTGCTTTTCTCTTGACGGGCCCACTTTCATCCTGTGTGCCTCTGTCCTCTCTATGTTCCCAGCTCCATGCTCAAATCACTCTCTTGCACCTGTGGACTTTCAAGATGACCAGAAAACATGCTCTCCTGCTAGTAAGTGACACGAAGTATGACACACAGGGTAGATAGCGTCAGCCACCGAAGCGCTCCTCCCCACTAATACACCGCACTCTGAACAGTGTCTTCTAATCTCCTGAAAGTAAAACCTATTTCCAGACAGGTTCTGGATGCTCCCGTTTGCGTTCTTTAGATTCTACTGGCTGAAACGTGAAATACACTAGCAAACACAATTTAGGAGTTAAAAAAGAAACACAGATGGTTCGTTAACTTACAAGTTAAAAAAGAAACAGAAGGCTGGAGCGGTGTCCCTGTTGTACATCTACATGTGTCTGGTTTTTCGGTCAGAACCCGCATCAAAAGCTCTTGAGACACAACACAGACCGCCACCAAAATATCAGTCCCACAACCAGGAACCTTCGTACAGTTAACGCGTGGAAGGAAGAATAAAAACAATGAGGATAAACTTTAAAACGGCCTTGAAATATTTTAAATTTCTAAAAGGCTTTCCTCCATACGGGCTACCTGAATATTGTCAGTATTTCATCGTGATTTCTTTCTGAGTTGGATTTCATCTAAATATGAGTAACCATCCTAATTAAGGGCAACCAGTGGACTAAAACACTGTAAGAGTAAGCCCTCTTTTAAAATAATTAGTATCTTTCTCTGTTCAACTAAAAATGTGGAGCGCAACAACATGAAGGAAAATAGAAGACTCCTCCCGTGATGGCATATAACTAAGCTAATTAAGATAAGTAAAAAAATTGTTTAGTTAGTAGCCGCCAAACTCTATAAGGAAAATAACTGTTGGTGTAATTATGCAGTTTTGTATCTCATTAGCTACCACACTGGAAGATGACGTATTGTGCAACAATGCTATTTGTTGAACCAATAAAATCTAAAGCTACTGTCATAAAGTAGTGGTTATATAGCCCCTTAGAACAGTGTATTTTTCCCTTTTAAAACCACGATATGCCCACAAGAGTCCCCAAAACACCCTCTATATTCAAGTAACAAATTACGTACTTGATCAGAGTTTCCCTAGCCTGCGCAATTGGAGAAACACAGTTTTTGACTCAGCAAAAATTACACCCTGCTCTCGTCCCACCAAGATGCCGCGAAACCAGTCTAGAAACTAAGGAAAGAGAACACTTAGTAACTAAAAGAAAAACAGAAAGAAGGGAAATAGAACAATTTTCAAACGTCAATTCGCTTCCACTTTTTCCACCTCAACATTAAATCCGTGTTTATCATGTCAACAAAAGCTATTACCATATAAAGCGAAACCTCAGTCCTCTGCTCCTCAGCCAGATACCTAGATTGTCTCCATCCACCCCCCCCACACACACACACACAACACAGCGAGATTTAAATAAAATTTAAAAATAATACTGAAATCCAGGTGATACTCAACTCATATAACACTACCCAACAAAAGTACTACCACTCACAAAACCAACTCTAGGTGACATTTTCGTGGGAGTTCCCAAAAAACTCCTGCACTCTTCATAATCCTGCTCAATGTATCAACTGTGCCTCACCATGGCTGGAACATGACATGGTCAGCCTCTGCACCATGGCACCACAAGGACGGACATTCAGCTGAGCTGCTCAGCCATGGGGCCCATGGCTTCTTATCTGACATCTTGGCCTCCAAATCTAATTTCTATTTTTCCCTGGTTTTGAACTTTAGTTATAATTTACAATATTATTACATTAACTTCCTGTCAGCCACTTCAAATCCTTCGTGGAACGCAACATAGTATATAAATGATGTTTATTCACATTTGTATCCTTTGCATTTAGTTCCTAATTCAGGTTTATTGGCTTTAAGGCTACTGTCCCAGTGCCGCTCTCGCTCAATAAAATACTTCTGTCAAATGACCACGGCAAACCTTAGCAATACCAATCATGGATGTGGATCATAAGCCACAGGCCCTGAGCTGTCACTCCTGACAATGTTTTGGTCAATGAAAAAAGGAATGCCAAAACTGATTTTAAAACTGTTTGATTCCTTGAATCTTTTCAAGGAAACCAAAACAATCATTTCATTTTTACACAATACAAAAACTCAAGGAGGTGAAAGAGACTTTCAGAATTCAATTACAGTAACCATTATTTTTACGTACTTTTCTGTTCATTTTCACTTTCTACTCTTTGTTGTTGTTGTTGTTGTTGTTGTTGTTGTTGTTTTGGTAGGTGATAAAGAAACCTATTAAAGTTCTTCCAAAGGAGTTTAATATTTATAAAAACCTATCTCAGTGATCACAGCAGACCTGTAATACCCTCGTTCTACACAAGGCAAGGCATAGTATCTCTGTACTATAATTCCTGTTTAGACAAGATTATGAGTCCCAGTGACTATGGTTTAATTATGACTCATTCAGACAAGCCAAGACATACTACTAGACAAAAAGTAAACTGCTGACTTAGAGATGTGATACTACAAACACAATAAACTCTATCAGGAAACAGGGTTTCCCAATTCAGCATCAAAAGGCACAGGCCTGGTCACTTTAAGGACAGACCTGCCTCTTCACCCCACATTTTGTACTGCCCAAAAAAAAAAAAAAAGTTAAAACAGTTTAGGGTCCAATCTAAATCTCCACCTAAACAAGGCAAACCAGTCAAACTATCTAATATTGAGGATAATAAATAAAGGATAACAACACCTGCAAATCAGTCATTAAGCACTGATTCAGTTATCTCTCCTGGCCACAAGCAACGGAGATCATGTTCAAGAACAAACAGATTTAAGACTACAGACAGGACTTCAACAGATAATATTTGTATCTGTCCAACCGGCTAATTCGGCACACTTCAATATTCTTCTTAGCCTCCAAAGGCACAAAACAGAAACAGAGTCTTCTATTCTAAACGTTGTTTAGAGAGGATCTGTCAATATATAACGAAATATCTGCTTACTGCCGGGAAAAATCTCTGTTCACCAGCCAAGGGACTTTCGAGAATGAAAGCTACATATGGCATCTCCCCTCCATGGCCTCCTAATTCCACATCGGTTTGTAGTTATTCTTGTACTACAAGAGTATCAGTTTCAGAATGTAAGCCTCATAAGCCCCCAGGAAAGCCATTCGAGTGGAACTGTTCCAGAGAAGCTCACTTTAGCTCCACAAAGAACCTAGGAGGCCCCCATCCATGACAAGAGAGAACAGTAATTGCTGTATTGGTTTACACCTCTGACCTATAAAGAGCGAAGCCTGGAGCTGTCTATAATCTATAATCCAGTTTAACATTCTGCTAGAACAGTACAAAAATGTGACTTTCACTAAAGGCACTGGCATGAAGCTAAAACTGGGATTCTCGGTGACTAATCCTGTGTCGAATGTGTTCTCATTCCCAAAAAGGCAGGAAAATTCTCCCCGTTTAAAATGGTAAATAGGAAGGCCAGTGGTGAGACCACTACGCTTCTGATGGGCTATCCGACAGGCTGTCTTCACACCTCAGATAAAAACTCCCTATTCTTCTCCACAGCATTACTTACAACGAGCAAGCCATCGGCTACGTTATTTTGCCAGCTCTTTCTTAAAGTTTGCTACGGCTATCACTTGTAAAACTAACGCACTGTGTAAAAATATATAAAATCAACTGACGGCTTCTAAATTTTGGAGCTATAGCTTATCTGGTTTAAATGCTTTTTATGCGAGGAAACTAGAGTTCAAATATGTTGAGTGATTTGAGCAAGGTCACACGGCCTATGGTAGAGTCAGGACAACAACTAGGGTCTCCTGGTTCCCAGTCTCATGTTCTTCTTCATGACCACAGGAACTCAACAACAGAAAGCCCTACTATTCATCAGTGGTAAGTGCAGCAGGCACTTCTCCTATCCCTCTGTCTTTTACAAGAAACAATTCCTCTCTGTTCTACACAATAGCCTATGTAGAAACAGAGCACACATGAGCTAAATCACTATTCAAAGGTCATTTTAATAAGCATGATGCAATACTGAGGCACAAAGCCCATGTTAAATAAGCAGCAAAATATGACCCAATAGAGGCTTTATTTAAGCCAAATTATGTATATATGTCCCCACTCCATCGTTCAACTACGATGCCACTTGACGGCAGAAATGGTTTCTTCTGGATCTCTGTATCCTATGAAGTACTATTCTTCAAAAAGTTTTGCTCAAACACTCCCTAAAACCAAACTGGGGGCAGGAGGAGCACTTCCCTGAATATTGTTGAAGTTGGTACATAAAATTTTTCATTAAAACTTCAAATCATTACAGAGGCTGCACTTTCCCTTATAGATTAATATATGCCAATCTGAAAACTGAGATCTAAAAAATAAAACAATTATGTCACTAAATGCATCCAATGAAATTGGGGCACCTGGGTGGCTCAGTCAGTTAAGCATCCGACTCTCAATTTCAGCTCAGGCCATGATCTCATGGTTGTGAGATTGAGCCCCGCGTCAGGCTCTGCGCTAGGGTATGATAGAGTCTGCTTGAGATTCTTCTCTCTGCCTCTCTCCCTATCCTCCCCTGCCCCTCCCCTGCTCACACCCGTTCTCTCTGTCAAAAAAAACTTTTTTTAATAAAAAAATAAATGCATCCAATGAAATCTGAACACCTGTGCAATCTGATACCCACTATCCTCCATTTTAAAACTGTAAGAACAGCATCTTCCTTTCTTATGTGAAACGTTATATTACTTTTTTCTCCTTGAATTATATTTCTATTTTTCTTCCACAATATTTTTAACATAATTTCTTTTATCATACTTAGGAATCCTGTAACAAAAATACGCAAATTAATTATTTTTTATTTACTTAACGTATTTCCTTTAGATTGACATTCTGTCAGTGTTATTAGTAGTATACAACTGATGAAAACAATGCAACTATGCTACAAATTCTGGTAAGTAGACATAAAAATATAAAAAGTAACTCCCCTTTTTGGAGTCGCAGGTCTTAACAAGACATAGGAAAGAAGGTCTACACCTTGATAGAAGGAAGCTTCGCGCTTCATGCCAGTGTTCTCACGATCCCTTTGTGGGAACCCTGGAGGATTTTATACCTCAGAGAAACATACAATGGTGAGATTCAAGATGAAAGAAAACTAGGGCTTTTTCTCTTGTCAACTGGAAGAAGGGCCACAACTAAAGGGAGGGTAGGAAAGAAGGAAGATGATGTGAGTGTTGACTTCAAACAGATCAATTTCAGGAAAGAGCATAAGTGTATGTTAAGAACCAGAAAATTGATTCTCTTAAAACTATCCAGCCTTGATACCTCTTGACATGCGCTGCAGTTTGAAGACCAGGGCTCTAAAGCACACTGCTGGGTTCATTTATTGGAACTCAGTAAATGTTTGTTGCATCAAAATAGTTTAAGAAATAGACCAAGGGAACAGAATAGAGACTCCAGAATTGGACCCACAAAAGTATGGCAAACTAATCTTTGACAAAGCAGGGAAGAATATCCAGTGGGAAAAAAACAGTCTCTTTAACAAATGGTGCTGGGAGAACTGGACAGCAACATGCAGAAGAATGAAACTAGACCACTTTCTTATACCATTCACAAACATAAACTCAAAATGGATAAAGGACCTGAATGTGAGACAGGAAACCATCAAAACCCTAGAGGAGAAAGCAGGAAAAAACCTCTCTGACCTCAGCCGCAGCAATTTCTTACTTGACACATCTCCAAAGGCAAGGGAATGAAAAGCAAAAATGAACTACTGGGACCACATGAAGATAAAAAGCTTCTGCACTACAAAGGAAACAATCAACAAAACTAAAAGGCAACCAACAGAATGGGAAAAGATATTTGCAAATGACATATCAGACAAAGGGCTAGTATCCAAAATCTATAAAAAACTCACCAAACTCCACACCCGAAAAACAAATAATCCAGTAAGAAATGGGCAGAAAACATGAATAGACACTTCTGTAAAGAAGACACCCAGATGGCCAACAGGCACATGAAAAGATGCTCAACATCGCTCCTCATCAGGGAAATACAAATCAAAACCACACTGAGATACCACCTCATGCCAGTCAGAGTGGCTAAAATGAACAAATCAGGAGACTATAGATGTTGGAGAGGATGTGGAGAAACGGGAACCCTCTTGCACTGTTGGTGGCAATGCAAACTGGTGCAGCCGCTCTGGAAAACAGCTCAAAAAATTAAAAATAGACCTACCCTATGACCCAGCAATAGCACTGCTAGGAATTTACCCAAGGGATACATGAGTGCTGATGCATAGGGGCACTTGTACCCCAACGTTTACAGCAGCACTTTCAACAATAGCCAAATTATGGAAAGAGCCTTAATGTCCACCAATTGATGAATGGATAAAGAAACTGCGGTTTATATACACAATGGAATACTACTTGGCAATGAGAAAGAATGAAATCTGGCCTTTTGTAGCAACGTGGATGGAAATGGAGAGTGCGACGCTAAGTGAAATAAGTCATACAGAGAAAGACAGATACCATATGTTTTCACTCTTATGTGGACCCTGAGAAACTTAACAGAAGACCATGGGGGAGGGGAAGGGGGAAAAAAAAAAGTTAGAAAGGGAGAGAGCCAAAGCATAAGAGACTCTTAAAAACTGAGAATAAACTGAGGGCGGATGAGGAGGCGGAGGTAGGGAGGGTGGGTGATGGGCATTGAGGAGGGCACCTGTTGGGAGGAGCACTGGGTGTTGTATGGAAACCAATTTGACAATAAATTTCATATTAAAAAATTAAAAAAAAATAGTTTAAGAAAAAATAGGGAGTGGGAGAAAAAAAAATGAAAAAAATGTCAGTCACTAAGAACATCTATGTTGTACTGATTTTCTTTTTTTTTTTTTTTTTTTTCTTTTTTTTTAAGTCAAATGATTAAGTTGGCCCAGAGGATTAGGTGAGATAATGAATGCAAGACACTGACAACAATGCCTGGCAGATAGTAAGACTCAGTGGATGTTACCTACCATTAGACAAATTGTGTTACTTTCTCCCCATCTGTCATACCTTTATTTAAGTAAGATTAAAGTCTTATTCAGATATGGCAGTATGATTTATTTCTAAAACGCACATATAGCTCAGTCTGCCAAAGAATAATGGTTCAGGACAGCTACTATCTTATCTTGGTACCCATTTCTATATATATATCATGACTTTTACACCATAGACATATGTAATCTGTCTGTATTAATTTGAGATTAATTACATATGTAATTAATCTGTATTAATTTGAGAAAAAAACCAAAAGGTTTTTTATGCAAACATGGCAAAAATAAGTATGGCAATGGTGAAAAATGTATTTGACACCTAGATGAAAAACCAGATTGAATTTACCTTTTAAAAATTAACAAAAATAGGGGCACCTGAGTGGCTCAGTCAGTTAAGGTCCGACTTCGGCTCGGGTCATGATCTCGCAGTTTGTGACTTCGAGTCCCATGTCAGGCTCTGTGCTGACAGCTCGGAGCCCGGAGCCTGCTTTGGATTCTGTGTCTCCTTCTCTCTCTGCCCCTCCCCCACTTATGCTCTGTCTCTCTAGATCAACAATAAAGAAACGTAAAAAAATTAAAAATAACATAAAAATTTAAAAACTAAAAAAATAAAAATTAACAAAAATACCTCTAATTCCACAGGTAAAAAAAGCCTATTGAAATTCTCCTTTTAATTCATCAATGAGACATGACTTCTCTCTCCCAGTATCTATGAAAAAAGATCCGGGAGGTTCACATCCAAGACGGAATGGCAAGAACTTCAGCCGATCGTATTTAACAGGTCAGAACCTGCTTTGTTTACAATACTTCTTGAGTTCTCTGTGTGTTAACAAATTTGCATGGAATTGAAGAGAAGTTTATTCCATCCTTATCCGATCTGCTTCTACCTTTACTCTGCCCACGAGGGTTATAGGGCACTGAGCAGTTACCAGTCCCAAGTCTAGCAGAGTTATGCCCTGTCCCCGAAAATCTCTTGCCTCACTTGGAGCTCAAAACATAGGAAACCTCAAATACACGTTCTACCACACCAGGCAAACAGGTACCACTCCAAAACACAACACGATACTGGCAACTGGAGAATAAACGTTTTTGAAATGTAATTCACGTACTATAAAATTTACCCTTTGAAAACGTACAATTGAATGGTTCTTAATATATTCGGAAGACCGCGCAATCGCCACCACTGTCTAATTACAGAATATTTTCATCACCCCAGAAAGAAATGCTGTACCCATTAGCAGTCACCCTCCTCCCTCCCCTCCCCTCTCAATTCCCCTGTAGCCCCTGGCAACCACGAATCCACTTTCTGTCCCTACGGTGTGTGTGCCGGTGTGCCGATTCCACACATTTCACCTACATGGAATCACACAACGTGTGGCCCTCTGTGTCTGGCTTCTTTCGTTTAGCATGCTGTTTTCAAGGTTTATCCGCATTGCTGCATGATCAGTACTTTACTCCTTTTAATGGCTGAAATATATTCCACTGTACAGAAATACCACATCTTGTTTATCTGTTCATCAGCTGATGGGCATTGAGGTTGTTTCCACTTTTTGACTGTTACGAATGATGCCGCTATGAACATTTGTATACATGTTTCTGTGTGAACGTATGTTTTTGATTTCTTGGGCATATACCTAGGAGTAGAATAGCTGGGTCATATGGTGACTCTGTGTTTGACTTCGTGAGGAACAGCCAAACTGTTTTTCCAAAGTGGCCACTTTATATTCTGACCAGCAGCGTACGAGAGTTCCAGTTTGGAAACTGGATATATTTTCCAAAATAGCTTCTTTACAAACCTTCTGCCTTCCTTTAAAAAATGAGCATATGAGGAAAATAAACTTCTTTATTTCACATTCCAATGTGTGTTTCAACAACTAGCCTGTTTTATAAAAACATGATCTCTAGGAAGAACATGAGCATTAAAAGAGAATACAAATGGCATGGTTATAAAATACTGAAACTTAACCAACACACTAGACTGTTCACATCTCGTAAGTGAATACTACGATTATATACCCATTCTACTTTTGGAAATGTCTCTTTTGAAATTACTTCCAAGGCCAGTTCATAAAGGCAGATAAAATCGGTCTTCTGATACCATATGGCCATACCCTTTTCCTTTTAAGGATCAGACACCATACTACTCAGCTTGATCACCCACCTAATTTGTTTTACAGACCTGAGTCCAAATGATTCCTGACCACTTCCACAAATCCAATCCAGCCTTAAAAAAAAAAGGAACGAACAAACATGGTTTTTTTTTTTCCTTACCACTGAAAATATTACTCAAAATGGAATTTTAAAATGTTTCTTATAGTACAATTACACAAGATATCATCACTGGGGTAAGCTGAGGGAAAGGAACACAGAACACCATGTACTGTTCCACAATTTCCCGTGAGTCTGTAATTATTTAAAAATAAAAAGTTTTTAAAATACAGATCTGAAAAGAGAGGCAAGATTTCAAAAGGAACATGGAAGGGAATGGAACACAATGGAAACTACTCCAAACGGGATAAGAGAAGAAAACGCAATTCGTATTACAGGAATCACCACTAGCCCAGAGAAGCCACAAAGTGCATTCTAGGGCACAGTGGAAGAGAAGGTAGAAAACGTAACAGGAGTCAGACCATAGAGCATCCTGGATGTCAAACTACAGTTTGGAACTTACCGGGTATACAACGAGGGACTCTTGGAGGATTTTTCATAATGCATGAGAAAAATAAAAGTAGGGCTTTTGCCAGATTAATATGGCAGCAGTGGAGAGGACAGACTGGAGGGAAGAGCCCAAAGGCAGAAAGATCAGTTACCGTTACAAAAGCCCAGGCATGGCAAGGTGCTAGGGGTTGGCAGTGGAACCAGACCATATGGAGCTTAATGACTTGATGCTCTGGACTTGTCCGTAAAGATTCATCTGTGGGGGCACCTGGGCGGCTCAGTCGGTTAAACGTCTGACTTCAGCTCAGGTCATGATCTCACAGTTTGGGAGTTCAAGCCCCACACTGGGCTCTCTGCTGTCAGGGCAGAGCCCACTTCAGATCCTCTGTCTCCCTCTCTCTCCGCCCCTCAGATGCTCTCACAAGCACTCTTTCTCGAAATAATGAACATTAAAAAAAAAAAAAAAAAGACCTGGGGCACGTGGGTGGCTCAGTCGGTTAAGCATCCGACTTCAGCTCAGGTCATGATCTCGCGGTTCACGAGTTCGAGCCCCATGTCGGGCTCTGTGCTGACAGCATGGAGCCTGCTTTGGATTCTGTGTCTCCTTCTCTCTCTGCCCCTTCCTCACTCACACTCTGTCTGTCTGTCTCTCTCTCTCTCTCTCAAAAATAAGTAAACATTTAAGAAAAAATTTAATAAAAGATTCCATATCTGGCATCCATTGAGATCATGCTTACAATGAAAAAATCTTTCTCTGAATCACTAAAAGGGAAAAGTTTTAACATTTCATTCTTCAGCAGGTTTATAAGAATAAAGTTAAAAAGGCAGAAACAGCTCTACCCATAACCAAAAACACAAAACAAAACAAAACAAAACAAATCAGGTCTGATAGCAAGTGGACTTTCTAACCTTGGACTGTGTCCCTTTAAGCAAATGACATTAGGGGCCCTCTTCTACTTGGGGAGAAACTTCCTCCAATGACAGCACGCTATCAGCTGCATTCTGCCCACTTTCAGTGGGAAGCTTCGCTGTAATAGTAAATTTCTGGTTGAAGAGCCCAGTGAGGTCCTATACTAACAGTTTTGTGTCTCTAATGCCATAGTTTCAGAGAGCAATCACTTCCAGAGATGTGAGGTACTGACTGCTGAAATCCAGGAGGATCCAGGGTTTTATTATCGGCTGAGCAAACAGCACAACTGATTGAGTGTTTACTGAGGGCCCGCTGCGGACTGGATACTGATGACCCAGATGATTGCAACAGTCCTGCCTTCAAAGAAGCAACAGTCTACTGGGAAACATACATAAAAAAGTCAGTGTAACACAGAGCAGTTAATGCCATTACAGAGGCATGGAAGCGACGCTTTGGTGATGATGATAATAATAACAACAGCCAATATTTATGAAGTACTTAGTATGTACAGGCCCTATTCAGAGCATTTTTCCTATATTAATTCACTATCCTCACAACAAGACTAATATTATCCATTTTTTACAGATTGGAAAACTGAAGCACAGATAGGCTGAACAACTGCATCTCAGTTCTCTGCAGCCACATTATTAACCAAGCCAGTCTGGCTCCTGTAACTCAGGGATCAAACTACCCACCCCACTATACTGTTTCCTGATGAAGGACTAATTACTGTTGCCTGGAAGGGCAGTTCAGACAAGAGAGAGCAGAAGACAGTAGATGGCATCTTTGAGACCCACCACTGAAGGGCAACCAAGCATCCACCAGACGGACAAGGCGTTTGGGGGAGAGGGTTGTTTATTTGCAGGAAGTGGCTGGGGAGACAGCACTCTGAGCACCAAGAATGAAGGAGGAGCCATAACAGGAGGGGCCAGGCATAAGATTCTAGAGTATATGGTGCAGTCAAAGAATAGTCAGAAGCATAATCTTCTCCTGGAGGACGCCTGGGTTCCAGGATCAAGTGATGAGGCCATAAAAGACTGAGGTGTTATGGGCCTTGCAGGCTTTCTATCTCAGGTAAGAGGGGCCTGTCTCAGGCCTTTACCACTGAGTGGTGTGAGCAGATCTGCGTTCGATAAAGATAAATCTGGATGAGAGGTGGAAGGTGGCCCAGAGGCCAGGAGACCAATTAGGAGGTTACACAACAACTCTGTCAAGAAACGATAAGGAGTGGATGAATGTGAGCAGATGCCTCTGAAGTGGACTCAACAGTACTTGGTGACTAACTGCCTGTGGAGGACCAAGAAGAGAAGGCAAAGCAGAGGCTCTCGTTCTGAGCAAAAGGAAGACTGAATTATAAGAGGAAGAATAATAACATGGATAATAATAGTAATAATGGCTCTAGTATTTCTTTTTGGTTTGTTTGTTTTTCAAGTAAACTCCAGCCTCGAAGTGGGGCTCGAACTCGTGACCCCAAGATCAAGAGTCTCCTGCTCTACCAAGTTAGCCAGCCAGGTGAATCTCCCTAACACTTCTTAAGCTATTATCATGTACCAGCGCTGTGCTAAACATTTGTACAAGAACGAGCTCATTCAATGTGAATAAGGTACGTTCTTTCAAAAATGGAGAAACAGACTGGAAGAAAATAAGTGATTTATTTGATTTGCACTCAGAGTTTAAAGGATCTGGAGAAGTATCCAATGGTGGACCTCTAGCAGGCCACCGAATATGTGGACTTGAGGAAAGGGGGAGGGCTAGAGGTAGAGTTACAATGGCAACACGACTACACTACTATCATTACTCCTATTGCTATTATTTATTAAGCCCTTGCTGTAAATGAGACACTGTTGGATGTTTTACATACATGGTTTCATCTAATCCACATAATCCTAAAGTGGGTCCCACTACTCTTGTTCTTACAGAAAAAGAAACCAAGAAATGAAATAAACCGTTCAGGTTGCTCAGACAGAAGATAATGAACTCACACTCAAATGCAGGTCTTTGTGATTCAGAAGAGGGCAGAGAAGTGGGGCAGAAGCCAGGTAGGGAGGGTGTGCCAAGGACTGAATTCAGAATACAATCCCTTACAAACCAGGCAGAGGAGCAGAGTAGGAAAGGGGTTTAAGAAGTAATAGTTTGCCAGGGGCGCCTGGGTTAGGTAAGTGTTCAACTCTCCACTCTGGCTCAGGTCACGATCTCACAGTTCGTGAGTTCGAGGCCCGCGCCCAGCTCTGTGCCGACAGCGGGGAGCCTGCTTGTGATTGTCTCCCTCTCCGCCCCCTCCCCACCCCCAGCTCATGCCCGTGAATAAAAACACTTTTTTTTTTTAATAGTAGTACACCAGTGAAGAAAAAGCAAACACAGAAAATATTCCTGTTTCAAAAACAAATAGGAAATCTGTAAGGGAATAGGGTAGTTAGTGTCAAATGAGACACAGAACTTACAAGTCGTGTTTAAGTTAGGTTATAGAATTAGCAACAAGGCACTGAAAACCCTTCCCAGAGCAGTTAAGGGAAAGCTCTGGGCCGGCCCTAAGCTTGCAGTAGGCACAGAAGAAAAAGAGATGACATAGAAGCTTAGTGGTAAAAGAGAGGTTCTGATAATAAAAGTAATAATGCCTCTAATATTTCTAAAGCTATTATTACATAGCAGCGCTATGCTAAATACTTTTACAAGAACGATCTCATTTAATGGTAATAAGATCAGTCAACTTTTTCTCTAGGCCTGTGGGTCACACACTGTCCCCTCTTTTCTTTTTTCTTTTTTTTTTTTTTTTAACTATGCTTTAAAAACATAATAAGTGTGTTAGCTGAGTTACACAGAAAACGGGCCGCAGGACAGGCTTGAACAGCTGGCAGTAGTTTCCTGACTCCTTCTCAGGGGGTGGTGGTTAGCAGCAAAGACTGCAGTCAGACTGACCGCATCATTATCCAGCCCTCACTCTCCGGGTGACCTTGGGCAAGTCCCTTAGCTTCTCTGTGTCTCAGTGTCCTTACCTGTAAAATGGGGATAACCACAGGAGCTATGTCTGAGGGTGTCACCAGGAGAAGTAAATCCAAATCAAGTACTCCGTTGCTAAGAAAAGTCTTATTGAGGGGCGCCTGGGTGGCGCAGTCGGTTAAGCGTCCGACTTCAACCAGGTCACGATCTCGCGGTCCGTGAGTTCGAGCCCCGCGTCAGGCTCTGGGCTGATGGCTCGGAGCCTGGAGCCTGTTTCCGATTCTGTGTCTCCCTCTCTCTCTGCCCCTCCCCCGTTCATGCTCTGTCTCTCTCTGTCCCAAAAAAATAAAAAAATAAAAAAAAAAAAAACGTTGAAAAAAAAAAAAAAAGAAAAGTCTTATTGATGTGAAGGACTTGCCAGAGGATGGGCAGACAGGAGAGAGCCAAAAGAGAAGGGGGATATCAAATGGAAAAGGACTAATTAATTTTGTTCAAGTCCCACAGAAGAAGCGGAGGGACAGAATCAGGACACTACAGGTGAGCGCACAGAGAACAGGCTCCGTATCCTAACCGCAGCTGAAAGGATAAACTGGTTCAGGGAACAGTCTGCCAACTGTCACGTGCGCACGTCTTCAGATCCCTTCTCTTCTCCTTTTCTAAAACTTGGCTGTGCATATAATATCCACCCGAGCAAGGATGAAGCTATGAATGCAAGTGTTCCCCTGCAGCAGTGCTGGTAAAAAGAAAAAATGAAGTAACAGTCCGTCGGTGGCCAAAAGGTGCACACCTGCACACCTGTGACCTGTCGAATGTGGTCATTTGGAAGAAAGAGATAAACATGCTGATGTAGAAAGGTTTCTCTAGTTTCCTAAATTTTCTTCTTTTATTTTCAGATCATTGGAGAGTCGCCTGCAAGCATAAAAAGGAATACAGAGAGATCCCACGTACCCTTGCCCTGGTTGCCCTCAATGGTGACTGCTTGCAAAACTATGGTTCAATACTGCAAGTTAATTTTTAATATAAAAACAAACATAGACTAATGTGCATATTTCACGCACTCCCTTTTGTGTATTTTAAGTGACCATACAGTTTGTGCATGTTCAAGAAAAGATTATCATTTCACCACCTCTGGAAAGTGAGAAAGGTGCGAGAGGGAAAAAAGGCAGCACACTTTATGGACATTTACAATCGTTCTTAATTACAAAGTGCAAATATTACTTTCAGGACACAGGAAGTAAACAGGTGGCGGGATTCAATTTTGAAATAAGTGGGAGCACCTATTCTTTCTTTTCTTTTTTTTTTTTTTTTTTTTTTTTTTTTTTTTTTCACCTATTCTTTCGATCCAGGGGGTTTGGTGCGTGGAAGGAGAAGGGACGAAAACTGAAGACGCTCACACCAAAGCCTCTATTTACTCAAGTCAGCAGAAAGGGGGATTCGTTCTGTCACAGACTACTCACTGCTGGGCTCTGTTCTAGGCACTGGAAAATCAAAATTTAACCAGACAGGGGCAGTCTCTGAACTCAGGAACTGAGAGGCCACTGAGAAAGGTGGACATTAACCAAAATGACACAATCATAATAATCATTACAGTACAGCACAGTTTAGAACAAGGGCTCCGAGGCCTGACTGCCTGCATGCAAATCCCAGCTCCACTGCCAAACAGTCACGTGACTTTGGACAAGTGACGTAACGCTCTGCACTTCAGTTTCCTCACCTATAAAATGGGGACAATTATAGGTCCTATTTATTTACCCATCTAACCCATAGGGTTGCTATGAAGACTTAAAAAAAAAAAAAGTCTGTATATATAAAGTGCCTAAAACAGTTCCCGGCACACAATAAACATCATGTGTTTGCTATTATCGTTGTGGTTAGTCTCATCACTATTATTTCAGGGGGAGTCTATGCCTATCTTCAGGCAAATGGAAGGTCAGGAAAAGCTTCCTTGAGGAAGCGACATATAAATGAATTTCCAAAGATGAATAGGAGTGAAACAGCACAAGAGAAAAACTCTCTGGCACAGGGAAAAACATACACAAAGACCCTATGCTAAGAAGGAGTCTGGCACGTGAAGAATTTGACAAAAGGCCAATGAAGCTGGGAGCTGGGGCTCAGAGAGGAGAGAGGAGAGAGGTGAGAGGCTGGACAACCAGAAAGGGCATGTTAAACTTAGGAATTTTATCTTTATCTGAATAACAGAAGGTATTATAAAATAAATTTGTTGGTTTTTCTTTTCTTCTCTTTTCTTTTTTCTTTTAAGATCACTTTACTGGACTATGGAGTCGTCTGTGATAGAGGGAGGTAAACATGAGCTTACCAAAAATGGGTAAAGATTTAGAAAGAACAGTCATTCTGGTGAAAGAGAAAAGAAATCAACTACAGACAAGAAGACTACTAAAGAGAATCACAAACACAGATGAGGGTAGAAGTCATGAATTAGCAATAGAACAAATAAACACGATTCAATCATTTCTTCAGGCCCCAAAGCAGGAACCCAGAAAACGGGCAGTATTGTTAATCCACAGCTGGAGATGTGCGTGGCAGATGGGAGAGAAGAACAAAGGTGCAGGACTGAGGATACTTCTGACTCACTGAAAGTGACCAACTGTGTCCACGTGAACAAAAGGGATGCCAGGAAGAATGTCACGAATTTGGAGACCGGCAGGATTTAAGGGGCTGGAGGCCTCAGTGAAATCAGAGAATTGAGTTTAGCAAACGGCAGAACTAAAAAGACAGGAAATTGTGTCCAGAGAGCAAAATTTCCAAATATGTGATTTCAGAGGTGGAAGTCTGACCTGCTGCAGGAATAGATTGCTACAGACAAGCAGAGGAACAGATAGCCACAAAGATCAAGCCAGAACGAGATTAGAATGTTGGACAAGCAATCAACATAAACATTAAAGAGACAAGAGATCATGGAAGGAGTAAAAGTAAACTACTTACAAAGATTAGGAATTAAATATACAGTTACGTTTTTAAATACAATGCCATAAGGAATGTATTTTTAAGTATCTACAATAAAACAGGGATGCCTTGCTAATAACAAAGCTTCATCTATTCATTTAGCCAGAAAATTTTCAAAGATTCCCCGAAAACCATTCCCGAAAAAAAGCTCTCAGAAAGACAAAAAGGGAAGGAAACTTTCTCAACTTGATGACTATGTGTCACAACTCAAGGGCAAGCATCATCAATAATGGTAAAAACTAAAGACATACACAACCCAAAACCTGGGAGAAAATCTTTACGAAACATCCATCTGACTTAAGGACAGGTATCCACAATACACTAAGAACTCTTAGAATGCAACAACAAAAAAACAAACAACAGAAGGCAATTAAAAAATGGGCAAAAGATCTGAACCTCACCAAAGAAGATACACACAAATAGCAAATGAGCATATGAAAAGATGCCCACCTCTTCTGTCACTGGGGAACTGCAAATTAAAAAAATGAAATACGGGTATATCCCTATTAGCACGGCAAAAGTCCAAAACAATGAAAACACCGAACGCTGGCAAGGACATACGGCAACAGGAACTCTCATTCATCGCTGGTGAGAATGCAAAACCGTACAACCACTTTGGAAAACCACTTTGGTGGTTTCTTACACAACTAAGCATCTACTCTTACCATATGATCCAATAATCACGCTCTTTATATTTACCCGAATGAGTTGAAAACCCAGGTCTACAGGAAAGCCCACACGTGAATGTTCAGAGTAGCTTTATTTACATTTGCCAAAACTTGGAAGCAACCAAGACGTCCTCCAGTAGGTAAATGGATAAACTAGGGTACATCCAGATAATAGGATAATATCCAGTGATAAAAAGGACAGAACTACCAAGTCTGCATTTTTTTGACATCTTCTTTTTTTTCAGTTTTTATTGAAGTTCCAGTCAACATACAGTGTAATATTCATTTCAGGCGTACACCATAGTGATCCAACAATCGCAGACAAGACCCAGGACGCATCATGACAGCACACTCCTTAATCCCCATCACTATTTCACCCATCCCGCCCACCCACCTCCCTTCCAGTAACCAGCAATTTGTTCTCTATAGTTAAGAGTCTGTTTCTTGCTTTGCCACCCTCCCTCTTTCTTTTTCCCCTTTGTTTGTTTGTTTTGCTTCTTAAATTCCACATGAGTGAAATCGTATGGTAGTTGTCTTTCTCTGACTTATTTCACTTAGCATCATACTCTCTAGCTCCATCCATGTCATTGCAAATGGTAAGATGTCATTCTTTTTTTATGCCCAAGTAATATTCCATTGTGTGTGTGTGTGTGTGTGTGTGTGTGTGTGTGACCATCTGTGCACGTGTGTGTGCCACATCTTCTTTATCCATTTATCAGTCAATGGACACTTGGGCTGTTTGCATAATTTGACTATTGTAGATAATGCTGCAATAAACATCAGGGTGCATGTATCCCTTTGAATTGGTATTCTTCGGTAAACACCTAGCAGCGCAATTGCTTAAATATGCATTTTAATAAGATCCCTTGGGTAACTTCTGTGCATATAAAATTGAGAAGCACTATATTAGGTGGTATTATTATCATCATAACTATTCTTCAACGTTGTCACTAAAAAAAGAGCACAAACATTGGGAGAGTTCAAATTATTATTCGCTGATGATTATGATTAGTCTACCTTTAAGAAGAGAGGGAGAATCAACTGTAAAAGGAAATTTTGAAACATTCTCTAAAGTGACAGTAATTAAAACGTGTAGTACACATACACAGATAAGTACTCTTTATCAAGAATATATGTTGAGAGGTGCCTGGTTAGCTCAGTCAGTGGAGCATGTGACTCTTGATCTCAGGGATGTGAGTTCAAGCCCCATGTCTGGTATAGCGATTACTTGCAAATAAAATCTTTTTAAATAAATTAAATAAATAAGAAAGGGTATATGTTAACAAGAGAATTTCAAATAAGTATATAAGTAACAAATTATTAGGACAACTGGCTACCAATATTTTTTTTTGAAAATCCAGATCCTTATCTCACATTATACTGAAAATATATTCCAAGTGGATTAAAAACCTAAATATTAAAAATAAATTTACAAAGCACTAAGAGAAAATATGGGATATATTTTTTAAGTTTATTTATTTTGAGAGAAACAGAGAGAGAGTGCAAGTGGGGGAGGAGCAGAGAGAGGGGGACAGAGGGCCTAAGGCAGGTTCTACGCTGGGAGCAGACAGCCCGATACGGGGCTCAAACTCACAAACCATGAGATCATGACCTGAGCTGAAAGCAGACTCTTAACTGACTGAGCCACCCAGGAGCCCCTAGAGTATTTTTAATGTTCAAATAGGATACCATAAAACTCCTAAGTATACCTCTCCTGAGGATACTATAAAACCCAGAAGTCATACTGAAACTACAGTTTAAAAAAAAAACAAAACCTTTTAGTGCTCACCTCGGCAGCACATATACCAAAACTGAAACAATTCGGAGGATGAGCACGGCCCCTGCATGGGGGTGACACACAAATTCATGAAGCAATCTGCATTTTTTATAAAGACAGGTAATAATAAATAAAATCTTTTAAATAACAAGAAAAAGCACAAAAGTTAAAAGTTAAGACAAATGCTATGAAAGAAAATACTGAGCAAAGCATTAATAACCTTATAGGACTTTTTTCTTTTTCTTTTTGTGTTTTGAGAGAGAGTGAGTGGTGAGGGGCAGAGGGAGAGAGAGGGAGAGAAAATCTTCAGCAGGCTCCAAGCTCAGCAAGAGCCCTACTCAGAGCTCAATCCCATGACCCTGGAATCGTGATCTGAGCCGAAATCGAGCGCTGGATGCTCAAACAACTGAGCCACCCACGTGCTCCACCTTATGACTTTTCAAAGGTCTGAGGCATGAAGAAGAACTGAGAGAGGGGCGTCTGTGTGGCTCGATCCATTAACCATCTGTCTGACTCTTGATTTTGGCTCAGGCCATGATCTCACGATTCACGGGATGGAGCCCCACATCGACAACGCAGAGCCTGCTTGGGATTGCCTCTCTCCCATGCTCTCTTACCCTCCCCAGCCCCTCAAAAAATAAACATTAAAAAGAAAAAGCTAACAGAAAACTGGAGGTGGGGAAATAAAATAGATTTTATAGACTCATATGTAAAAAGACTAAATTACAAAAGCTGCAATAGCACAAAATAAAATAAATCCCTAAAGGGGTGCCTGTGGCTCAGTCTGTTGAGTGCCCACTCTCGATTTCGGCTCAGGTCATGATCCCAGGGTTGTGGGATCGAGCTTCATGTTGGGCTCTGGGCTGAGTGTGGAGCCTGCCTGGGACTCTCTCTTTCCCTCTGTCCTCTCTTGTGCAGTCTCTCTCATTCACTCAATCAATCGATCAGTCAATCAATATGCTTTAAAAATAAATAAAATAGGGGCGCCTGGGTGGCGCAGTCGGTTAAGCGTCCGACTTCAGCCAGGTCACGATCTCGCGGTCCGTGAGTTCGAGCCCCGCATCGGGCTCTGGGCTGATGGCTCGGAGCCTGGAGCCTGTTTCCGCTTCTGTGTCTCCCTCTGTCTCTGCCCCTCCCCCGTTCATGCTCTGTCTCTCTCTGTCCCAAAAATAAATTAAAAAAATAAATAAATAAATAAATAAATTAAATAAACCCCTAAAATCTACCTATAAATATGTGCATGTGCACAGCCAAAGATACAAAACATATGCTAAACTGATCCTAGTGCTTATCTCTAGAGTGTAAAATCAGGAATGGAAAAAGCACTTTGCTTTTTTCTTTATAAATTGCTATAAACTGCACTCCAAACAAAGAACCTGCTCTTTTTTAAACTTATCTTCGTTCAATTATGAAAGGAAAAAGTAGTGAGTGATAGTCTTAGCTTAAAAGGCCAATATTTTCATAGGAATCACAAGCTTCCTGTTTTTCTCAATAAGTACTTAACTCCCTAAGCTTGTAACATTTGGAAAATATATTTTTGTTATCAAACGTTTCCTAAGAATCCTTGAAGTAAAACTATGCCAACTTCTCCTCCCCAAATGGACCACAATGTTCAATTTCCAGTGGCCCTCTGTTCAAAGCTACGTCCAACCTAATTTCAAAAGCAAAGTGTCTAAACCGGGCAAGAAATTTAGCAACGTAACACAGAATATCGAAATGGAAACCACATGTCCAAAATACGCCTAATAGTAACAGACAGCAACTGTTTAAGGGTAACTGCAAGTAACTCCATATTCGCTTCAGTTTCAATTCTGAATCATTTCTCGGTCACCAAACTAGGGAAAAAAAAAAAAATTGAGCCATTTGTCATCTCTGACTAAACACAGGCTTCAGCCCTCAAATCACTAAGGGTAGAGAAGTAAATGCCCTTGAGAAGACGGCCAGTGGAAGGGTTTTTCCAGAAAAAGTGGTTCACGTACACAGCAGGAAAATCTTGTACTGTAGGGACTCGGTTACCACCTTAATTCCCTCAACCAATTTGAAACTACTGGAAGTAAATGACTAAGAAGTAAAACATATGAGAAAAGATGAAAAAAACATTCCTACATATCGAAAGCACATGAAGTGGTTCAAGTTTGCTTTTTAGTTGCCTTTGCTAAAGTTAGAATATTAAATTATTTCACTCTGGATGAATCAGAAACGAGCTTCACTGGTTTCTTACAACGTATTTAAAATTTTCAGCTGCTATAATGAACCACGACTCAGAGGGTTTTGGGGTTTTTTGTTTGTTTTTACTACTTATACTTAACAAAATGTATTATATGTGGGTCTCCCCAGTACTATTCTTCACATCACTGGACATGAATTTATTAAAGTCATAGAGTAAAACTGCCCGTCCCTGGAACAGAACACACTCCCCTTTCCCTAAAACTGTCACTCAAACACGTTTAAGCTAAAACCATCAGTAGCCGTATCTCAGAAGATCTGAATGTAACTACAATGAAACCATAAGCGAGTGAGGGGTGGCATTCCCCCACAAAGGCAAGAAGAGATTCATTATCTCCCACCACACAGGTAGCAGGCAAGGTCTCTCAGTTTCTAGAGCACCCCACTACTCAGGGCAGCATCACTGCTCAATCGAAATTCAGCTGTCCAGATACTTGCAACCAAAACAAACTGCGGCATCTGGTTTCTTTTTTTCAAAAGGTAAACGATCCCTCTGGCCTGATTTACTAATAAAGATGTGAGTAAAGAGAAATGACCAGGAGGCACCTGGGGGGGTTCAGTCAGTTAAGCGTCTGACTCTTGGTTTCGGCTCAGGTCGTGATCTCACAGTGAGTTCGAGCCCCACATTTGGGCTCTGTGCTGACAGCACGGAGCCTGCTTGGGATTCTCTGTCTCTCTCTGCCCCATTTTCTCTCTCTCCCTCTCTCTCTCTCTCTCTCTCTCTCTCTCTCTCTCTTCCTCTCTCAAAATAAATAAAGTTTAAAAAAAAAAAAAAGCAAGCAAGAAAGAAATATTCAGGAGGACAGCATACCCAGATCTTAAATTCTTAAGGTTCTTAAGATTCCTCACCTTTTAAGAGAAAGGCCTTGTCAGTAATGTTAGAAATTGCACAGTGTCTTGTATTCAGTCAAAACAAAAACAAAAACAAAAACAAAAACACCTCTTCAGGTGCACTGATAACTTTGCCAGTGAGCATGGTAACACGAAGGTCCAGGAAAAGTGTGCGATAAGAGTGCAGCGTTAAGGATTCATGGAAAGAGGGGCGCCTGGGTGGCTCAGTCGGTTGAGCTTCCGACGTTGGCTCAGGTCCTGGTCTCCTGGCTACTGAGTTTGCGTCCTGCGTCAGGCTCTGTGCTGACAGCTCGGAGCCTGAAGCCTGCTTCGGATTCTGTCTCCCTCTCTCTCTGCCCCTCCCCTGCTCATACTCTGTCTCAAACATAAATAAACGTTAAAAAATTTTTTTTTTAATTCACAGAGAAACAGGTCAAGAGAAAGACTCAAAACTAAGGTCAAAGTCCTTTATTATTTTTAATGTTGAAATCACCTCTGCACTGAGATGCAACCTTCCTCTTGTAATTTGTCAGTAACTACCAAAAACATTTTTTAAACAGCTCCGAGGGCTTGTTTTATGCAATTTATAACACACTTCATTATCATCAGAGAGAGACCAAAAATCATAGACCCCAATGCCTTTGTAATTATCTCTTGAAGTATTTTAAATGGAAACAATATACTATTTATTGTGTCCTGATCTTAACTCCTTTTTCTTCACTGTTGAAGAAATTTAGCTACAAGGCATTTTACCCTCAGTAGTAGTTCAGTATTTAACAATAGCTTACATTTCTTTTTACTGATAAACACTGCCACAAATTAGGATTAACAATATGATTGAGGAAGTTCTCACAATGAACTTTATGATCATTAGCTACAACCCACATCTTCTACCAACAACAGCCCCTTCAGAAAAAAAGGTCACCTTAAAATAGAACTTAAGTTCTTTCCACAGAAAAGGATGGGTAATTAGTAACTAAACAGCTTACAAATTGAGTTCCTTGGAAGCACTCAAACTATTATGAAGTAACGTATCTGAACTGCATTCGACTTTTAATGGCTAGAAATCTTGTTCTAGAGAAAATTCAAAAATCGATCCCACAGAAAATAATTTGTCTCTAGTGATTATTACCTGACATAAAAATGAAATATGGTTTGACTTCTTGCCTTGCTCTGACAAATGACTTTATTACTTTAAAAAATGAAAAGATAGGATAAGGACTAAATTCCAAAAACACAATTCATAAAAGAACAAATGGATCAACTGGAATTCAAAATAAAAACTCTTGCTTTTAAAAGACACTGTTGGGGTGCCTGGGTGGCTCTGTCAGTTGACTGCGAAGCCCACATTGGGCTTGTGGCTGTCAGCATAGAGCCCACTTTGGACCCTCTGTCCCCCTCTCTCTCTGCCCCTCCCCTACTCACACTCTCTCACTCTCAAAAATAAATAAAGCATTTCAGAAATAAATACAAGACACTGTTGAAGGGATGGAAAGATAAGCCACAGAATGGAAGAAAATCTTTGCAAAGCATGTATCTGATAAATGATGTGTGTCCAGAACAAAGAATTCTCAAAACTCAACATTAAAAAAACAAACAACCCAATTTTTAAAAACAGGCAAAAGATTTGAACTAGTGGGGCACCTGTGTGGCTCAGTCAGTTAAGTGTCCGACTCTTAATTTTGGCTCAGCTCATGCTCTCGTGGTTCGTGGGTTCAAGTCCCATGTCAGGCTCTGTACTGGCAGCATGGAGCCTACTTAGGATTCTCTCTGTCCCTCTCCCTCTGCCCTTCCCGCTTGCTCGCTCGCTCTCAAAAAATAAATAAATAAGCTTAAAAAAAACAAAAGATTTGAACAAGCACTTCACCAAAGATACACAGCTGTCAAGCACATGAAAAGATGTCAATATCCTTAGTCATTGGGAAAATGTAAATTTAAAGCACAAGACAGCATATACAGCTATGAGAATGGCTAACTAGATCCCTCAGATACTGCCAGACAGAACGTAACATTATACAGCCACTTTGGAAGATAATTTGGCAGTTTCTTAAAATGCTAAACACACACCTATCATATGGTTATGGTCATATAACATAGTTATATGACCCAGTGGTCCTGCTCCAAGGTGTTTACCCAAGAGAAATGAAAACCTAAGTCTACCCAAAGTTCCACATCAAGTTTCCAGCAGCTTTATTCATAATGGCCAAAAACTAGAAACAATTCAGGTGTTCATCAACAGAAAAATACATAACCTAATCCTCTTATGCCCACACAATGTGACACTACTCAGATACACCACTCAGCAATGAAAAGTAACAAACTACCATACAGATGTACAGACAACAACAGTGAATGAATCTTTTTTTTTTTTTTTTAATTTACATCGAAATTAGTTAGCATATAGTGCAACAATGATTTCAGGAGTAGAGTCCTTAATGCCCCTTACCCATTTAGCCCATCCCCCCTCCCCACTCCCTTCAGCAACCCTCAGTTTGTTCTCCATATTTATGAGTCTCTTCTGTTTTGTCCCCCTCCCTGGTTTTATATTATTTTTGTTTCCCTTCCCTTATGTTCATCTATTTTGTCTCTTAAAGTCCTCATATGAGTGAAGTCATAGGATTTTTATCTTTCTCTAATTTCCCTTAGCATAATACCCTCCAGTTCCATCCACGTAGTTGCAAATGGCAAGATTTCATCCTTTTTGATTGCTGAGTAATACTCCATTGTGTATGTGTGTGTATACATATATATATATATATATATATATATACCACATCTTCTTTATCCATTCATTCCTCCATCGATGGACATTTGGGCTCTTTCCATCCTTTGGCTATTGGTGATAGTGCTGCTACAAACATGGGGGTGCATGTGTCCCTTCGAAACAGCACACCTGTATCCCTTGGATAAATGCCTAGTAGTGCAATTGCTGGGTCATAAGGTAGTTCTATTTTTAGTTTTTTTTGAGGAACCTCCATACTGTTTTCCAGGGTGGCTGCACCAGCTTGCATTCCCACCACCAGTGCAAAAGAGATCCTCTTTCTCCGCGTCCTCGCCAACATCTGTTGTTGCCTGAGTTGTTCATGTTAGCCATTCTGACAGGTGTAAGGTGATATCTCATTGTGGTTTTGATTTGTATTTCCCTGATGATGAGTGATGCGGAGCATTTTTTCATGTGTCGGTTGGCCATCTGGATGTCTTCTTTGGAGAAGTGTCTATTCATGTCTTTTGCCCATTTCTTCACTGGATTATTTGGTTTTTGGGTGTTGAGTTTGATAAGTTCTTTATATATTTCGGATACTAACCCTTTATCTGATATGTGCAGTGAATGAATCTTAAACACAGGATGCTGATGTGTCCTGGTTAAAGTCACTTACATGAAATTCCAGAATAGGCAAAGACAACCTATGCTGACAGCAAATTAGGGGTTTTCTGGGGTTAGAGGAGGTGGGAATGAATGCAAAGGGCACTAAAAGAACTTTTGGGGATAACGGAGAACTTCTACATGCTGATGGTGTGGGCATTACATGGTTGGCCAAAAGGCAAACTGAATACTTAAAATGGTTCAATTCCCTTGTATGCAAATTATGTCTTAACCAAGTTGATTACAAATATTAAAACATTATTTCAGGGGGAAAAATCCATGAAATACACTGTTTCTTAAGATGTTTATAGTACCTTCTGGTAGATTAGTTTCACATCTTTGATACTCTTACAAAGAATCTCAAAAAAGGCTGGGATTATTATCCCATTTTATAAACTACAGGGTGGAGGGGAAGCAGGCTATACAGTAGAAGCAATTAGAAGCATGAGTTCAGAGCAGAACATTACACAGAGCAGATTTATCAATGGCAATCAAACTACCACCTGACAAACAGGCAGGACGGGATAAATGAAGTGCTGGGTCTTGATCTGCTGGAAAAAACTGGCTGAGCCACATAAAAAAATAAAGAGCCAAAAAATATATAAATTCCCAGGAAGAAGGTAGTTAAGAAAAGGCAGGAAATGCCTAAAGTCAACATTACCTATATGTACCACACATCTCAAATTAAAAAATTTCTAACATGACTGGCTTTAGTCATATGGAAAACAATTACTTTAATACAAGTAAAGCACACAGAAGGAGCTCAGAACCCAATATATCAGATCTGAACCCAATTCTGTTGTTGACTCACTCACACTTTATGAAGGTCACTAACTCTGAGGGCCTCAATGTCCCTCCCTTTTTTTTTTTTTTTTTTTTAAATTTTTTTTTTTTTCAACGTTTTTTTTTTTTTTTTTTTTTTTTTTTTTTATTTATTTTTGGGACAGAGAGAGACAGAGCATGAACGGGGGAGGGTCAGAGAGAGAGGGAGACACAGAATCGGAAACAGGCTCCAGGCTCCGAGCCATCAGCCCAGAGCCTGACGCGGGGCTCGAACTCACGGACCGCGAGATCGTGACCTGGCTGAAGTCGGACGCTTAACCGACTGCGCCACCCAGGCGCCCCTGTCCCTCCCTTTTTAAAAATAAAAATATTAATTCTGGTCCCTGAATGGCCCTTTGGGGCACTACAAAAATAGAGAACTTTTGTGAAAAAGAATTTTTAAATTATACAGTCAAGTTATATTCTCTGTGCAAAAGCATGTGACTTAGAATACACTACATTATCATCAAATCAAATAATTTTAACCTTAAGAGTTAAAAATGGCTCCCCAGCCCACAAATGGCTCCAAATAGCCTATAAGACCAAGTCCATATGCCTCAGCTAAAAAATCATGTCCTTTATGAACCCACCCCATCCCATTTATCTAAAATATACCAAGCCAGGGGTGCCTGGCTGCCTCAGTCAGTAGAACATGTGACTCTTGATCTTGGGGTTGTAAGTTCGAGCCCCACATTGGGTGTAGAAATTTATTTAAAAAATAAAAATAACGGTGCCTGGGTGCTCAGTCGGTTAAGCATATGACTTCAGCTCTGGTCGTGATCTCGTGGTCCGTGGGTTCAAGCCCCACATCGGGCCCTGTGCTGACAGCTCAGAGCCTGGAGCCCATTTCGGATTCTTTGTCTCCCTCTCTCTCTCTGTCTCTCCCCAGCTTGTTCTCTCTCTCTCTCTCTCTCTCTCTCTCTCTCTCTCAAAAATAAATAAACTTTAAAAAAATAAATAAATAATATAATAAAATAAAATAAGGGACACCTGGCTGGCTCAGTCACAAAAGCATGTGACTCTTGATCTCAAGGTTATGAGATCCCACAATGGGAGTAGACATTGCTTAAAGAAATAAGTATTTTTTGGGGCGCCTGGGTGGCGCAGTCGGTTAAGCGGCCGACTTCAGCCAGGTCACGATCTCGCGGTCCGTGAGTTCGAGCCCCGCGTCGGGCTCTGTGCTGACAGCTCGGAGCCTGGAGCCTGTTTCAGATTCTGTGTCTCCCTCTCTCTCTGCCCCTCCCCCGTTCATGCTTTGTCTCTCTCTGTCCCAAAAATAAATTAAAAAAAAAAAAAAAAAATAAGAAATAAATATTTTTCAAATTAATTAATTAATTAATTAATTAAATATACCAATCCAAATTCATCTACTCTCCCCAAACATAATATGTTCCTTCCTTGGACATGCTGCCTCCATACTCCTGGAGGCAATCCAACTCTTACACTTTGTTTAAAGGTGATCCCAAAGTCCACTGGCCTAATACAAACTTTGCTCGTCCTTTAAAAAAAAAAAAAATTGCTTATCCTTAATCCAGTGTTCGTTTCCATGCTCTGAATTTCCAGTGCCCACTCAGCACTATGAAATACAGCATTCGATTTTACTCCACATTTTCCTATTCTCTAATTAGATTTTGCTTTTGGAGCCTTATATGTATCTTCCCCTATAAGAAGCGATGAGCCTCATGGACAGAATGGCCTCTGTCGTAACACACCACACTTGCCACTCTCTCAGTGGTGCTGCATTACAGACGGGCTCACATGTGAGAGGGCAGAAATCTGCACTGCACCCCATTTGGGCAGCACTGGCAGGAATCTGGGGAGTCCAGCTGGAAGAAGGCAGAGGGGTGTGTCTGATGCTTCTACCTCTAAATTGCTAGGTGTTTTGGTTTTTTGTGGAGTTCTTTTTTCTTTGTTTTTATTACGGAAACTCTTAAGTAGAGAGAAACAGGATAATGATCCTGCTGGACCCATCAGCTAGCCACAACAATTATAAATAAAAGGCCACTGGAATCTAGACTCCTGACCACTTCTTCCTCTCCCCAGCAGACCCCAGATATTATATTATTATCTCATCCTTTTGTACTTCCATATATATTTCTAAAAGGGGAGTGTGGGGAATAAGTTTAGGAATTCCCTGAGCTTGCACCCATGGGGAGAACCACGATAAAACCACGACAATCCTCATCTCACCTGAAAAGATCGTAATTCCTTACCATCAAATATCCGGTCAGTGTTCAAATCTCCCTATTGTCACGTGATTCTTTTATCAGCGGTTTGTTCAAGTCAGGAACCACGATTACTTCAAGAGTAAAAGTGTTTCCTTTTCTCCAGCTCCATGGTCCTTCAATTTAATACACTCATCTTCTTCATTTTCAGGTGTAGGCAGACGAGCATTTCCCTTTCCCAGTACCCTCTGCTCTCCCACTCTATAAGAAAATATTCCTTCTCAAAAAAAAAAAAAAAAAAAAAAAGAAAATATTCCTTCTCATTCCCAGCACTGAAGTGCCATTACCTCAGCGCTTTTGACACATTCAGAAAAAAGCATTTAATTCAGTGGTCCAGCCTCCTTCCTTCACAGTTACGTTGCCATATTTCACTTACTGCTCAGGAAGTTTTGAGCTCTAATATCATATAAATGTAAGTTTTGTAGGCCCCCATTAAAAGATTACTTTCCATTCCTATTAATCTTTTGGAGGAGCTCAATTTTAAATTTTAAGTTACTACATGGTCAGCTTCCCATTTTAACTGAGTTAATAGTTGGTAGGACATTTAAGCCTAACAGATTACAGGCACAGTGCTAAGAGATCAACAACAGGTTAGCTCCATTCCTTAGCCATGAATTTCATCCCTCATTAAGCACAAGGGGAACCAGACAAGAAGGTGTGCAATAATCAGCTCAAGTACAAACTCTCTACTGGCAAACAATATAAATGCACACAGTGAATCAGTGGGGCCATCTTCATTCATTTGCAGCACGATTAAGATAAACAGCAAATTTAGGCAAACAACTGGGAAGAATTAAAAAAAAAATTTTTTTTTTAAAGCATAATCTTCACAATGACCTCTAATATAACTTGGACATTCAGCAGGGCAGGGTGAATCAAAACACTTTTATCACCTGCTGACTTGGGCTCAGCATTGTAGACGACAAAAAAGAACATGACAGGCTCTGCCTTTAAGGAACTTACACTCTAGCTGGTAAGACGAGACTAAGACACTTCAGCAATTAGCCCACAGTATGAGATGTCACTAAGCACTCCACTGCATGAATCAGATTTAAAGTAGTGTAGCTCACAGAAGAGTCGGGTCAGCAAGGGCTGAAGAAGTCCAAGAGGGTTACAGAAAGCTCAGAAGAGGGGCGCCTGGGTGATTCCATTGGTTAAGCGTCTGACTCTTGATTTCTGCTCAGGTCATGATCTCACGGTTCATGGGTTCAAGCCCGACGTCGGGCTCTGTGCCAACAGCTTGGAGCCTGGATGGAGCCTGCTTCAGACTGTGTCTCCCTCTCTCTCTGCCACTCCCCCACTAATGCTCTCTCTCTCTCTCTCTCTCTCAAAAATGAACATTTTTTTTAAAAAAAGGGTTTTTTTTTAAAGAAGAAGAATAAAAAAGAAGAAGAAGAAGAGGAGGAGGAGGAGGAAGAAGAGGAAGAGGAAGAAGAAGAAGAAGAAGAAGAAGAAGAAGAAGAAGAAGAAGAAAGAAGGAAGAAGGAAGAAGGAAGAAGGAAGAAGGAAGAAGGAAGAAGGAAGAAGAAAGAAGAAAGAAGAAAGAAGAAGAAGAAACCCAGAAGGCAGGGCAGGTTAGGAAGCAGTAACACCAGGACAGACTGTAACCTCATATGGACAGAGACCATGTCTTCCTCGTGTCCACAACTCCATCCCAAAACCTGCTACAGTGTCTGGAACACAGGAGCCACTCAAATATTGGCAGATGATTAGAAGGACAAATAGAAGAAAGGAAAGAAGGGAGGAAACAAAGAATAGACATTCCAGAAAAAAATCTTTTTTTAAATGAAAGATTAAACGTGGCGATTTCATGAAACAGGGAAGAATCACAGGATGGTGAGAAATTAAGTAAAACAGGTGGAATGAACCCAAATCACCCATGGTTTTAAAAGTCAGTCAAGAGAGATATAAAACTGATCCCATATTAAATACTAAAATGAACATATCCAGAAAGCACATTCTGTCGTGCTTCCACTTTTTAAGAACACTAGCAGTACAAATGGCCATTTTCCTTAAGATGATCACTCATCTTGGTGATGTTCTAGGACATAATCTGGAAAATGTACTAACACTTCTCCAGAGAACTAATACCACTAGCTAATGCAGATGAATGATTTCTCTCCCCAAATATTTTTACTATCTGGAAATGTGCCTGGGTTATCACTAAGGTCAGTTTCTTTGATAGTTGTGCAATCAAAAAGGCCTGAGATGCACCACGATTAAGGCAAAAGACTGGGGGCGGGGGGGGGGGGGGGAGAATGAGGGGGGTGACCTAGCAGAAAAGCCAGTGACTGATGCTGAAGCATAGCTTCCAGGTGATGATTTCACCAAACTGTCGACCTCCCATATTAACTAACACTCCCCTACAATGGTGGCTGCAAGTAAATCGAAAGTATTCTCCAATATTTTGCAGGATAATGTTAAAGGTTTGAGGGGAATAAAATCTAGTTGAGTCCAAAGTTTATAAGCATTCAAAATCCGTCAAGTCAAGAAGATTCTTACTCTCTCAAACTTCGCAATAGGAGAGTTCATAATTACATTATTGTATATGGATTCCCTAGACTTTTCACCCCAAGAAGTTCTAGGTCCTGGCTACCACCAGCTGTGGTCTTCAGTGGCAGCTATATCATCTCTGTAGAGAAGGACTTCAGAAAGAGCAATGTAATGGGGGAGGGGACACTGGAGAATTTTAAAGCTACTTAATGCACGGCAAGAGCATGACTTCAATTTAAATTATGTGCTTGTTCAGAGTGAGTCTGGCCAGTCCTTAGCCTCTCCAATGGTCATTTTTCCTTGGCATTCCTTCTACTCTTTCAGCCTAAATCATCTGTAACAGCCAAGGTGTCTGGTTACATATTAACAGTTACAATGACAGTGATAGAATTCTGGTTATTTAGAATTCCATTGTTCAATTTTGGTGCCTAGTGCCACCTGGTATGGCAGAAAGAACAAAACTCTTGGAGTCCTACTGACCTACTTAGAAATTTTAGCTCTACCACAGAAAAGATACGTGACCGTGGACAAGTTGCCTAACTGTACCTCAGTTTCCTCAACTAGCTGTAACAACAGACACTTTGCAAAGTTGTTGAGAAGTCAGCCTGTATGACATGAAGCATGAAGAACACGGAAAGTACTTAGCACATGGAAATTATGACGGGAGGCTGATAACCAGGCTTATGCTCACATTTCCAAATACTATTAACTATATGATAATAACATAAATCATGCTGATGTTGTCCTCCATGATTCTCACTCTCTCTAGTCCAGTTGTGGGGTGACTTAAGCTGCCCTCCTGTATTTTCATCTAATCTCTGGAAGAAGGCCCTCTCCCAGTACTCAGTCTTGAGGCCAAAAACGACTAACATTTACAGCCATCTCCTTGCCATTAGCATACTATCATCCCCTCCCTGACTCTAAGGTCTGGAGACAATCCTCTGTTTTCATTATCGCCTATTTCTGTTTTATGGCCTACGCCAAATGCACTCCCTTAACAGATATTGAACACTGTTTTTTTCCCCAGTCTATCCTAGGGAACTCTGAAAGCCTCCAGTTTCTCAAGAACCACCATACTTCGGCTTACCTTCCTAACACACTCCAAGATGGCAGTCAACCCGTGATGTTCTGCCAGTGCCTAAACGCCTTTATGTCTCTGTCAGAGGCGGACCCAGCTCCTCTCTGCCCTGGCAAACGGGATCCTGATTTTAGAATGACAGATACATCTCCATCTCTCTCTCTTCCTCTCTCCATCTCTCTCTCTCTCTCTCAAGCTTGCCTCATCCAGGTTTATTTCATATTATTCTCCTGCCACCACTTCCCTACATCCCCACCGGAACATCCCCATTTTGGGTAAAGTGACAAGGTACCAATGGGAGTTCGAAGACCTTGGTTCTTCTACCGCTACCTCTGCCACTCAAAACTGTTCAGAAGGGATATCTACTTCCTCATGGATAAATTTTTTTTTTTAACATTTATTTATTTTTGAGACAGAGAGAAACAGAGCATGAACGGGGGAGGGTCAGAGAGAGGGAGACACAGAATCCGAAACAGGCTCCAGGCTCCGAGCTGTCAGCACAGAGCCCGACGCGGGGCTCGAACTCACGGACCGGGAGATCATGACCTGAGCCGAAGTCGGCCACCCAACCGACTGAGCCACCCAGGCGCCCCTTCCTCATGGATAAAATCGTGGCCTTACCTCACAGGATTGCGTTAAGACTCAAATATGACATCTATAAACATGTTATACAGATCTGAGATATTATTATAACTATAACAAGTTTCTACTATGACTTAAAACATTTACTTTTGAATATAAAACCCTAATATATTTCTTTAAAACCACTAATTTTGGGGGGGGTTGTTTTGAGGAAGAGAGAGACAACAAGCAAATGAATGGGGGAGAGGGGGAGAGGGAGAAGAAAAGGAAGAGGGAGAGGGGGAGGGGAGGGGCAGGGGGAGGGGAGGGAGAGGAAGAATGAATCTCAAGCAGGCTTTACATTTACCATGGAGCCCAATGCAAGGCTCGGTCCCACAATCCTAGGATCACCACCTGAGCTGAAATCAAGAGTTGGATGCTTAACCGAATGAGCCACCCAGGCACCCCTCAAGTATTATTTACATTAGCAAGATTCAAAAAAAAAAAAAAAAAAAAAAAAAGTCATCCACAAGGAGACCAACTTAAAAAAAAAAAAAAAGATACATTCTTTCATGGGAATACCGTAAAGCATTTCTTTTTAATTAGAAAGCTCCTCATATAGTTATGTGTAACAACCCTCAAGATACAATAGTGAAAAAAGACACAGGCTAGTATGTAGAATTTACTACAATTTGTTTTTAAAGAGGGGTATAGTAAATAGAGATACACATTTACTTGTATACACATAAAATATCTCAGGATGCGTAAGACACTGATAACACCAACTGCCTATGGGAAAGGGGTCTGGATGGTTATAGGGTATGTGTGGGCAGGAAACTTTTCTGTATTTCACTCTTCTGTAGCTTTTAAATTTTTGAACCTCTAGTGCCCCGGATGGGGTTGGAAAGTCATCTCTTCACACAACTATAAACCTGAGCAATAATATGAACCATTAATGAGGGTGACAGTGCACCTGACAACTCATTTCCGGGGTCAGCCTCAACTTCACAATTACCACCACCTAACAGACTGTTCTCTTCTGCAGTCTCATTCCATCAAGTGACTAGAGTTCATTTATTCCTTCTCATCAAACTTCCTGACCTGCTTATTTTAAGTCTGTGTGCTGTGCATTTCCACACTCAAAATTATTTATAAATTCCGAAAACTTACTGTCTTTAGAGTCCTACTGCAAGCCCCCAGAAGGGACCTCTGGACCGTAACATTTCCTAACCTTCAGGGTTGGTCAGGGATCCATTCCGATGCTAGCTTTTCTGAACCAAAAACTAAATTCTGTCTCTTACTTACTCCAGATCGACCACAGGATCCATGCAAACCATTAATCTGAGTCTCAACGATTAGAAGGCTATGACGTAGACCATCCCCCTATTTAGAGAAGAGTAAATCATGTTAATATCTTCCAACGTGGCAGAAAAGCACTCCTTCTAAACCTTGCAAAATAACTCTTCCGTGGGGTAAGAGTGACCGAGAACATTCTCCCAAACCTAAGTCTTAAATGGTATGGCCTTAAACCTGACTTGAATGGTGCCGGGATGACATAACTGGACCTAAAACACTGCTCAGAACAGCAAAAGCACTACCTCCGTGCTGCTCTCCTATGGCAAGCAGGTTATTTTTGGACCTGGCCTATGAAATAGCACTTTGTTGACTATGAGCGTCACCCTCTGAATATTCCTTTCACATCCAACCTTGGTTTGCACTTTCTGGCACAGAGCTCCAAAACCTCAACGGAATACATAATGAAATGCCGGGTTACTTCAGCACAAAAAGGTCAAGCCTACAAGAGCTTTCTCACTGGGAAATCTCTTCAATGAAAGCATATAGAAAATTGCTGACTCCCTTTTCCCTTCTCCCTTTTTCCAACAGCTATTTGCTTTCTTTGGAGCAAATCTTCAGTCAAACACAAAAGCCAACAACCTAGCAAAGCTCAAACACAGACAGGTGTTTTGCAAGCACAGTAAATCTCAAGAGTACCTAATCAACCTGAGATAACATCTACTAACAAGCTGCTCACTGGTGTGCTGGAACAGTTAACTGCCTAAAAATCTCGCAGTTAAGACTGGCATTGAGAAAAGTCAGGAATACAACTAAAAGAAAAGTAAGCCCATTTTCCACCAACAGAAACTTGCAAAAGGAAGAATTGTGTAAGTCAACTAGTCCTGCCACACAAAAACCCTTCATTCCAGGGTTATTTTCAGTGGTGTTTAATTCTAGGGTGGAGACTAAGGGTCCCAAACAAACCTACTTTATTTTTCTGCTTTAATACTTCTAGAATCCATGGTTAGGCTTATTAAGGAAAAGTCTAAGCGTAACAAAACCACTATTTTATTTTTCAAAGAATATGGGTAATCACCTAAAATACACTTGTAAATTAGCAATTATTTAGAATCAAGAGTTTTGTCAAAGCGCTCTGGAATAATGTTCCAACAGAAAAGTAAGCAAGGATTCTTTTGCAATAGGTACGCTCTGTTCCATTAGCTCCACTCCCCAGACATTAAACTTCTGTAATACTCAGAAGACCCTCATGTTGGTTCCTGCATAAGGACGACGGGACAGAAAATCCCAAGAGAATATTCTATTTCAGACTGTAAGAATTTCTAATGTTTTACAGAAAAAAGGAGAGTCACCAAAGAAACAGAAAGTGGCTCGTGAGCAGTGTTACCTGAACTTCACCCAAGTCATATGCAATGAATTGATCTAATATTGCATGCCACAGGAAAGACATGCGTCGTGCACAAGGTGAGAAAACCAAGGTCACTGAACTGAATTCTGTACACCACTTGTAAGCAATAATTTTTCCACTATCTGCCTTTGCTGTCAGCTGGGTGCCAACGCAATTTCTTGATGCCTTTTCTGCCACCTACCCTCTCCCTGTATATTCTGCATTAAAAGATTGTGAGAAAAATGTTATTTTTTTTTAGAGATACCCAAGATTATAAAATGAGTTTTTAAAAAGGACTTAGGATGTCAAGTCAGAGCTAAAGATGTCATATCCTAGAAAAACTCCAATAAGTAACACCCCCAAACCAATTCTACTTTGCAGGCTGCCTCTTGGAAGAGATGGAACATTTAAATCAGTAATTTAAGTGAATGTTTTCTAAGGGCTAGCAACGGAGATTATGGTGCTTCCCAAACTGGTATATTTAAGAATATTTGAGCCTGACCTTCCAAATACGCTATAAGTCGTATAAAGCTATAATAATTAAAGCCACCCGGTATCAAAGCAAGTAAAGACTTAAAAGAGGCTTAAAGGGGTGCCTGGGTGGCTCAGCTGGTTGGGTATCTGATTCTTGATTTCAGCTCAGATCATGATTCTCACGGTTCATGGGATCGAGCCCCGTGTCGGGGTCCATGCTGACAGTACAGAGCCTGCTTGGTGTTCTCTCTCTCCTTCTCTCTCTGCCCTGCCCCCGCACATGCACACTCTCTCTATAAATAAGTAAAGAACTTAAAAATAAAAAATAAAAAAAATAAAAGAGCTTAGAAACATAACCAGCATGTGGAGATTTTATAGATAAAGGAAAGACATCAGGAAAGAAATAATTACTCAAGAAACTGTGATGAGACAATAAGCTAGGTATCTGGAGAAAAAGGTTCATTCATTCAGTAAATGGAAGGCCTGGCATGAGGCAGGCACTGTGCTCAACACTGAAAATAAGAACAAGGGAGGAGAAAAAAACTATACAATCATTGCCCTCAAGGAGCTTACAGTCCGGCAAGAGAAGAAAGCTATTAATAACCACAAAAATAAATGTAAAATCACAACTCCAGCAAATTCCCTGATCCCTTCTCATTCGGTTCACACCAAAATACATTCCACGTTAAGCAAAGATCTAAATTTAAAAATAAAGCCATCCTGAGAACAAACTGAGGGTTGATGGGGGTGGGAGGGAGGGGAGGGTGGGTGATGGGTATTGAGGAGGGCACCTTTTGGGATGAGCACTGGGTGTTGTATGGAAACCAATCTGACAATAAATTTCATATATTGAAAAAAAATTAAAATTAAAAAAATAAATAAATAAAATAAAGCCATCAAAGTACTCGATGAAAAAATGGGTAAAAAAATTTTTTTCATTAGAATGAGAACGGAAACTGTATGAGAAGCCATAAAGCAAAAAAACAGGAAAACCTGACTACACACATAAATTCAAATGACAAACCCAAAAACATAATCTGTAAAATTTTAAGGGATAACTAATTTCCCTAATATTCAAAAAGCTATTGCACAATACTGAGGAAAGGCCATAAAGCCCAATAGAAAAGTAGGCAAAAGGGGCAACTAGGTGGCTCAGTCAGTGAAGCATCCAACTTCAGTTCAGGTCATGATCTCACAGATTGTGAGTTTGAGGGATGAGTTCAAGCCCCACCTCAGGCTTAAGCCTCGGGCTGCTTCAGATTCTCAGTCTCCCTCTCTCTCTCAAAAATAAATAAACATTTAAAAAAGAAAAGAAAAGTAGACAAAGGACACAAACAATTCCAATAAGAAAATACAAATGGCCAAGCAGCAAATTAAATAATTTGCTAATAAATAAGTATAAACTAAAATATTATTTTTTTACCTGTCAGATTGGCTCTCTAAAAAGGTGGCTGGTTGCCAATATTAAAGAGAACAGAGAGAGCACTGTGGTACACTCTTGAGTGCAGTGAATTAGCTTGGCCTTTCTTGGAGGGCAGTTTGGCAACGTTTAAAACTTGAAGCATTCATACTTCGAAGCAGGCATCCCTCTTCTAGTGAATTACTGTATTAAATTACTGGGAGAATGAAGAACCTAGTTTCAAAAGGAGATCCTAGCACCGTATGTATCAAAATGGAAAAGAAAACATAACTTTTGGGACCTCTACTCTAAGCTGGACCCGATAAAAATGCATTTAACATTTTTATTTTTAAAAATTAAGTCTGGGGGCACCTGGGTGGCTCAGTCGGTTAAGCGGCCGACTTCGGCTCAGGTCATGATCTCGCGGTCCGTGAGTTCGAGCCCCGCGACGGGCTCTGTGCTGACAGCTCAGAGCCTGGAGCCTGTTTCGGATTCTGTGTCTCCCTCTCTCTGACCCTCCCCTGTTCATGCTCTGTCTCTCTCTGTCTCAAAAATAAATAAAGGTTAAAAAAAAAAAATTAAAAAAAAAATTAAGTCTGAGTCTTTTGAGTATTAAATAATGCAAAGCAATAAATGAAATAGAAACACTAACATAAGCGTGCAAATATACATGTGCAGAGAGGCTAACAGATATAATTTGTAATAAAAAATAATAAAAGCTGGGAACAACATTAAATCTATCAATAGGGTATAACTTAAATAAATTATAGTGTATCCATAAAATGGAATACTCGGCAGCCATTAAAAAGATTGAAACTAGAGCAAAATGTACTAACATGGGAGAAGATCAGAGATATATTATTCAAATTAAAAAATAAGTAACAAACTGGATGTGTGGTATGATCCCTTTTTAATTAAAAAAAAAAAACATAAAATGTTAACACGTGAATAGGAAAATCTGGTTATAAAATGTTAACAATGGGGTTCCCGGGTGGCCCAGTCAGTTGAGCATCTGACTCTTGATTCCAGCTCAGGTCATGATCCCAGGGTCTTGGGATCGAGCTCCACATCAGGCTCCACGCTAGGCAGGCATGGAGCCTGTTTAAGATTCTCTCTTTCCCCCTCTGTCCCTCTGCCCCTCTCCACTGCGCGCGCGCGCTCTCTCTCTCTCTCTCTCTCTCTCTCTATTTTCTCTGAAGAAAGGGAACTACTACTTCCTATGTCATATACTTGTAAAGTTTGATTATTTCATAAGACACATGTATCAGATAGATACACGGATGTTTTTAAACAGTCTTTGAGGCTACAAAATGTCCTGGAAAAGGGAGAACTATTTGAAAGTAGGAGAAAGGAAGAGAATGAGAAAAAATAGAAGAAAATATTCACAACAGACCATATAATTTCAGAGTTAGAATAACCTTACAAATTAAGAAACGAGTGCATCAGGGGCGCCTGGGTGGCTCAGTCAGTTCAGTGTCCGATTTCAGCTCAGGTCATGATCTCATGGTTCATGAGTTCGAGCCACGTGTCAGGCTCTGTGCTGACAGCTCAGAGCTTGGACCCTGCTTTGGATTCCACGTCTCCATCTCTCTCTGCCCCTCCCCCATGCTCACTCTCTCTCTGTCTCTCAAAAATAAATAAAAGCATTTTAAAAAATTAAAAAAGAAAGAAACAAGCGCATCAAAATTAAAAACTTTTGTGCTACTAACAAAACCATCAAGGAAGTGAAAAGACACCCCAAAAAGCGGGAGAAAATATTTGTAAATCATCTGATAAAGAACTTGTACCCGGAATACGTAAAGAATTCTTACAACTCAACAACAAAAAGACAAATAACCCCACAAAAATACAGGCAAAAATCGAAATAGACACTTCTCCAAAGATCTACAAATCGGCAATCAGTGCATGAAAAGATGCTCAACACCAACAGTCATTAGGAAAATGCAAATCAAAACCACAATGAAATACCACTTCATATCCACTAGGATGGCCGGATTAAAAGTTCTGGTGAGGATATAGGGGCGCCTGGGTGGCGCAGTCGGTTAAGCGTCCGACTTCAGCCAGGTCACGATCTCGCGGTCCGTGAGTTCGAGCCCCGCGTCAGGCTCTGGGCTGATGGCTCGGAGCCTGGAGCCTGTTTCCGATTCTGTGTCTCCCTCTCTCTCTGCCCCTCCCCCGTTCATGCTCTGTCTCTTTCTGTCCCAAAAATAAATAAAAAACGTTGAAAAAAAAAAAATTAAAAAAAAAAAAGTTCTGGTGAGGATATAGAAAAACTGCAACCCTCACTGATTCCTGGTGGGAATGTAGAATGGGAACAGCCATTTTGGAAAACAGTTTGGCAATTCCTCAAAAAGTTACACGTGGAGCTACATGATCGGGCAATTTCACCCTTGAGTGTATACACCCGAGAGAAATAAAAACATCTGTCCACACGAAAACTTGTATGTGAGTGTTCATAACAGCGTTGCTCACAACAGGCAAAGAGTAGAAACAATGCAAATGCCCATCAGTTCACGAACGGATAAACCAAGAGCAGTCTAGCCGTGCAGAAAACTATTATTTGGCCATAAAAAGTCATGAAATTCTGAATTCTGACATGCATCTCTGCCAGCACATATATGAACCTTGAAGACACTATGCTAAGTGAAAGAAGCCAGACACAAGAGGCCGTATTTTGTATGATTCTATTTCTATGAAATGTCCAGAAGACACAAATCTAGAAAACTGATTAGTGGTTGCTTAGGGCTGGGGGAAGGAGGCTGAGGAAACGGGTAATGACTGCTAACTGGTATATGCCATTTTTTTTAAGGGGAATGAAAATGTTCTAAAATTGTGCTGATGGCTGCACAACTCTGTGAGTATACTAAAAACACTGAATTGAGTGAATTGTATAGCATGTGAATTATATCTCAGTAAAGCTCTTAAAATATATATATACAAAAAAAAAAAAACAAAACTGGAAGCTCCATGAGGTTAAGTGATTTGGCCAAAGAAAATTGCTAGCTATTAAAAATTAAATCTGCCAACATGTGCCTGGACTTCCACACTAATGCTCAATTCATTGCTAAAGACTGCCTCAGGCAATTTTGATGGGCCAATAAGGTTCCCCAAAGAGCTGAAAAAGCAGAAAACACAAGTACTAGCATAAGAAAAGGAAGAGAAATTTAGGTAACACAACTGAAATATGGTTTTAAAATTGTATGTAACTCCAAGATGGAGTCCTGACCTAAAAAAAAAAAAATCTAGCCCCCCCCCCCCTTGATATAAGACGTTGTGACTCAGTATAACAGTACCCCTTTTACTAAGAGCTCAATTAGATCAGGGCACTGGATGCAGCTGCTGACTGAAAAGGAAGAAGAAAAATGAGATCAGAAGAGGCAGCAGGCTGAAATCACTGGCCACCCTTCTGCATGTGTCCAAGGGGCCAACGAACGACACGCTTCAAACTAGTTACTTTATTCTCAAGGGATGTAAAACCTTTTAAGGAGATCCGAAAGAACCACGCTCAAATTCGATTATGTACCAGAACTACTCTATACAGATAAAATATTTAGGTCTAATATATGAACGTGGTGTCTCTGCAGCTGACTTACACACAGAGATCATTGCTGGAATACAACTGTCCCATTTGACTAGAATAACAATATCACTGTTGATGTAGAAATGGAAAGTAAGCCAAGAACATGCAATCACTAAAAACATTATTTTGAGGATTTGGAAAAATGAGCTACTAAAAAAAAACTCATCTATTGTCCGAACGCTGCTTTATGCAACATTCTAATGAACATTTTGACAGAAGGAAGGACAACAGGAGGCAGGAAGCAGAAAGAAAGAAGAAATCCTGCAGGTGCTCATCTAATCCAAATAAGAAACACACATCTCTGCTCCTGCCTTTCACAATAAAAACAATTCTGTTTCTTGTGGCATAGGAACCAAGATTTCTTTTGCCAGGAACAGAAAACAACTTACTACATGAAAATGTCAACTTGTTCCATGGAACACTACACTGGCAGTGAACACATATAAACCTTTGAAACTAGAGAGTCTGGCTGTTTCCTCACCAAAATTTTAACATCGCTGGCCCATGATCAAATTCAATTCAGTTCACGCAAACTCTAACAGAAGTGGACAAAAATACCACCCTGAAGTATACGCTTTAAATAAAAGATTCTATAAAATATCTTGTCCCCAAATTGCTAACAACCTCCCCTTATTTATAATTTTATGTTAGTGCAGAAGCTCTCTTAACCCACCTCCACTCAACCAACCTGCCCCAATAACCAATGCTTCCCCTTCACTCTGGGAAGCCACTGGTACCCCAGCATGCAAACTGGCCCCAATGAATAGCCACTCTAACTCTCCATCTTTCTGCTTCCACCCATTGAGATGCATGCTTACCAAGAGTTGTTTCTTCCCCCAAACCTATTTATACCAGGTGCTCTTGTTACTAGTCATGTGAAATCAGGGAGGAAAGAAAGGCATGTTTCTATGAAAACTAAGTTGAATGCTTAAAGAGACTTGGTGAGGTCAAATTAGATGTAGATGAAACAGATGGAAAAGACTGGCGGGGTGGGGCGCCTGGGTGGCGCAGTCGGTTAAGCGTCCGACTTCAGCCAGGTCACGATCTCGCGGTCCGTGAGTTCGAGCCCCGCGTCGGGCCCCGCGTCGGGCCCCGCGTCGGGCTCTGGGCTGATGGCTCGGAGCCTGGAGCCTGTTTCCGATTCTGTGTCTCCCTCTCTCTCTGCCCCTCCCCCGTTCATGCTCTGTCTCTCTCTGTCCCGAAAATAAATAAAAAACGTTGAAGAAAAAAAAAAAAAAAAAACTGGCGGGGGGAGGGAATCATAAAACTCAAGAGGGATCCTGTGCTCATACTGCTTCACAAATGCCTTTCAATTAATGCTCTGCTTTAAAAAAGCAAAACAAACTGGAAATCAAAGATGATAAACTCTGGGTACGTTTAACGCAAACAAGATGAAGGAACTCCAATCAAGACATCAACACACCAAGAAAGGCCTTGGCCCTACATCAAAAGATTAGCTAGTGAATGTGTTTCTTAAATTGCGAAGAGAAAGAGAAGGAGAGGAAACCTATAGAGTAAAACAAACAAATTAAAAACAAAAACAAAAACTTAAGGAGCATCAATTACAATGTATGGACCTCATGGAGACCCTGATTCAAACAAATAACTGGTTAAAAAAAAGAAAAAAAAATATGTATATGTGACAACCAGGGAAATCTTAACACTAACTTGATATTTAATGACACTAAGGAATTACTGTTGTTTTAGGTAGGATAATGGTCTTGAGGTTATATTTTTTGAAAAAGAATCCTCGTTTACAGATACATACCAATATTTACAGATAAAATTATAGGATTCTATAATTTGTTTCAAAATAAACTAGAAAGAATTGGGAAGGGGTACAGATGAAAGATTGGCCATGAAGTGGTAACAGCAGAAGCTGGGTGATGAGTCCACGGGGGTTCATTATACTAGTCTCTCGACTTTTGTTTATGTTTGAAATTTTCCAGAATAAACACTTTTAAAAAGATTAGTGAATGTCTATATATATCTTAAATGAAAATACTAAAATTACAGAGGCCACTGGGTGGCTCAGTCGGTTAAGCGTCCAACTCTTGATTTCGGCTCAGGTCACGATCTCACAGTTTGTGGGATTGGGCCCCACGGTGGGCTCCACACCAGTGCAGAGCCTGCTTGGAATTCTCTCTCTCCCTCTCTCTGTCCCTCCCCCACTTGCACTCTCTCTCTCATCATAAGTAAATAAACATTAAAAACAAGATAAAGGAAAAAGGCCTCCTCATACATGCTGCGGAGGCTAAGCCTGGCACAACCTTTCACGAAAGCAATGTGGCAACACAGGTATCAAGCGTCTTGAAAACACGTGTATCCTCTGACCCAGTCATTTCACTTCCAACAATGTATCCTGAGCAAAAAATCTGAAATGCATCAGACTCGTGGGCAAAAAGGGGCATCACAGCAAATTTGGTAGCGAAAAACTGGGAAGAACCTTCAATTATGAAAAGAATTTCAAAAAATGACAGTAGTCTGATAATGGAAAAGTATACACACATTAAAATTGATGTTTACAGTTTCTAATGATGAGAAAAGGAATAAAATAGTACAGCAATATGATCCCAATTACATATCTTAAAATATTAATGACTACTGCCTCTAGGTGACAGGATTAGGGTGATCTTTTTCCCTTTGCTTCTTTATAATTTCCTGAGTTTTCCCCCCAAATGTCTTCCATGGATACAAATTACTTTTATAATGGGGGGGGGGGGGGGAACAGGGCCAAGTGATAGAAGAAAACCCAGTAATAATAATAAGCAATTGGGCTGAAGTAAGAGAATCTATGCTTAACACCTCTTCCTCCCCTATCAGGTTTAGGCTATAAGCATTGAATTGCTCCTTTAACTTCACCTACAGTCTACCCTGACCAGAATAAAATTTATCCTCTTGTCTTCCCAGTACCGGGAGCTGCTACTTTTTGGATACAGATGACACAACAAATACTAGTTGAATTAGTCCATTAAAGGAAAGGGCCATTAAAAGTAACCCATTCAAGTTAAAAGCCAGTGACAGAAAAGTTTTGTTTTGTTTTTAAATCAGATCACTTAGGATAAAAAAAAAAAAAGAAAGAAAGAACAACAAATACTTGAAAGTTATGTCAGAAAGTGCTAACAGCCCAAGACAGTTTGGTGAGTCTGCTCTGAGGCAGAAGAGAAAACAAGGCCCTGGCTGACTATACTACACTGAATGTACTACCATGGAGCCTTCTCAAGGAAATAACCCATTGGGAGCCTGCATATAAAAGAACGTTCCCTTTAAAGTAAGGGACTGGAACTTAAATTGCAGGATTTATTTTAGATATACTAATAATGAAAGTTTGAGATATGCCAAAAATAATTACTTGCCCAGAAAGCTTGTGAAATCTCCTCACTCAGATATTTGTGAAGAAAAAAAAAAAAAAAAATAGACAATTACTTTCCTTTAACATCTTAACTGGAGATGGGAGATTTCAGTAGTAAAATTCTAAGATGTACTCTAAAAAGTGTTATGAGTATAAAACAAACTCAGCTTCCATTTTTTTAATCCTGATACTCATTCACTACATGAGTATTTACGGGCATTGCAGGAGACACTGAGAATATAGCAACAAACAGATTAAAATCCCTTCCCTCGTGAGTTTGCATGATCACACTGTGCCTCCTAACATGCTTTAAAAGTTAGATATTTTCTTTTTTTTTTTAAGTAAATTTATTTTTAGAAATTTCGAGCATGTCACAAACAGCATCCAGCATTTGGACTGATACAGAGAAGTGCTTAATGAAGATTTCTGAAACAAGACTAAAAAACTGTGTGGCTGAGTACTGGGGTGGCAGGCAGACTTAACTTCATCATATATAAATTTGTACTTTTTGAATTTTGTGCCATGTATCATCCATTCCTGGTTTTTGACAATTAATTTTTCAAAAGTTCGCAGGATGGATGGATGGATGGATGGAAGGAAAAATTTGTTCCCAAAAAAATTCAGTCTCACCAAATGTGATTAGCTGGGGCACCTAGATGGCTCAGTAAGTTAAGCATCCGACTCTTAATTTCAGCCCAGGTCATGATCTCAAGGTCCATGAGTTTGAAGCCTGCATGGGATTTCTCTCTCTCTCTCTCTCTCTCTCTCTCTCTCTCTCTCTCTCTCTCTCTCTGCCCCTCCCCAGCTCAGTCCAGCTCTCTCTCAAAGTAAATAAAGTAAAAAAAAAAAAAAAAAAAAAAAAAAAAAAAGAAATGTGATTAGCCAACCTCGATTTTCACATCCAATTCTTCTGTAGGGAGCAATAAGTTAGGCACACTGCTGGCAAATAAAGCTGAAATACTAGAGCTGAAACTAAGCAGAAATTTGAAAATTTCTCAGAACTTCCTAATCAGAACCTAAATATAGTTTAAGATAAGAACCAAAAGTATCCAAGTGAGTGAGCACAGCCCACACGGACAAGCTTAAACAGGCAATGGGTATATTTCTCCCTCCTTTTCAGTTTCTAGGAAATGAAGCTGAGTATTCATAATCTGATTCCTACCTTTCTGACAAACCAAATTCTCACATGAAATACGTAGCAGCCAGAGACTTCTTGTCTTCAACGGATCACACACCTCATAAACAGAAGTATATCCCTAAATGTAATTTCACCATAGCTCATCCAACAGTTTGGTAGTAGCTGAAGGAATTTTATTCTGAATATATCCAAAACAAGCCCTTTCAAGCTAATTCATCCAAGACTGCTGAGGCTTCTCAAAGACATTGCCTGGGTCAGTTATTTAACAATTATTTATTACATTAGGACAAAAGTGCATGATGTATATCATTTTCATTCTCTGGATGTTATCGGTCTGAGACAGGATAACTGTTCTATGCCAAAAGGGACCAAGGTACTCACTATTAGAGAGGTCAGGGACTCATTTGATGCTTGAGGTGATTCACCTACAGAACAGGCATAGCTTGTGGACCAGAGAGTAGAACCACGTAAGAGGAGCCCTAGATAACTGGTTCTCTTGGCCCTCACCTGTGTCATCAAGGGTATGTATCTTGGTGACCAGTTCTCTTACTGAGTTAAAGGATGGCACCATGCCCTAGAAATTGGTAGTGATCTGGTAAGGAAGGAGTCCACCTCAGAAAGGTACTTTCAAAAACAGACCAGACCAGACCAGACCAGACCAACAGAGCAGAAGTATAATTACTCATATTCCCTCGGAGTAAGCTAGATATAGTGGTGAAAGAAAACTATATAAGGCAGACTGTGTTTATGGTCATTGCCTTTTCTGTGTTCACTGCTTTCCATTTTTACTTCCTTAGTATTTGGAAAGGGTTTTTGGGGGGTTTTTTGTTTTGGTTTGGTTTTTCTGAAAGGCTTTTTTGATGCCTCAGTCAAGTCAAGGGGGCTCCAAGTGGTATCTCAGTAGGATTCAAAGGCAAAGCAATAGTCCCATGGAGGACTACTGGTGCATGGCAGAAGTCACAGAGTGAAATAATGCCAAAGGACAGATGAAATACAGTGTTGGTATACTTACCCTTCCTCCCTACTTGGAAATTTTTCCTCTTATCATGGTATCTCATTTTGGAGTTTTTTGTACTAGAAATGATAAATGTCCTAGACTTTAGTTAGTAGGTACATCTTATTTCCTTAATAAAAGATCAAGAGGGCAAAGACAATGTTTTCTATGATTGGGTGAATCAGGGTAGAGTTAACTAGGAATAGGGATGCCTGGATTCTAATTCCAACTCCACCATTAACTAGCTGTCAGATTCTGGGCAAATGGTGCGGTGGGGGGATAGAAGTATACCACAGAAAAACAAGATTCTAATAGATAATTGGTCTGAACTAGTTTAATAGTCCCTAAAAGCCTAAGATTCTAAATTTCATGCTGTCCACCTTTCTAGACTCTGGAAAAGAAAGAGTTGAAACATGTCTAAGATTTTGTGTGTGTGCCACCCCCCCCCCAAATCAGCAAGTATTGTTGGCTGATTATGTTTACTTTATATGCAAAATGTATGTCATTCTCTTATAGGTGTAAAAGAATGTAAGCTGTTAAAACTGAACGCTGCCCCCATCTGAAGAAATGCATTAGAAAAAGCATTTTTACCCTTAACCATAAAATAACCAGCATGGATTTTTAAAATCATTAATCAGATGATACCAGAGCTCTACTTTGATATCCTCTGATGCCAATCCCATTTCATATCCAATTCCATAAAACGGCCACCCTCCTCCTTGTTCACTAGGCTCTAGTCACCACGACCTTGGGTCTAATCTTTGGATAAACCAAGTTCATTTCCATCCTAAGACTGTTGCCCTTGCCATTCCTTCTGCACTGAAAATTCTGTCTCCTAAACCTTCCTAGGCTGGCTTTTTCTCGTCATTCAGGTGTCAGCTCAAATATCATCACCTTGGAAAGGCCTTCCTTGAGAACACCTGAGGCAGCACAATTTTCCTCATTGTATTCATTACTGTATGAAGTTGTGTGTGTGTTTCCATCTTTCTTGTCTGTTTCCTTGCATTAGAAAGTAAGCTTGAAGAAGGCAAGGGGCTTTTTCTCTTTCTTGTTATTGGTGTACTCAAGAGCCTAGGATAGAACCTGACCCCACATTCGGATTCAGCAATTATGTGTCAAGTGAATGGATGGATAAGGCAAAGGCTCCATCCCTGTGCAAAGATGTTTTTGACGTTTTTTAGAATTATAGAGGTTCTGGTGAGCAGAGAGCATTTCTTCTTCTCTTCAAAGCATCCATTTTGTTCTCTCTTATGCCGTGAACTAGAAAACATTCGCCAGATTGATGCTTGGAAAATGAAAACAGCACTTCTGGCACAGAAATAACTAGTCTGGGCACCTCTGGCTTGAGCCAGATCTATGACTTTCTAGGGAGCTGGCACCAAAGTCAGAATGTTAAAATAAACAGCTTTGATGTTGAAAGTGGAATACTGGTATTTTGACTCTGGAGAAACCAGTCCAAATCAATCTTAGCTCTTCACAAAATTTCAACAAAGTCAGTAACCCCATCACAACTGCATCAAAATGAAGTCAGTCATCTTTCAATAGTCATTTTTAGATTATCTAAAGATGGAACTATCCTCCTCAAAGGTATCTAATGCAACCTCGCTTTCATTTCCTTTTTGATACAATTCTCTTTTCTATTTACCAATGAGTCTTGCTTTCGGCCATCTAATGAGTGTAAGCATCATCTACTCCGCTTCATTACACTCCTCCTTAGAAGTGAAAATAATACCACTTCCCACTCTGAGTTGCTCTTTTCATGGAAATGAGTTTGCACTAAACCACACAGCACACAGATGTGTCACGGCTGTTCAACATTTGGAATGGGGTCATGGGGCAAAATGTTTTCTCTGTGTAATATCTAAAGTGAAGAATCCTGACCTTGGTCTTCTAAGTAGCACCCTCTGCACCCAAATGCAAATGCATCCTTCAGCTTGCAGGAATACTTCTTCATACCCTCCACCAAATTTAAGTGAATCTCTGGGAGGAAAGTATACTCAAAGAAACTCTGTTCCATCACCAATGTAACCAGGAGTCGTTACACAAACACACTGAAAATCCGGGGCGGCCCAAAGCAAAAGCCAGTGTCAGTTTTCGGCAGACAAGTCTCACAATTGCTTTAAAAGAAAAAAAGTTTAGGGGCGCCCGGCTGGCTCAAGTCAGTGGAGTGTGCGACTCTTGATCTCGGGGTTGTGAGTTCAAGCCCCACAGTGGGCATAGAGATTAGTTTAAAAAAATGGAAACTAATGGAAAATCGTGTTTTAAAATGTCAATCTCATGAAATTAGCCCACAGTCCACAGGAGCTCAACCCCGGTATCACAAAGTGGCATCTGAAATAACAGCAACCTAACTGTTTTGCCCTGAAAGCATATCATGAAGGTAGCATCTACCTGCACGAACAGCATGTGCATTCATGAACTGTTCCAAATGGGTAAAAGGCAGAAGAGGAGGGGCTATGCCCCACGCATCTCTGTTACCGCAGCGGCCGATGATAGTTCCCGTATCCCTACTGCGTGCCAGGCATATTCCAGGAGCATCCCCTATCTTATCTTATGTAATCTCCACAGCACCCCAACCCGTGAGGCACGTATTACCATCATCTCATCTTTACAGGTGAGCAAATCCAAGCACAGAGAGGTTACACAATTTACCCAAGATCATGCAGCCACTAAGCAGAAGAGGATCCAAGCCCAGGCAGCCTTATCCAAAGCCCAACCTCTTAACTACAATCCGGTAACAAGCAAGTGATACACATTTGCTGAAAGGACATTTTGTAAGTATTTGACCAGTGACTTTTATAGTCACGTATACATTTTTAAAACGCACACAACACAGATCTACTCTTTGTCCCCACTCATCCAACGAGTGAAGGTATAATCAGGCACGGGGAACAGCCTATAAGCAAATTGGAAGCAGAGAATCTTTTTTTAATGTCTTTAATACTTTACAGTGTCCTACCAAAAGAAGAGAGCCAGAGAATCTCAGACCAAGCCTTCAACAAGAGAAAAAAAAAGAAAAAATGTCTTTCTCCAAAAGAAAACTAAAAAGAAGATAGGACAAAGACAGCCAGGGTGAGCTGCTGACCAAAGTATGTCACAGATGAACCTTCTCTCCTGGTAACTGCACCGCAGTGATGCCCCAAGCACCGCAGTACTAACAGTACTCGGTCTGAGCTCACCACTGCTGGGCTGCATAAGTCACCCACAACATAACAGGAAAACATCTCCTTTTCTCTACTGATTTTATTCAGCCCGGGGCCCTACTCCAGGAGGTTTGAGAGTTAACAGAACCTGGGAAAGAGCCAGCTTTACCACTTATTGTTGAGTGGAGGGCAGCTTAGTCAATAAATGAAGTTTACTTTTTAGCCTCTTAGTCCTTGGAATGGGCAGTGTGTGGAAGAAAAAATAGATCATAAATACTTCCCTGAAGTTCAGAAAGCATGTATGACCTACCCTCCTTCAACCAACACAGATACCTTCTGAATTACCAGAGTCTAATTGTTCAAGATGGTTTTATGTAAAACCCAGACCATCCAGTGGCTTACAGGGGGAAAAGGAGAAAGAAAAAAAAAAAAAAAAATCATGCACCTCTAAAACATGAAAAAAGAAAATTATAGATTCTAGAAAGACATGAAAAAAAAATAGCTCTCTTGGGCTCCAAGTGACCTTACTGCAGGAGTAAGATAAACGCTGCAGTGCACGGGGAGAGAAAAATCTGTTTCTCTGAGTTACTGAAACAGCAGCTCCTGCATTTACCTAGTACCTAGGCACCTTCCTCGCCATTATATAACCAAATCATGGCCTTACTAGGCCATCGCACTGTATGTCAACAGCTGTTAGGCACATCTAAGCTGTCAGCATTTAAGAATCCCTTCCAGAGTGGATTCAGATAACCATGGAGCAGGCCAAAATATGCTCATCGCTCACCCAGAGCACATGACAACTCCTTGTGAATTAAGCTTCACTCACTTCGTCAGAGTAATTTAAGCAGCAAAAGATAGGGCGCTTGTAACTGTAACTAGGAAATTGCACACTGCTACAGAAACACAAATGAGTGCTGGTGTGGTCCCCTCACACATGCAACTCATTGTCCGAGCCAATTCAGCCTCATTCAGGATTTCGAATATTTCCATACATAGGAATTACATAACGGCATACCACAAATGATCAAAGATGAAAACCGACATAAACAGTGACACCCATTTATAAACAAGCTAATGTTTAAGATGCTGCAGTCCTAAAGGATACCAAGGCCTCAGAGAAAAACCAAGAAACACACACACACAGGAAAATTAGAAAGCGAGCAGATCAGCCATAATTAGCCACTGGCTTTGCTGACTACTGAAGACAGAAACGTCTCTTTTATACATAAAGCCAAGAATCAACTGTTTGCAATTACGTTTACAAAAACATACAACCCTGTCTGTCGCAGACTATTTTATCAATATTTTGGTGTATCCAAGGGCTGGAGGACACAAAATTCTTTAAATCACAGATACCATAAACCAGGCAACCAATTAAATTCATGGAGTCCATCCCCTAGAGGTCAGAGCGAAATAATCACAGGACCTCAATGTGATTACTGAGAAGAGAGGGGAAAGGGAGAAAAATAAAATCAAAAAAGGAAATCCTGAAACAAGGAACAAAGCTCTGGAACGACTAGGGCTGTTTATAAACACAACTTTGGCTTAGCCAACAGTCAACAGAACTGTAAACACCTGGGGGGGCGGGGGAGAGGGGGCTGGACAGAGATGCACCCAAGCTTGGCTGAGTCTAGTCCCCCTCAGGGTCTGACAGGGACATCAGAGAACCCTGGACTTTGGTACCTCATTCAGCTCAGACCTGCAGACTTGAGGCCCTCTGATAAAAACTGACAAAAAAGCTGAAGGGGGCCCCCCAGAGGAAGTGAAACTGACCAATCAATTTTCCACAGCCACCTACCCTGCCACCCTGGTTTAAAAAAAAAAAAAAAAAAAGGCCCCCTGCAGGCTTTGACAGAAAGGAGGGAAAAAGGAACTTCAGGGTGTAAGCGAGCAGGAGAGAAGGCCTAGATGAGCTACTGGCTTCTGAAAACAAGCAATTGCCATAAAAGCAACAACGTAGGTGATGATAAGCAGGGGCTAGGCTGAGAAGGTGAGGAATTGATGTGGCTTTGGTAGGAAGCAGCAGCAGCTGTAAGGGTTCTTCATTAGCCCGGGGTTGAGGGGAAACACAAAGTGCAGTTTTAAATATAATGAATGACTACACTGAAAGTATTCATTCAAGTGAGAGGTTGAGCAAAGAAAGAAATCTGGAGTACAAATGGGCTTTGTGGGTCCTATCAAAACCCAAAGATTTCTCCTGATGACTTCGATTCCAGTATTTCCAGTGAAGAAAGCTACAGGAAAGAAAGTGCTACCCGTTTCCTCAAAAAAAAAAAAAAGAAAGAAAAAGAAAAAGAAAAATCTTCTATGTAAAACTGTGTATGTATACTTGTATGGCTTCCTAATTGACCTTGGCCAATTTCATTACTACAGCTCCACAAATCCCTTGAGAACCAAAGGGCCCAGTGGAATCCTCCAGGGTCTGGGTTTCTCATACACCTCCTCACTCGCCCACCAGGCTTTCCCCCCCCCACCACTGAGAGCCCACCCTGGGCTCTATAAAGCCCATGATTCCAGACCCTCCAGCAACTAAAAATAACCAGCAACCCAGTTCTCCCAAATTGTTTAACCCCTGATTACCTAGTGCCAACCATGAACCTGGGGCGCCCTGGGCCTCTGTTCCCTGAGCCCCTTCCTGCGGAAAAGCAAAGTAATTTTTTTCCTCCTTATTTCCGCATTTTCTTCATCGCCTCCTCGGATAATGTGGTCTGTCCTCGGGCTCCCACTGCTACCAACCCATCAGTCTCAGACGATCAAACGCCGATTGGCATCTGTCATAAGGTCTCAGGTCCCTCGTATCTCCCAGCACCCTGCACCCACCACACACCCCTAGTCCATGTCCTTGTCCCCCTCCTAACTCCCCCGGCTGCCAGTTTACCCTCGTCTTCCCCCCATCCTCCTGTCCACATTTCCTATCCCCCCACCCCCCCCGCCCTCATTCCCTTAGGATTTCCTAATTGCTGCTTCCAGAGTCGTCTCAGCTCATAGTCTCTGGCTCCGTGAGAGTTCCAAACCTCTTCCTTCCAATCGCCCCTTCCACTACCCTCCGCAAAGCCCTGGGCACCCCCCTCCCCATCCCCGGCTTCTCGGTCCCCAGGGTCTCCGCGCTCAAGTCTCCCCCCCGCCCCACGACCCCCTCGGCCGCGGAGTTTCCCCTCTCTCGGCTCGCCCCCTCCTCACTCCCCTCCGCGTCCGTCTCCCCGATCCCCAACGCTCCCCGCCACCACCCCGAGCCCCGCTCCCCGCGCCGACCCCTCAGCCTCCCTGTCGCGGGGTCGCTCCTGCCCCCGCCACTCTCGGACCCACGGTCCCGGGCCGCGCAGCCCCGCAGCCGCCCGCTCCCGCCGCGCCACTACCTTGGCCTTGGTGACGAGGTGCGTGGCCCGCTTGACCACAGCGAAGTTGCCCTTGCCGATGGTGCGGTCGATCTCGTAGTAGCCGATGCGGGCAGGCACCGGCCCGCGGGAGGCCGGGGCTGGGGGACGCGGCGGGCCAGCCGCCGGGGGCACGGCAGCTGGGGCGGCCGGGGGCCCCGGGGCGGGCGGAGGCAGCAGGCGGCCCGCCGGCCCGGCTCCCCCCGCTGCGGCCCCGGCAGCCCCGCCAGCTCCGCTCGCCGCCGCCGCCGCCATCTTGTTGTGCAGTGAAACCTCCCGGGCCCGCGGGGAGCCGGCGGGGAGGGGGGGGCGGGGGGAGAGGGGGCAGGGGGGCGGGAAAAAGAGGGGGGGCCTGACGGACGTCACTCGGGGAGGCGGGGCGCCCGCGCCGCCGGGGCCCGGCGCCATGGCAACCGCGCGTCACGTGCCGACGCGCGTCACTGCCCGCAGCCATGGCAACCGTGACCTCACCGGAGAGCTCGACCTTCCCGCGTGGGCCCCGCTCCTCTGGCGCCGGCTCCCGGGTGCCCCCCTCCGGGGATGAGCCAGTGGGCACCGCGAGCGCGCCCGCCGGTTCCTAGCCGCCGCCGCCGCCGCCGCAGCGCCCGGGAGCCCGGGCCCGAGGCCAGTCCCCGGTCGCCCCTGGAACGGCTGACCTGACCCCTGCTCTGACCTTTGTCCCAGTTCAGCACTCAGCCGGCGTCCCTTAAAACAAAATATTTCCTCATCACCAAAAATACCGGCCTTGTCCCACTTTAGCCCTTGAGGCCACAAAGGCAGGAATAGCTACAGCACCGAAGAAACTGTAACCAAGCTGGGAGCGAGGCAGGGGAATTCTTCAGTAAAATTCCTTCTGCTAACGAAACCCACCTCGTCTGTCACCCAGTAGAGGGGAATGGGGAAATGAGGATTTGTGTGTTCAAGGGTGGAGAAACCAGCCCAAACATGCATTCCAGTCACTGAGTGGGTGAGGGCCAGAGAAGCTACGTCATTTTCCTTCCTCCCACCCCGTCTCTGAACAATTCTATAGCTAGATGACTGTCCGATGCCTGCGTCCTATTTCTGTCACTTGTATAACCCTGATGGAGCAGAGGCGCACGTTGGCCAGTGAGCCACGTCATGAGTAAAGACAAAACCGTCTGTTGGGCAAAATAAATAAGTAAATAGTAAAATCCTTCCAGTGACTCTCCAAGGACATTAACGGTGATCAAATTTATAATTCCGGCAATAAATCTCATATTCTTTTTTCTTCCTCCCTCTGTTATCTGGCATTCCACATCCTCCAAGGTGCCTCACTCGCTCCCAGGTTTCCCTTCCTTCTTGGTCCCAGTGCTTTTATTAAGTAGATTAACTTAACTGCTTTAGGTGGGGATGGGAGGGATAGGCTTCTGGGCCATGGAAAACAAGATGGTCTTTGGCAGGCTTGGCGGTGGGGCGGGGGGGGGGGGGGGGGGGGGGGGGGGGGGGGGGGGTAGGAAGAGACAAGACTGAACACTCCAAAGTTAAATGTGTTCCTTCAGTGCGGTCCTGATCTAGCCACTTCTGTGTCTCTCTATGTGGCAGAACTGTGTCATCAGGTCACTGCATGCACAATATTGAACACAGGACACTCAGGGCATCCTGAATGTGTGAGAAGGAGAGCACATATTTGCTCTCTCTGACCAGTAGATGTTTACTAGCACTATGGTTCCCCGTCTGATCGTGAGTAATGGCTGGGATGGGATGGGACAGAGAGGTCATCCCACAATGGTCTTGCACCAGTTCCCTGGTTCCAAATTGCCAACACCATTAACAGTAATTGGTTCCTTGATTAGCACATAAGGATAAGGATGCAGTGGTCCTCAGTTTCTTGCCCTAGTTAAGCCCTTTCCTGGGTTGAGCTCATTCAATCACAGATAAATGATGGAGTGTGGCCAGCCTCTCTTACCTCTTCAGGACCTCACTCAGCAGCCTCTATAAGGGGCTATACATTAACTTCAGTGCTGGGTCCCAGAGTGGAAGTTTCACCATCTCTCTGGGGAGGGGGGGTTGCAACAGAAACCTTAGCAAGCTGGTAAGGCAAGGGGAAAAGGAGCTCTTATTCCGGAGGCTGCAGGAGCAGCACCGAAACCATGCTCACTAGTGTCCTTACAGCCTCTTCTCCACTCACAGACATCATTGTAATATCAAGCACCACAACTTCTGGTGATCTCTGGAGGGTGTCAAAAACCAGAAGCCTCTGAGGAAAAACGAGCAAGGGGAGCACGGGTCTAATTTCCGAAGAGAAAAAGGCAGATCGTGCTTGTCCCTAATCATGACCATAATGCATATGCTGTGTGTTAGATCTTTTATGCTCCCTGGATGGAAGCCAGTAGATGGTGTGTGTCCTGTTGAGACTTGGACAAAGCCTGGCTAGAAAGCTCCCTGAAGAATCCTCTTTGATGAGAAGAACATGGAAAATTGGGGGAGGGCAGTGAACAACAAAAATCATCAGAAACAAGGAAAACTGTTTAGACATATGCATTTATTTTTTTTAATTTTTGTTTTAATGTTTTTATTTTTTTTTTTTGAGATAGAGACAGAGCATGAGCAGGGGAGGGGCAGAGAGAGAGGGAGACACAGGATCCGAAGCAGGCTCCGGGCTCTGAGCTGTCAGCACAGAGCCCGACGCGGGGCTCGAACTCACAGACCACGAGATCATGACCTGAGCCAAAGTCGGCCGCTTCACCAACTGAGCCACCCAGGCGCCCCTAGGCATATGCATTTAATAAGGATTTGTTGAGTACCAAGACTGAGGTAGGTTTGGGGAGAAAATCACAGTCAATAATAACAATTTGTCAGATGCTACGCTAAGCAGTTTACGTAAGTGAACTCACCTAACCCAAAACAACCTTATGGAGCAGATTATATCACTATCGCCATTTTGCAAATAGGGGAAGTGAGGCACTGCGAGATTAAGGGAATTGGCCATGGCCACAGAACGAGAAAGCGGTAGAACTAAAATTCACACCCAGGCAGGGTACCTTTGGAACCTGAGTTCTTCCCCGACTGGATTACAAGCCCTGTCAGGGTAGGAGCTGGTGAGAAAAATGGTTTCTCCAGAAACCCAAGGTGACTGAGCTCAGCAGAGACCCAGGGAAGAGGACTTGAGTTCTTGAGAGCACGAGAGAGCTGGCACCAAAGTATATCAACAGACAGCACACTACCAAACTGGCTGAAGTCTCTAGGATGGCTTCGCTTGTAAGTAGCCCCACAAAGAGCCTTACTAGTTATTATGTGCTTCTGCTGACTTTAGAAAACAGGGAAGTAGGTGTGTTCCTACCCTGCTGTCAACTCAGAGGAGTGGCCTGGGGGCTGAGTTCTCAGAGCCCCCCGCAGTCCAGCTAGGAGGACGAGACCTAGCCCCCACCCAGCTCCCAGTCAGCCTCCATAAGCGACTCACTCTTTTCTAGAAAAGCAAAGTTAGATGAAGAGATGAAAATGAGACATTTCCTACCTTAATGTCATTGTGTCTTGTTTCTAGAATTTGGAAAGGGCAAACCAAGGCGTTACTGATGGATACGAGAGGCTCTTAGACACTTCGAGAAATGATGTGAAAGTTCTGAGCTAAGGTCTGACCAGCAAGTGATATAAGCAGTAGGAGGTAATAAGTTAACTCTTTTACGATTTTAAAGGCTCTCTTAGCCTGTCTGCAGGGCAGTTTACCAGCAACCTGAGAGAAAACTATAGCCTCACAACACAGCTCCACAGATTCTCAGAGCCGTCGGGGCCTTGAAGATAGTCCAACCCTCACTTTATGTTGGCCCAACTTATTAGTGCTCTGGCAAAAAAAAAAAAAAAAAAAAAAAAAAAAAGGCCAACATTATATGAACATTCAGTTGACACAGAGGCATTATTCAGAAATTTCATACGTTGGATCGCCTGGGTGGCTCAGTCAATTAAGCATCCGACTTCGGCTCAGGTCATGACCTTGCAGTCCCTGAGTTCAAGCCCCGCGTCGGGCTCTGTGCTGACAACTCAGAGCCTGGAGCCTGCTTCGGATTCTGTGTCCCCCCTCTCTCTCTGCCCCTCCCCTGCTTGTATGCTTGCTCTCTCTCTCTCCCCAAAATAAATAAACTTTAAAAGTTCATAAAATTCATTGTAAGTAACTTAAAAAAAATTTTGTATGTCAAAGGCAATATCGTATTTACATGTCCCATATTCCCAAACGAGGGAATTATCAGCCAGTTATAAATTCCGCCATCACGTAGAAATCAGGGCACTGTTTGATCACATTGTCCAAACACTCAGCATGCCCTGGTTCTTGGGATGAGCTGAATGTGCGCCTTCTCTTCACGAGGACTGTGTGTTCTGCGTTACCACCTCGCCAGGAGCCCGTTGCCTTTCCCCCTCCTATCCCAGATCAACCTAGTCGTGTCCAAATGCTCCCCCTGGGTGTCTAGAAACAGGTGTAGGCAGCCAAAGTAAGAACATAGTCTCCTCCTATAAAGCATCTTGGGGAGGGGGCTTAAGAGAAGGTAAATAAGCTTTTTAATAAGGATTTAAACTAAGGATTTTCTGTTCAGCTTGCTCATAGTATTCTTCTTAACAGGGCCATTCAAGCTACGACCCCAAACTTAAAAACATTATCCTTATTACTTTCCATATGTTCTAGGATATGGTTTAAGCATTTTTAGATTAATTACCCTTTAGATCATCCAAAAGATCTTTAGGATGATTTTTTTTTTTTTTTTAAGATTTTCTGCACTCTTAGATGTGACTGTATCTATCATCTTTTAGGATCAGTGTTTTCCATGGGTAGATACACCTTTGGTTTTATGTGGAAAAATACATTTGCTACAGAAGAAAATCCACTCAGAACAACTTTTTTTCACAAAAGGTTCTGCTCCTTAAGGAAAGGTACACTTAGTTACCCTGTGATCAACTCCTTAATATTTATACCAATTAAAGTTTTTTTCTTGGCTTCTTTCTCCTAAATGAAAACAGTGGTACTGAACAAATATTAATTAAAATTTTGGTATGTTTGGGTCCTTTACTTTCTCTTATAAATAAGTGTACCTAAAATTCTGAGAATTCACAATATTTCACAGAAAATAAAGGTGCACTCCAAAGGTGTATCTCTAACAGAAGCTCTTTATTTCACTGGCTCTAAAACTCCAGAACCATCTTTCCCCTCTTTCCTTCATCTTCACATCTCTCCTGATGAAACAGCCATCTTCCCTGCCTCACCTGCCTTGGGAATTGCCTCTGAGTTTTAAGCGCTCACCTTCAAACAGCCTTGCACGTTCAGAAGACAGTATAGGGACTCTGCCTTTACAGCGGCTTTCTTACCTTAAGATTGGGGTTTGCTTAGATTTGTTACCAGCCTCTCCAGCTGTTGGCTAAGACAAATTTATGCAGTTGGGATTGACTCCTGTACGTAGCCGACCTACCTTTGTTTGCCTCATTTCCACCACAATTTTGCTCAGTTAAACTAGACGATCCATCTCGCCCTGCTGAGGCGAAAAGGAGCCCTCTCCCTTGTCTGCAGAGACACCTGCTGGTCAAAGTCCTAAACTGCAGGAGGCCTAGCTGCACTCCTTTTTCCATTCTGTCAAGGCCCTCTAGTCCTTTCTGTTTATTATTTTTTTTAATAATTTATTTATTTTTAAATTTACATCCAAGTTAGTTAGCACATAGTGCAACAGTGATTTCAGGAGTAGATTCCTTAATTCCACTTACCCGTTTAGCCCATCCCCCCTCCCAAAACCCCTCCAGCAACCCTCTGTTTGTTCTCCATTTCTGTTTAAACTCCAGGCAGTTGGAAACCACAAACCCACATCAGGAGCCAGAAAGCTGGAATCCAAATGGAAGCCGGCTCCAGGAAACTGGATGTCTGTATGGCTAAACAGAAAGCACGGTTGAGCTGAAGTTACAGCCATACTTTGGACTTAGGTAACAGTCTGCGGCCGTGGCTTTGTGCCACCCAAGGATGTCTCCGTTTATCCCCAGAGTTCTCGCGGCATTTTAAAAAGAATTATTAAGGATGAAGTTAATTGCCACTTACTTTTATTAAAAAAAAGTAATTTCCTCCTGTTAGCACATTTAAAGGGCAGCCCGGCGCACAAGCAAAAAGAGCAAGGGTTTGACAGTTAGGCCTAGACTTTGTAGTGGGCTTTTCCATTTACGAGGCCCTCTCTGAGCCTCGGTTTCTTTTTCTGGAAAATCACTCCTACCTCATGGGCTTGTGAGGAGAATTGGGTGTTATAAAGACGTACAGGGGCTTATATTAAAGTCTGGCACATAGTACACACTCAAGTATTAATTTCTTTCCTCTAAAAGCATGTAAACAAGGACATATCACTCAAGTCACCTTGAAAAGATGAGGAATGATGGAGAATACGATTAGGGCTGTGAAAATGAATTCACTTCAGAGTCAGAGGGGGAAAACGATACTTGTAACTGTTTTAGTTTGGTTTACTAAACACGTATCTCTCAGTCTTTGGAAGTTGGATGGATTTGGGTTCATGATACAAACATAGATGTCCAGTAAAATCCCTCCTGCTCTCATAACCTCATAAAGTAGTTATTCCCCCCACTTACAGATGGTCAGGTTATTTGACCCATCTGATGACTGACTCACACAGCCAGGAAGCAGCGACTCTGAGAAGCAAATCCAGGCTTTCGATCTCCAAAGCTTGTTGTCTTTCTGAACTTTACAGTACACCAGTGTCTGTGGTCTGTTAAAAAAGATAATAATACCAGTGTTTTTTCTTTCTTCTAAAATTTATTTAAAGTAGATGTGTAAGGAAAATATTTCTATCGCTGCTATGCAACAATCTGCTTAAGAAATTGTGTGCATTCCCAGGGTGCCTGGGTGGCTCAGACAGTTTAGCGTCAGACTTCGGCTCAGGTCATGATCTCACAGTTCGTGTATTTGAGCCCAGCGTCGGGCTCTGTGCTGACAGCTCAGGGCCTGGAGCCTGCTTGGGGTTCTGTGTCTCCCTCTCTGTCCCTCCCCTGCTGGCGCTCTGTCTCTCTGTCTCTCTGTCTCTCTCTCAAAACTAAATAAAAACATTTAAATTTTAAAAATTCATTTAAAATCATAAATGTAAAACATTATGAATTATATTCATGCCATTGTTTTTATTTTCTGCAATAATCTACTTTTTAGAAACTCCAAATACCCATGTGTGATTTTTAAGCCTATTTTTCCAAATAAAGTTTAAATGCCCTAATTTCTTTTTACTCTTAGTGAAGATTATTACACTGAGTTCAAAAATAAGGTAAAAATTGGGGCAGGATATGATGAGGTATTAGGGTTTCAGCTCTGAGAGTCCTAGCCCCAACTCCAAACTCCAAGTTGAGCCGCATTCGCATTCGGATAAAAGCTGATTGTGGAAACCAAAGCAGGTGTCAAATACTCTCCCCTTCCATTTCATGCAAGCTCTAATAGGAGCTTTGATTTCTCTAGAGATTTTTTTTTTTCCTGTGACTTCCAAGCATCAAATATTTATGGATTCATTGGTAAAGTTCAGACTCTCAGAGCAGCATCCTCGGATGCCTTTACAACCTGGTCCCAACCTCTTTTTCAGCTTTTGAAATGTCAAGTATTTTCCCACTCTATTCTTCCCCACCCAGAACCACTACAGTCTCCCTTACGATCAAAACGCATTCTTCATTTTCTCCTTAACCTCTGCTCCTGCTTATTTATTCCAAGAGTTTGGAATACTCTTGAAGCTCACCCAACTGCTATTTGAAATTCTACTACTCCCTTTAAGCCCAGCTCAGCTCTGCATCTTCACAGTCCTTGTAAAAACCAGTCACAGTTTTTGTCTGGGTCTCCCGAGCATTTTGTCTATTCAGGGCACAGGCTTCGGAGCCAGATGGACTGGGTTCAAACAATGACTTCACAACTTACTAGCTGGGTGGTCTTTAAAAAATTAATGAGCGTCTCTGGGCCTCAGTTCTTCAACTGTAAAATAGGGATAATAATAACACCTATTTCATAGGAGTGTCTGGAAGTTGAAGAAATTACTACATATAAAGTACTAACGGGGCACCTGGGTGGCTCAGTCGGTTGAACCTCTGACTTTGTCAGGTCATGATCTCAGGGTTTGCTATCAGCCTGTCATGCAGAACCTGCTTTAGATCCTTGGTCCCCCTCTCGCTGTCCCTCCCCCGCTTATGCTCTCCCCAAAATAAAGAAATATTAAAAATAAATAAACTACTAATGATAGTGCCTGGCACATAATTGGTGCTCTAGAAATGATTGTTAAAATTATTATTATGATTATAAATCCATTGTAGCATGTTTAACAGTCTAACTTATATTACATTTATGGCTCTCTGTCTAATTAGATTGTAATCCCCAAATAGGCAGGAGCCATATCTGTTTAATTCATTAACCCATATCCAACACTTAACATTGTGCCTGGGACATAGCAAATATTACTTAAATAAATGAATGTCTTCTCATTAAATTGTGATTTCCTTCACACCAATTCAATGGGGGAAATAATGGTCTTTTCAACAAATGGTACTAGGACACGGGATATCCACATGCAAAAGAATAAAGCTGGGCTCCTACCTCACACCGTACACAAAAATTAAATCAAAATGGACTATAGGCCTGTATGTAAAAGCTAAAACAGGGCGCCTGGGTGGCTCAGTCGGTTGGGCATCCGACTTCAGCTCAGGTCATGATCTTGCGGATCGTGAGTTCGAGCCCCGCGTCAGGCTCTGTGCTGACAGCTCAGAGCCCGGAGCCTGCTTCAGATCCTGTGTCTCCCTCTCTCTCTGCCCCTCCCCTGCTCATGCTCTGTCTCTATCTCAAAAAAAAATAAAAACATTAAAACAAAAATTTTTAAGCTAAAACTATAAAACTCAGAAGAAAATACATGAGCAAATCTTCATGACTTTGGGTTGGGCAATGGTTTTGTAGCTACAATACCAAAAGCACAACAGATCAAATTAATAATAAATAAATGGGACCACATCAAAATTAAGAGTATAAATAAGAAATAGTTTTATGCTGCAAATGGTACCATCAAGAAAGTAAAAATCATGTATCTGATAAGGATCTGTATCCAATTTGTAACAAATGGACACTCCAGTTATAGGAAGGCAAAGGATCTGAACCGATATTTCATCAAAGAAGGTGTACAAATGGCCAGTTAACTCATGAAAATATCCTCAACACCATTAGTCATTAAGGAAATGCAAATCAAAACCACAGTGACATACTGCCTCACACCGACTAGGATGGCAAAAATAAAAAAGACAGCCAGTGACAAGAGTTGGTGAGCATGTGGACGAATTGGAAACTCCGTAGATTGCTGGTAGAAATTAAAATGGTGGGGTGCCTGCGTGGCTCAGTCAGTTAAGCGTCCAACTTTGGTTCAGGTCATGACCTCAAGGCTCGTGGGTTCGAGCCCCGCGTCGGGCTCTGTGCTGACAGCTCAGAGCCTGGAGCCTGCTTCGGATTCTGTGTCTCCCTCTCTCTCTGCCCCTCCCCTGCTTGCACTCTGTGTCTCTGTCTCTCAAAAATAAATACACATTAAAAAAATAATAAACTAATTTAAAAAGTGTAAAATGGTATAGTCACTTTGGAAAAATGGTTTAGCAGCTTCTCAAAAAATCAAACATAAAGTTACCATATGACCTGGCAATTCCACTCCTAGGTATAAACATGTCCATACAAAAATTTGTACATGAATGTTCAGACACATTATTCATAATAGTCGAAAAAGCAAAAACAACCCAAATGTGACTCAACTGATAAGTGGATAAATGAGATGTGACACCCATACAGTGGATTGTTATGCAGCAATAAAAACAAATGAAGTATTGGAGAGCCTGGCTGGCTCAGTCGGTTGAGCGTCCGCCTTCGGCTCAGGTCATGATCTCGCAGTTCACGAGTTCGAGCCCCGCGTTGGGCTCTGTGCTGACAGCTCAGAGCCTGGAGCCTGCTTAGGATTCTTCAAAATAGTATGCTAAGTGAAAGAAGCCAGACACGAAAGTCACAAATCGTAGGATTCCACATATATGAAATGTCCAGAATGAGCAAATCCATAGAAACGGAAAGGAAACTCGTGGTTGCTTAAGGCTGGCAGGGTTGGGCAGTAGGAAAGAATGAGGTGTCATTACTAATGGAGAAAGCATTTCCCTTTAGGATGATGAACATATTTGAAACTTAGATCGTAGTGACGATCGCACAAGTGTGGGAATATACCAAAATCATTGCATTGTACACTTTAAACGGGTTGCTTTTTATGCTATGAAAACTGTATCTCAATAAAGGTGTTAGGTTTTTTTGTAATTAAAGAAAAATTCATTACGGAGAAATTCTCTACCAATGGAGACTCAGTTGAAGGGGTTCCATAACAAAGGGGCAAAAAACATATTATCAGGTGTTTCATCCAAGCACTAAAGGTCTTTGTAACAAGAAACACTTTCAGGGAAGACAGTGGGAAGGGTTAAAGTCTGCACTACTTTTGACTAGGATCCAGAATCAAAATCAGTTTTCTTTCTATAGAGAATACATACTACAGGGAAGGGAGAGTGTATGAGAAACATCTCTGGAAGGGAGCCTTTCACAGGAGGAAAGAATAAAATTCTCCCCATTTACGTTCATCAGTTTCAATGAACAAGAAACAAACTCCACTTTGTATGCAGTGACTTAAATAGACCATAGAGCCAATCCCACTGATTCCTGGGAAAACCAGCAGCCTTGCCCTGGGGTTCCTGAAGAATCCCTCATAGTTATAAAAAGCTCAGCCGGCTCTGTGGCAGTAGCAATGTCTGCTTACTTCCTGTCTATCCCTTGTTGCTAGACCTCAAGGGCTGTCATTTATAGTCTCATTCTGGAGGTAGTCTCAGGGGCAGAATTATCTTCAGTGTTTACTTAGTACTCTGTTTGTTGGAGGAGTTAATCAAAAGGACATGACCACCGGGTGGCACTCAAGCTGGACCCTGGCAATCAGAGGCTCCTCATCCCTTCCCCTGTCCTTGGCACGTATGCTCTGCCTGCTGTCCCACTGTTCCATGGTGGGAGCTGTTCCAAGGACATAGCCTTGAGAGGGTAAGGTTTTGTTGAGGCCATCTGGATGGTATGTGCTATTGAAGCCAGCTAAGACTTCTTTAGGAACTTTTACAGTTCTGGCCGGTGAGTGTGGATATCTCCTCATCTCGTGGCCTCCCAAGACAAACCTCATAAATAAGTCTCCTTGTTTATCGATCTGGAGTGGTCTGCCTCTTTCTCTGGTCTCTCCTTGCCCTCCGTGTAAGGGAGCCAATTTGCAAACCAACACTGTTGACTTGGAAAAGAGTTGAATATGCAGAGGCTAAAGCTGCTGTTTCACAGCATCAGTGTTGCAGCTATGAGATCAGCTGTTCAGAGTATCTAACAGATCTAAGGGGAGATGGTGAATTACATCTCCTCCAGAATGGGATTTGAAGTATGAGTTGGGGAAAGAACTGGAGTGACATTATTTTGCTTAACTTCCTCACCCCTAGTAGAGCCAAGCCAAGCTAGAAAAATAATGGCAAGAGGTTGGTGGGGTTTCCATAGAAGACAGCACAGCATGGCTGAACACAGAGCACCAAAAGCAGTGGGATAAAGGAATGATCTAGAACAAAATAAAACAAACAGACCACTTGACCTTAAGTTATATAAACCAACAAGCCCCAAACACCTCCTCATTGTGTACATGAACTAGATTCACTGAAACACATTCCTTGTCTTGAATAAGCTGGTCTTAGAAAATTAACAGCTTATATAGACCATACTATGCTATAGCTGATTCTGTGGCAAAAAAATCCCTTTCCCAGGGAAATAGCTTGGGTGTATTTGAGGGTGCCTAGCATTGCATCTGATAACATTAAATATGTGATCAGGACTTAGAAAGAGGGACAGACTGAATGAATTGGTGGGTTGCTGAAAAAAAGAAGGCTAGGTTGTCAAGGGACTGAAAGCAACAGAGGAAGAACCTAGGATGTTAATTCAAATCGATTAAAATCAGAACATTCTATACCAGAAAGAATCCTGGATCTTATTTTTCCAATCTTCTCATGGTACAGATAAGAAAATTGAGCCTCAGAGAGATGAAGCCACCTGTCTGAGCACTGAAGATATTAATGGACTTGTCTGAGTTCACACAGGTAGTAGCAGATTTGGAATCTGAAGCTACATCTTCTTTTTTTTTTTAATTTTTTTTAATGTTTATTTACTTTTGAGACAGAGAGAGACAGAGCATGAACGGGGGAGGGGCAGAGAGAGAGGGAGACACAGAATCTGAAACAGGCTCCAGGCTCTGAGCTGTCAGCACAGAGCCCGACGCGGGGCTCGAACTCACGGACCGTGAGATCATGACCTGAGCCGAAGTCGGACGCTTAACCGACTGAGCCACCCAGGCGCCCCCTGAAGCTACATCTTCTGATTCTTTCCTTATGAAGCCAGCACTCATGCCTTCATATTCTCTCTTCCCAGGAATAAGTGAAGAAAAGCCAAGAAACAAAAAGATCAAAGCAGCAGCAAAGAATACTCTGCTTTCCACGATTATGACAGACCAGAGAATTGGAAGTCAAAGACGGGAAGAATATGGGGCACCTGGGTGGCTCAGACGGTTTAGCATCCAACTTTGGCTCAGGTCACGATGTCGAGGCTGTGAGTTCGAGCCCTGCATCGGGCTCCGTGCACACAGCTTGGAGCGTGGAGCCTGCTTTGGATTCCATGTCTCCTCCTCACTCTGCCCCTCCCTTGTTCATGCTCTGTTTCTGTCTCTCTCTGTCTTTCTCAAATAAATAAAACATTTTAAAAAAATTTTTTAAAGAAACAAAAAACAAAGACAGAAAGACTAGGCAATGACGTTCATATTAGCTCAGGCTGCCCTAACAAAATACATGCACTGAGTGGCTTAAACAACGGGAATTTATTTCTTGCAGCTCTGGAGGCTGAGAAGTGTGAGATCAAGGTGTTAGCTGATTTGGTTCCAGGAAGAAGGGTTCTTTCTGGCTTGCAGATAGTTGCCATCCTGTGGTGTCCTCACCTCTCAGAAAGAGAGTATGAGAGCTCTAGTCTGTCTTTCTCTTTCTGAGGGCACTGATCCCATCCTGGGGACTCCCTCTCATGACCTCATCTGAACCTAATTACTTCCCAAAGCCCCCACCTCCAAATACCATCACAATGGGGTTTGGGACTTGGGACAATTTTGGGGGGACATATTCAGTCCATAACAAGGCCTCAGAGGTTCAAGGAGGATCCCAAATATAGGAGGGCAAGTTGAAAAAGGAAAGAAAAAGGATGGGATACAAATGGTTTGTCCTCAGTCCTCTTTCATGCCTCCTGCTGAAGTTTGGGGGATAAGCAGGGGTTAAAATGGAGGGAAGGTTGCAGATAGATTGAGGTGTAAGCTCTGTAGCTGCTCCCCGATGTGCTCTAGTGGAGGAACAGAGACCTCTGCTCGAGGCAGTTAATAGCAGTTCAAGGCTCGGCTCTGCCACTGAGTATCTTGGTGACCTTGGTCAGTTTGGGATATCTCATCTGCAAAATGAGGATAGTAATAACCTAACTACAGGCTTGCTGTAAAAACTAAAGGAGATAATGTTGGGGCACGTGGGTAGCTCAGTCGATTAAGCATCTGGCTCAGGTCATGATCTCACGGTTCACGGTTCGTGCCTTTGAGTCCCGCATCGAGCTCTGTACTGACAGCTCAGAGCCTGGAGCCTGCTTCAGACTCTGTGTCTCCCCCTCTCTCTGCTCCTCCCCTGCTTGTGTTCTGTCTCTCTGTCTCTCTCTCTTCTCTCTCCCCCTCAAAAATAAACATTAAAAAATTTTTTAATAAATAAAAAAATAAAGGAGATAATGTTTACAAAAGTACTTTGTAAATTATAAAGGGTCGTGTACATTTGTTTTGCTTCCTGTTAGTTGTTCTGGGGACAGGCTAGTGTTACAAACACAAGAGAAGTGGAAATCATAGTCCCTGATCTCAAGTTCCTATGAGATCCTATGAGATTAAATAAGGCTTGCATACATGAACCTTTAGGCTAGCACATGGCCGCACAGGGTTGGTCAGGGATCTCATCTTGCCCATTGCCAATGGCTCAGATATGGCTCGGTGTGCCTGGCTAGCTGGTAGGGTGGCATTAAGGGAGTTCATTTGCAAGAAACCTTCATTTGAGAGACCTCCTCCCAGGGGAATAGAGAGCCAGGCATGATAGGTTCACCAAGAGTTAGTGCCTTGTTCATCAGAATGAAGTCTGATCTTGTTAAACACCCTACCACAGCTCCTTAGCTGAAGATCCAGGCCTCAAAGGAAAGACAAGTCTTTTTTTTTTTTAATTTTTTTTGACATTTATTTATTTTTGAGAGAGACAGAAACAGAATGCGAGTGGGTTAAGGGCAGAGAGAGAGGGAGACACAGAATCCAAAGCAGGGTCCAGGCTCTGAGCTGTCAGCACAGAGCCCGACACAGGGCTCGAACTCACGAGCTGTGAGACCATGCATGACCTGAGCCGAAGTCAGACGCTCAACCGACTGAGCCACCCAGGCGTTCCGGAGAGACAAATCGTATACAGACATTTAAAGAAGGATTTTCCTAGCTCTATAATACCTTGGAGCTCAAACAACTTGTTCTGGGACATTCCACCCCCTCCCCCCACCACCAAGTGTATAATACAGAGAGAGAAATTACTCCCTACTCTGCTACCAATCAGTAGGTGCTCCTTTGATACCCAGGAGGAACCCCATGGGAAAGACCCAGGTCACCCAGGAGAAAGAGCAGAGTCATGGCAGTGCCAGCCTGCAGAGGCATCAATTTCCAGCGTGGACAGCAGTGTGCATTGTTTGCAACAGAGCAGTGACAATCCCTAGCAGAAACTGCCGTGCCAGGCAGCATAGTGGGAGGCAGTGTTAATGGATCAGTTCAGAGCAGTAGCAACTCTTGCCAGAGCACTGTGGATGTTTTGGAAATGAAGGATTTAGGGGACGCCTGGGTGGCTCAGTCACTTAAGCGTCCAACTTCGGCTCAAGTCGTGAGTGATCTCACGGTTCCTGGGTTTGAGCCCTGCATCGGGCTCTGTGCTGACAGCTTGGAGCCTGGAGCCTGCTCTTTGGATTCTGTCTCCTTCTCTCTCTGTCCCTCCCCTGCTCACTCTCTGTCTCTCAAAAAGTGAAACATTAAAAAAAAAGTTTTTAGGAGTGCCTGGGTGGCTCAGTCGTTAAGCGTCCAACTCTTGATTTCAGCTCAGGTCATGATCTTTCAGTTCGTGACTTCGAGCCCCACACTGGGCTCCGTGCTGGCAGCGTGGAACCTACTTGGGATTCTCTCTCTTCCTCTCTGTCTGCCTTCCCCAGCTTGTGCTCTTTCTCTTAAACTAAATAAGTAAACTTTAAAAAATTTAAAAAAGAGAGACAATTTATTTTTTTTTTTTTTTTTAAATTTTTTTTTCAACGTTTTTTATTTATTTTTGGGACAGAGAGAGACAGAGCATGAACGGGGGAGGGGCAGAGAGAGAGGGAGACACAGAATCGGAAACAGGCTCCAGGCTCTGAGCCATCAGCCCAGAGCCTGACGCGGGGCTCGAACTCACGGACCGCGAGATCGTGACCTGGTTGAAGTCGGACGCTTAACCGACTGCGCCACCCAGGCGCCCCAAGAGAGACAATTTAGATAGTCAATGGATCTGTCAGGAAAATTGAGGGAGGGGGATTTGCAGAGAACTGGGACCCCTATGTTAGCGTGTGAGCCCTAAAAAGCCAGCGAAGGTTCACATAATACAGAGTCATTTCAGATAACTAAAAAGTAGTAGACTGGAATCACTGACATCCCAGAGGAAGTGTCCACTGGACCTTGAAGTTGCTCACCATGCATGTTCAAATATTGAAAGGTGGAGCACCTGGCTGGCTCTGATGGTAATGAATGCGACTCTTGACCTTGGAGTTGTGAGTTTGAGCCCCATGGTGGGTGTAGAAATTGCTTTAAAAAAATAAATCTTTTAAAAAACAGATTGAGGGGCACCTGGGTGGCTCAGGGGGTTGAGCATCTGACTTCGGCTCAGATCATGATCTCACGGTTTGTGAGTTCGAGCCCCGCTGTCAGGCTCTGTGCTGACAGCTCAGAGTCTGGGGCCTGCTTCAGATTCTGTGTGTCTCTCTCCCTCTCTCTGCCCCTCCCCCACTCACACTCTGTCTCTCTCTCTCCTTCAAAAATAAATAAACCTTAAAAAAATTTTTTTTTAAAAACAGATTGAAAGGTGCCTCTTACTCCACAAGTCAGAGAGCAAACATTCAACTATTGACTCTGCAACACCCCAAAATGCCACTGTGAGTTTGAAAAGGGACTTTTTAATGCCACTGTGCCAGACTAAGAGCTGGGAAGTCAGTCTCCCTAGGAGGTAATTCTTGCCATTTGCCTATACTCACTCAGAGCAGCTGCTGTCTCTGCTTTTTCCAAAAAAAAAAAAAAAAAAAAGCCTCTCTTTGCCCCCAGGGACCCAAAGGAGCCAGAGAATCCTTAGCTCTTTCCCTGGTGAATAGGTTTTCTGAATCTTAATGCCTCCCAAGAAAAGTCAGAAATGGGTGGTAGCTGGGGAGGCAATGGATCTAGATTATCTATAGCCCTGGCCCCCTGAAAAGTCCCTGCAAGGATGGTTGCCAGGGTTGCTTAGGGAACCTCTGGCAGTAAATCTCAAGTGGTCTGGTGGTTGCCATAGGCAACATTCTATCTTGCCTGAAAACAAGAGACAGGTGCTCTCTTTGCATCCTTAATACATTGGGGGTGAAGTTATGAGGGTAGCGAGAAAAATTGACTATTCCTAATTCTGAATTCATTTTAAAAATGACTCCTCACTGAAGTAGAAGCTGGATTTCCTTTAGGATTTCCCAAGGTGGAAAGGATTTCAGTCTTACATGTGGGGAGAGAGACAATAACTAGCAATCTAGGTAAGTGACAAGCAAATCAAATAAAACATAATGAAAATAAAAGTTTCTAGGTTTTTAAGATTGCTGCCTAAATGTAACCAGAGAAAAGGGTGTAATCAGTGGTTCTTAATCTTTCGTGTCTATAATAATCACCTGGGGAATTTGCCCCAGTAAATTCTAATTCATTAAGTCTCGGTTGTGGCAAAGGCAAGAGCAGCTTTATTCTCTAACACTGTCAAGAGTTTGCAAGTAACTTATTCAACTAAAACTTTGGAGACTTCACTGGACTTGATGAAATGATTGAGAGAAAGCTAAGATATTCATAAAACAGAGAAACCTGAAGACTTGATTTCCTCCTTGGACCCTGATCCTTTCACTGATAAACTCCTTCCCCATCCCAAGATGCCACCCTCATCCACCACTTTTGAGATTGGGGCAAGTCTTGAATATCTCTAGAACAAGCACCTCTTGGCAGGATTTTACCAGCGCATCCTTCCTCTTGTCCTGGTAAAGCTACACTCTGGACTAGAGATTCTAGAAATGGTGAAGAAGAGAAAAATAGAGTCCCATCTGAGCTCCAGGTACCAATCCTCTTCTAAGCCTATAAAGTGAATTACAGGCTTCTAGAGGCTGTACACTAATCCAATCGTGGTCCCCACCCTCATGACCTCATCTAAACCTAATTACCTCCCAAAGGCCCAATTTCCAAATACTATCACATTTGGGGCTTAGGGCTTCAACATATGAATACTGGGGAGATACATTCAGTCCATAATATGGGCTGATTGCTTTATCCATTGTTTTATCAAAGTTTATTTATTTTTGAGAGCAGGAGCAGGGGAGAGGCAGAGAGAGAGGGAGAATTCCAAGCAGGCTCCACGCTATCAGCGTGGAGCCCAGTTTGGGGCTTGAACTCAAGAACAGTGAGATCAAGACCCGAGCTGATATTAAGAGTCCAACGTTCAACCGACTGAGCCACCCAGGCACCCCATCCATATTTAAGAAAAAAAAATTATCAGAGTCCCATTCGGCCCAGGACATTTCCCCCCATTCTATACCTTTTTAGGCTTTTTATCATGAAAAATATCAAACACGAAAATATGAAGAGAACATAATACAGTGATCCTCTATTTGCCTATCACCCAACTCAATTATCAACCCTCTGCCATTGTTTTTCCATGGATCCCAACCTCCAACAGAAGACAAGTAGTTTCTATGAAGGCAGAAACTGTTATTTGTTTAATATCCCTAGCATCAGGTAAAATGCCTGGCTCATGGGCACTTAATAAGTTGTTGCTAAATTAACCCACCATGCGGATGGCACTGTGCTACCATGCAGGCTGTTGCAGGAAACACCAACATAAATGAGAACTAGCTCCTGCCCCCAGGGAGCTCAGAACCTGCCAAGTCAAAGTTATGCCGACTACTCTGACACAAGTATCTAGGAAATGGAGCACAGCCAGACTCTAATCAAGGACTTACTTTTCCCACCACAGGTAAAGACTCTTATTCTGCTCATCTCCATGAGGCACCTGGCCAGAACAGAAAGGGCTTAGATAAGAGATAAGAACACAAAGCTGCAGGGTCAGACAAATGGAAGGAGAACCCATTCCCTGGAAAATAGGTGTTTCATGAAAAAATGTCAATGTCTGCCAAGCTCTTCTGATAGAAGGTGGCTATCAAAAAGGAGTGTTGGGCAGCTACAGATGGGGAGCTGAACTACTCAGTCATAACAAGGACCCTGATAAAAGAAGTCACTTCCTAGTCCAGAATGGATAGGACAGGCGTAGCAGGGGCAGAGAGGAAGTGAAGCAGGAGAACCAGGAAGAAGAGATATGCAGAGAAGACCAGAAGTCTTTAAGCCAGGAGGAAGAAAAAATTACAAATTACTTATAAGAACTTACTTTGAACTAGCTTTTAATATGTTGAAACCAATTTTGTCCAACTTCCAAACTCATTCTATGAAGCCAGCATTACTTTGATTCCAAAACCAGACAAAGCCCCCACTAAAAAGGAGAACTAGGCCAATTTCCCTGATGAACATGGATGCAAAAATTCTCCACAAGATATTAGCCAACTGGATCCAACAATACATTAAAAGAATTATTCACCACGACCAAGTGGGATTTATACCTGGGATGCAGGGCTGATTCAATATCCACAAAACAATTAACGTGATTCATCACATCAATAAAAGAAAGGACGAGAACCATATGATCCTCTCAATAGATGCAGAGAAAGCATTTGACAAATACAGCATCCTTTCTTGATAAAAACCCTCAAGGAAGTAGGGATAGCAGGAGCATACCTCAAGCTCATAAAAGCCACATATGAAAGACCCACCACTAATATCATCCTCAATGGAGAAAAACTGAGGGCTTTCCCCTAAGGTCAGGAACATGACAGGGACGTCCACTATCACCAGTGTTATTCAACATAGTATTGGAAGTGTTAGCCTCAACAATCAGACAACACAGCAAAATAAAAGGCATCCAAATAGGCAAGGAGAAAGTTAAACTTTCGCTCTTCACATATGACATGACACTCTATATGGAAAACCCAAAAGATTCCACCAAAAAACCGCGAGAACCAATCCACAAATTCAGCAAAGTGGCAGGATATAAAATCAATGTACGGAAATCTGTTGCATTCCTATACACCAACAATGAAGCAACAAAAAGGGAAATCAAGGAATTGACCCCATTACAATTGCACCAAAGCCCATAAAATACCTAGGAATAAATATAACCAAAGAGGTGAAAAATCTATACACTGAAAACTATAGACAGCTTATGAAAGAAATTGAAGAAGACACACACAAAAATGGAAAAAGATTCCATGCTCCTGGATAGGAAAAACAGATATTGTTAAAATGTCAATACTACCCAAAGCCATCTACATATTCAATGCAATCCCTATCAAAATAACACCAGCATTCTTCATAGAGCTAGAACGAACAATCCTAAAATTCGTATGGAACCAGAAAAGACCCCAAATAGCCAATCATGAAAAAGAAAACCAAAGCTGGAGGCATCACACTCCCAGACTTCAAGATGTGTTAAAAAGCTGTAATCATCAGGACAGTATGGTACTGGCACAAAAACAGACACTCAGATCAATGGAACCAAATAGAGAAACCAGAAATGGACCCACAAACTTACGGCCAACTAATCTTTGACAAAGCAGGAAAAAATATCCAATGGAATAAAGACAGTCTCTTCAGCAAATGATGTTGAGAAAACTGAACAGCAACATGCAAAAGATCGAACCTGAATCACTTTCTTACACCACACACAAAAATAAACTCAAAATGGATGAAAGAGATAAATATAAGACAGGAAGCCATCAAAATCCTAGAGGAGAAAGCAGGCAAAAACCTCTTGAACCTTGGCCACAGCAACTTCTTACTCAACATGTCTCCAGAGGCAAGGGAAACAAAAGCGGAAAGGAACTATTGGGACCTCATCAAGATAAAAAGCTTCTCGTTTGACTTCGGCTCAGGTCATGATCTCACAGCTCATGAGCCTGCTTTGGATTCTGTGCCTCCCTCTCTCTGCCCCTCCCCCACTCACACTCTGCCACTCTCTCAAAATAAATAAACATTTAAAAAATGTATTAAAAGCTTCTGCACAGCCAAGCAAACAATCAGCAAAACTAAAAGGCAACCAACAGAATGGGAGAAGATATATGCAAATGACATATCAGATAAAGGGTTAGCATCCAAAATCTATAAAGAACTTACCAAACTCAACACCCAAAAAACAAATAATCCAGTGAAGAAATGGGCAAAAGACATGAATAGACACTTCTCCAAAGAAGACATCCAGATGGCCAACTAGCACATGAAAAAATGCTAACATCACTCATCATCAGGGAAATACAAATCAAAACCACAACGAGATACCACCTCACACCTGTCAGAATGGCTAACATGAACAACTCAGGCAACAACAGATGTTGGTGAGGATGTGGAGAAAAAGGATCTCTTTGGCACTGTTGGTGAGAATGCAAACTGGTGCAGCCACTCCGGAAAACAGTATGGAGGTTCCTGAAAAAACTAAAAATAGAACTACCCTACGACCCAGCAACTGCACTACTAGGCATTTATCCACGGGATACAGGTGTGCTGTTTCGAAGGGACACATGCACCCCCATGTTTATAGCAGCCCTATCGACAATAGCCAAAGTATGGAAAGAGCCCAAATGTCCATCTATGGATGAAGGGATAAAGAAGATGTGGTATATAGATACAATGGAGCATTACTTGGCAATCAAAAAGAATGAAAGTTTGTCGTTTGCAACAACATGGATGGAACTAGAGTGTATTATGCTAAACAAAATTAGAGAAAGACAAATATCATATGACTTCACTCATATGTGGACTTTAAGATACAAAACAGATGAACATAAGGGAAGGGAAGCAAAAATAATATAAAAACAAGGAGGGGGACAAAACATAAGAGGCTCTTAAATATAGAGAACACACTGAGGGTTACTGGAGGGGTTGTAGGTGGGGGGATGGGCTAAGTGGGATGGACTTAGTAAGTAAGGGGCATTAGGGAAGACACTTGCTGGGATGAGCACTGGGTGTTATACAGAGGGGATGAATCACTGGAATCTACTCCTGAAATCATTATTGCACTATATGCTAATTAACTTGGATGTAAATTTAAAAAAAATAAAAAATAATAAAAAAAAGAAAGCAATTTTGTTCAAGTTAACCCTGTGGCAAATTGTATCTCTCATTTCATGATGTCAGTTCATTCTCAATACATCCTTACTAAATACGCCTTTAAGGAGGCTAATTTTGGTCAGAGTGTGCACCATATAGTAGACATATGTACAGATATGTACAATATAAGATACCCACAGAAGATAGGGGTGAAGTATTATGAAAGCTCAAAGGAAAGAGACAGTTTTCTTTCAGCTGATAGAATCAGAGCTTTGTGGAAACCAGAATTTCAACTGGGTCTTGAAATATGGGCAGGGCACGGACACATAGGGGAGATCAGAACAGGGCATTTTTTTCTGAAGCTTATTTATTTCGAGAGAGAGAGACAGCGAGTGGGGAGGAATAGAGAGAGAGGCAGAAAGAATCCCAACCAGCCTCTGGGCTGTCAGTGCAGAGCCAGATGCAGGGTTCAAACTCACGAACTATGAGATCATGACCTAAGTCGAAGTCGGATGCCTAACCAACTGAGACAGCCAGGTGCCCCAAACAGGGCATTTCTTAATGGCCATCCTTTTGTTTGGGTGGTTGTTGCTTTGTTTTTAGTGCCAACTCCATATCACTTACAAGTTTAGAAACTGTTGATAACCCTTAACCAGTGTGGCTTATGAACCAGTTTGGATACAGTGCCAGATTGTCTGCGTGACCATTCTGGCCTTGTTTTCACCCTGTTTGGCTGGGATGTTTTCTTGACTCAGGATCCTGAATGTTATGTTTGTGCATTTGCATCTGTTTCCACCCTCCTCCTGTCCCCACCATCACTCATCACCCAAACCAGGGCACATTGTCCTAGCTTTCTAAGAAAGTGCACAATGTGGGGCACCTGGGTGGTTCAGCCTGTTAAGCATCTGAACTCAGCTCAGGTCATGATTTCATGGTTCATGAGTTCAAGCCCCACATCAGGCTCTCTCTACTCTCAGCACAGCGCCTGCTAAGGTTCCTCTGTCCCCTTCTCTCTCGCCCTTCCCCCACTTGTACTCTCTCGCACTCGCTCTCTCTCTCAAAATAAATAAATAAACTTTAAAAAGAGAAAATGCACAATGCTATCATACATAAACACACAGAAAGACACATATCAGGGGATTTGTTTTTAAATTAATAGACTTTATATTTTGGAGCAGTCAGGTTTACAGAAAAATTGATCAGAAAGTACACAGTTCCCATATACCCCATACTACTCTCACCCCTACATTCCCCCTATTATTAACGTCTTGCATTACTGTACATTTGTTGCAATTGATGAACCTATATTGATGCAGTATTAACCAAAACCCATGTATGTATGGTCCATAGCTTATATTAGGGTTCACTCTTTTTTTTTAATGTTTATTTATTTTTGAGAGACAGAAAGAGCTCGCATGAGCAGGGGAGGGGCAGAGAGAAAGGGACAGAGGATCTGCAGTGGGCTTTGCACTGACAGCAGAGCATGATGTGGGGCTCGAACTCACGAACCGTGAGATCATGACCTGAGCTGAAGTCAAACACTTACTGACTGAGCCGCCCAGGCATCCTGAGTTCACCCTTGATGATGGACATTCTATGAGTTTGAACATATGTTTAATGACCTGTATCCACTGTTTTTTTTTTAATGTTAGTTTATTTATTTTGAGAGATAGCATGCAAGAGTGGAAGCGGGGCAGAGAAGGAGAGAGAGAATCCCAAGCAGGTCCCACACTGTCAGCACAGAGCCGATGTGGGGCTCGATCCCACCAACCAGGAGATCATGACCTGAGCCAAAACCAAGAGTCGGACACTTAATCAACTGAGCCACCCAGGCGCTCCGGTTTTGATTTTTAACAGTATGTTTCATTTTGTAAGAACCCACCAAACTGTCTTCCAAAGTGGCTGTACGGTTTTGCATTTCTACCAGCAATGAGTGAGAGTTCCTGTTGCTGTGCGTCCTTGACAGCATTTGGCATTGTCTGTATTTGGGATTTTGACCATTCTAATAGGCGTGTGCTGGTAGCTTGCTGTTTGAACTTGCAATTTCCTAAGGACGTACAATGTGGACCATGTTTTCTTAGGTATATCTGCAATCTGTATATTTTCTTTGGCGAGGTGCCTGCTCATTTTTTTTAAGTTTTTTTTTTTTTTTAATATATTTTGAGAGAGAGAGAAAGAGTGCACAGAAAGGGGCAGAGAAGAGAAGGAGACAGAATCCCAAGCAGGCTCCGTGCTATCTGTACAGAGCCCAATGCGGGGCTCAAGCTCATGAACCATGAGATCATGACCTGAGCCGAAGTCAAGAGCTGGATGCTTAATCGACTGAGCCACCCAGGCGCCCCCTGCCCATTTTTTTAATTGGGTTGTTTGTTTTCATATTGCTAAAGGGGTTTGTTTTTGCCTTAAAAAGAAAAAAAAACTTGATTAGATTATGCATGTTTCTTTCTACCTTGCTTTTCTTAGTGCATTGTGGAAATCCCTCCAAATCAACTGGTATGGATCTAACACATTGCTTTTCATAGTTGTATAGTATTTCATAGCACGAACGGTCCATGGTTTATTCAAATATTTCCTGTGGCTGGTCATTCTCCTGGCATCTGGCTTGTGCCATTGCCAAACCTGCTGCAGTGCATGTCCTGCTGCTTTAGTCTCACACACTGGTCTTTTATTTCTATTATGAAAGGAGGCTTCTAAAATTGAAATAAAAATACAACAACACAAAAAAGAAAAGAGGGTTCAGTTGGTGGTTAGGAGTACAAACCTTGGATTCAGACGGCCTAGATTTGAAATCCAGTTCCTCACTTATTCTCTGTGATCTGTAATCACTTGATCTCTCTGTGCCAGGGGTTTCTCATTACTTACTATAAAATAAGGATAATAATAGTTCTTACCTCACAGGGTCACTGCAAGGATTAAATGAGATAATATCTTATTGTGCATGGAACAAAGCCTGGCACAAAATATGCACTCCATAATTGTTACCCTTTATTATTATGAGATAGATTCCCAGCAGTGGGATTGCCTGGGTGAAGGGTATGTACATTTTGAATTTTAACAGATGTTCTTGGATTGCCTTCCAAAAGGTCAACAAGGTTCATATTTCCACCAGCATGAGAGTCCTTCTTTTCCACGTCACTGTCAGCAGTAGGCATGATTATTCTTTTTAATTCTTGCCCATTTCATAGGCGTAAATGATAGCATTGTACTTGGATCTGTGTTTCTCTGACTGCTGGGAAGATGAGGGTCTGTTCATATGCTTTCTTGTCAGTTGTATTTCTTCTTCTGTGAATCGTCCATTCATACCTTCTGTCCCCTTTCTATGTGTTGTTCGTTTTTTTTGTTACAAACTTTTAAAGCTCTTTACATTTTATAGTTCTTAGTCCCTATATGCCCTTTGCATTGTGAAAACTTTTCTCAACATATTAATAGCCTGTTGGCTTTGTTTATGAAATATTTTCACACAAAAACATTTTTTTTTTAATTTTTTTTTTCAACGTTTTTTATTTTATTTTTGGGACAGAGAGAGACAGAGCATGAACGGGGGAGGGGCAGAGAGAGAGGGAGACACAGAATCGGAAACAGGCTCCAGGCTCCGAGCCATCAGCCCAGAGCCCGACGCGGGGCTCGAACTCACAGACCGCAAGATCGTGACCTGGCTGAAGTCGGATGTTTAACCGACTGCGCCACCCAGGCACCCCCAAAAACATTTTTAAATAAATACTGTTAACCCTGTTCTTTTATAACTCTTAGTCTCCTGTCTTGTATATATAGGTGCCTACATTTTCTTCTATAATTATTATTGTTGCGATCACTTTTTGGCCTTTTTTTAAAAAAATTTTTTAATGTTTATTTATATTTGAGAGAGACAGCATGAGCAGGGGAGGGGCAGAGAGAGAGGGAGACACAGAATCTGAAGCAGGCTCCAGGCTCTGAGCTGTCAGCACCTGACATGGGGCTCGAACCCGTGAACCGTGAGACCATGACCCGAGCTGAAGTCGGATCATGACTGAGCCACCCAGGTGCCCACTTATTGGCCTTTCGACTAAGATCCAAGTGTATGGTTTTTATTGTTGTTTACACTGAAGTTGTTAATCACTTTCAATGAATTTTTTGCATATGTGAGGTAATAAGGCTTCTCTCTTGAGATGGGGAGTCCATTGTTCCAGCACCATTTGTTAAATAAACTACCTTTCTCCAATAAATTCAAATAGCATAAAAAAAAGGGGGGGGGATGCCTGGGTGGCTCAGTAGTTTAAACGTCCGACTTCGGATCAAGTCATGATCTCATGGTTCGAGAGGCCCATGTCGGGCTCTGTGCTGACAGCTCAGAGCCTGGAGTCTGCTTCGGATTCTGTGTCTCCCTCTCTCTCTGCCCCTCCCCTCCTCATGCTCTGTCTCTTTCTCTAAAAAATAAAACATTTAAAAAAAATTCTGTGGTAGCCAGATGGCCCCTTTTCCACCCTAATGGAGACAGAAAGTCCATACAATTTGACCATAATAGTAACTCACAATCCTTGGTACGTATGTACTACTAACATTGGTCCATGTAGGGTCTTATCTATTATTTATTTGTTTATTTATTATTTACATAAGTGAACTTACTGCCTAACTTAGAAAGTGGAACTTTGCCAAAAATTTACATCTATTTGCTTCTTCCTTGTCCTCTTTCCTTGCCCTCTCTCATCTTACATTTTCTCACACCGTTTATGTGTGAAGAAACATATCGCTCACGACACTATCCACTTGTCAAAACCAAAAGGACTTTATAACACAAACAGTGCATCTTAATGTATGCAAATTAAAAGAAAAATTAACTAGTTGGATGGAAGATCCTGGGATGATATGCAGGCTGTGACAAAAGACTCTAACTGCATTATAAGTGACATAACTTCACTGAACGGGGTGTGGAAAAAGAGGTGATGACTTAAGCCACTTTCAGGACTCTAGACCATAAGACTAAAGACGAAAGGAACTAGACATAAGCTTTGCACTACTCTAAATTCTAAAACTGCTCTACAAGCAAACTGGGAACGAGCAGGTAAGTGTGTGGCTAGCAGAGGGTGGGAGCCAGTTTTCTCACTGCTGGTGAGCGGCTACAGAGAAGAAAGGAGAGCAAACTAGAACATAGCATACGGGAGCGCCTGGGTGGCTCAGTCACTTAAGTATCTGACTCTTGATTTCAGCTCAGGTCATGATCTCACAGTTCACGCGTTTGAGTCCTGCATTGGGCTCTGCGCTGCCAGTGTGGGGCCTGCTTGGGATTCTCTCTCTCCCTCTCTCTTTGCCCCCCTCCCAAATAAATAAATAAAATTTTTAAAAAAATAAGAAAGAATAGAACCTGGCACTGTGAAATCTCAATAAACACTAAGAAAGTGTACCATATGGTGCTGGGTTACAGTAGGAAATATCCATGTGAACTTATGTTTAGCTTAATACAGATACTGATAGAACGTGGAGAGATAATTACCCTATGTGTATATACACGTTAGTATAGATAGGTTTATTTCCTAGCTCTGTCCTTTGAGAGGCTTCCAGGCAGTGACACTCACTAGTAGCAGTGAGGACACCCAGTACTTGATTGTCTTTACCTTATATATTCTCTTCTTCCCTTCATGATATTATTTTTCAGGTATCACGAAATTCACATTTTTCCCATGAAAAGATGCTTTCTTGTTTTGTTCTCTGCCTTCAGGATTTGAGGCTTTTCTCAGATATCTGATAATATTGGCTGTCTGCTCTGCTCTTGGTTAAGAGGGGGGGACTAAGGGTGCCTGGGTGGCTCACTCGGTTAAGCATCTGACTCTTGGTTTTGGCTCAGGTCATGATCTCACAGTTCATGGGATCAAGCCCTGCACTGGGCTCCAGGCTAACAGCACAGAGTCAGCTTGGGATTCTCTCTCCCTCTCTCTTCCCCTCTCCTGCTCATGCTCTCTCTCTCTCTCTCAAAATAAATAAACATTAAAAAAAAAAAGTGGGGGACTAAAGAGCTGTTGAAATCTCTGACCACATCCGTGGAGCTTGTTGGCTTTGGGCCTCACAACAGGGGTGATCTGCATTGGTCACTTGCTGGGAACAAGATTCCCCAGAGAAATCTCTTTCAGTTGCCTGCATGGACAATAAAGGGAACCAAGTGGGAAAAAGGGGTAGGAGGTCTGTGCGTTTAGCATTCAGTATGTGAACGGTCACTCCATCCTCCTGTTTCACTGTGCCTGCCATCCTCTATGAGATACCATTTCACATTCACTAGAATGATTATCAAAAGAGGGGCGCCTGAGTGGCTCAGTTGGTTAGGCATCTGACATCAGCTCAAGTCATGATCTCGCCAGTCTGTAAGTTCGAACCCCGTGTCAGGCTCTGTGCTGACGGCTCAGAGCCTGGAGCCTGCTTCGGATTCTTTGTCTCCCTGGGTCTCTCTGTGTTGGCAAAGATGCTGAGAAATTGGAACCCTCGTGCATTGCAGGTGGGAATGTAAAATGATGCAGCCATTTTGGAAAACACTGTGGTAGTTTCCCCCAAATTAAAGAATTGCCGTGTGATCAATTCCACTTCTGGGTATATATTCAAAAGAATTGAAAACAGGAACTTGAATGGGTATTTGTACATTCCTAGCAGCATTATTCACAATAGTCAAAAGATGGAAACAACAAATTCATTCATTAATGGACAGACAAAATAAGGAGGGTGGCATTGTATATACATACAATAGAACATTACTCAGCCTTGAAATGAAGGAAATTCTGACACTTGCTACAACATAAATGAACCTCAAAAATATTATGCTGAGTGAAAAAGCCACCCCCAAAAGGATAAATACTATAGGAGGCAGAGGTCACAGTCAATGTTAGGGAGACCCATTCTTCAAGAATAAAAACAAAGACATGGGGGCACCTGGGTGGATCAGTTGGTTAAGCATCCAACTCTTGATTTCAGCTAAGATCATGATCTCACGGTTCGTGGGTTCAAGCCCCGCATCAGCGTCCTCGCAGACAGAGCGGAGCCTGCTTGGGATTCTCTCTCTCCCTCTCTGCTCTATCTCTCTCTCAAGAACAAATAAATAATTTTTTAAATGTTTATTTATTTTTGAGCAAGGGAGAGAGAGAGAGAGGGAGAGGCAGAGAGAGGGAGACACAGAATCTGACAGGCTGTAGCCTCTGAGCTATCAGCACAGAGCCAGACGTGGAGTTTGAACTCGTGAAACATGAAATTATAACCTGAGCTGAAGTTGGACGCTTAACTCACTGAGCCACCCAGGCGTCCCAAGAATAAATAAATAATATTTTTTAAATTTTTTAAAAAAAGAATAAAAGCAAAGGCAGAAGGCTTTGAAGTTCCCCAAACCATCATAGAGGCAGTCAGAAACTATAGACCAGGCACTGCTAATACACAAACTACGAAATTAATCTCTATAACCTCTTCATCCATGTTAGTTTTTGTTACCTGTCAGTTTTCTGGTAGCGGTTTTGCAGTGACATCTATACAGTGGAAAGATCTTGTGGCTTGTCTTGGGAAGTGACAGGGAAGGAAAGTCAGGTTGACCATGTTCACCTCCAGAGTCTGGGGAGAGGAAATAAACCCGAGGAGAGAGTGACCGGTGGTAGGCAAAGTTCCACATGCAAAAACACGTTCTGGATGTGTTGGCTCGGGCTGATGCAGGGAGATGCAGATTGCAACAAACTACAAACAACCTCAAATTGCCACCAGCCTGGTCTGAGCCTCCTCGTCTCTCACCTGGGCCTCAGCAATAACCTTCCCCTCCCCCTGACTGGTCTCTCTGTTCCCACCCTTGCTCTCCCACACAGTCACCTCTCAGCCCAGAAGCTTGAAGAATCCTTTCAGTTATTTATTTACTTATTTATTTTAATTAAAAAAAATTTTTTTTAATGTTTCTTTATCTGAGAGAGGGAGAGTGAAAGGGAGACAGAGAATCCGAAGCAGGCTCCAGGCTCTGAGCTGTCAGCACAGAGCCTGACATGGGGCTCAAACTCACGAACCAGGACATCATGACCTGAGCTAAAGTCAGATGCCTAACCAACTGAGCCACTCAGGTGCCCCCTGAGGAATCCTTTTAAAATTAAAGTAGGCTCAAAGTATGGAAAGAGCCCAAATGTCCATCGATGGATGGATGGATGAATAAAGAAGATGTGGTATATATATATATATATATATATATATATATATATATATATATACACACACACACACACACACACACACACATACACATACACAATGGGGTATTACTCGGCAATCAGAAAGAATGAAATCTTGCCACTTGCAGCTATGTGGATGGAACTAGAGGGTATTATGTTAGGTGAAATTAGTCAGAAAAAGACAAACATATGACTTCACTCACAGGAGGAATTTAAGATACAAAACAGATGAACATAAGGGAAGGGAAGCAAAAATAATATAAAAACAAGGGGGACAAAACATAAGAGACTCTTAAATACAGAGAACAAACTGAGGGTTGCTGGAGAGGATATGGGTGGGGGTGTGGGCTAAATGGGTAAAGGGCATTAAGGAAGACACTTGTTGGGATGAGCACTGGGTGTTACACTATACATAGGGGATGAATCATTGGAATCTATTCCTGAAATCATTATTGCACTATATGCTAACTAACTTGGATGGAAATTTAAAAATAAATAAACAATAAATTAAATTAAACTAGGCTCATGCTTCTCCTCCAAACCCTACAATGGCTCCCCAACGTCCTCAGTCTCAAAGTCCTGCTCTTGGTCTACAAGAGCCTTCATGTGTTCTGGACCCATCACTTCCTGTTCCTGTTTCCAACCATGCCTCCCGTACCCCTCCTACTCCAGACACCCCAGCCTCCTTGCCACTCATCAGATATGCAGACCTGCACCCTTCCTCAAGGCCTTGTCAGCTGCTATTCCCTCTGCCCTAAACGTTCTTCCACCAGAAATCAGTTCAAATAACTCCCTTCCTTCCAGTCTTCTCTCGAGTTGCCTTCTCAAATGGTGCTTTGCCTGAACAAATGGAACTCTACCAGCTCCACCAGCCCTCCTCTCCCAGTACCACCTACCACTTTATAGCTCTCTTGTATTTCTGAGGAACTTGATTTAGTTTTGATGCTGATGATGCTTAACGTTTATTAAGTCTCCCGACTAGAACGTAAGCTCCAAAACGGCAGGGATCCTTGTAGCCCAAGGCCCTAGAAAGTGACGGGCACATATGGAAGCATTCACTAAGCATCTCCGAAAGGAGTGGATGAAAAGGTATGGATTCGTGGCTTCCTGTTAACCTAGAAGATCTCCAGGAGTGAAATACAAAGCTCTGACCATGGTCCCTGAGCTGTTTTGTTCTCTAGGTTGAAGAAATAACAAATTACTTCTAAGCTGAGATTCCCTCCAACTCTAAAGTTCCCTGATAATGATGGTGTTACTGCTTCCACTTGAGAACCTACAGAGGCTTCTGGTTACCTACCTGAGTAACCCACTTTCCTTCTTCTTTTCAAGCCTCTGCTTAGTTTGATGGCACTCTTTTTTTTCCCCCCCTCAGTACTTTTGAAAGGCTTTTCTCATCCCACACAGAGGTCATGCCTCTTCTACTTTGGTAGTTTGAAGTTTAAATAACATAGGTTTTGAATTAAGACAGAACTGGCTCTGGATTCCAGTTCCACCACTATGTGGCCTGGTGTTGGGTAACTGACCTGCCTTCTTTCAGCTTTAGTGTAAGAGTGAGGCTGGTCTTAGGTGACTCGGGTCCAACTTATGCTTGTCCAGAGTGACTCTCTCTGATAGCAGAGAGGTCCCATGTCATTGGGAAATGATTACTTATTAGTTTTACAACACCTGTGTAGAGAACTCATGCTCTGGGGTAGACAACGTGAAGAAAGTAAGGCTGATTTGGGCATGATCCCAATCTGGCGACGGAGTCAGCTACTGTGAGGTCATTACAAAAATATTCCAGTCTTAAGACATCTTAAGCAAGGGAGATTTTTCTCCTGCTGCCTTCTCTGCTCGAGCCTTTAATTGTAGCACACTCCCTACCTCTCCCCTTTACCTGGCTCGCTTCACACTTGGTAACTCCTTTTCATTCTTTAAGATTCAGTTCAGATGGAGAATGCTTCCTTCTTCCCTCCTCCACGCCTTACCATCACATAACTAAAGCCCTACTGATACTAGTCCTTTTATTCAGCACATCATGTTCAGCTATCAAGAAAACACAAAGCATACTGAAAGGCAAAAAACACAGTTTCAAGAGACAGCCCAAGCATAGGCTGAGGGCTCAAATGGATAAAGTAAACACCGTGCTAGAACGGATAGGTAATGTAAGCAGAGAGATGGAAATCCTAAGAAAGAATCAAAAAGAAATACTAGAGATAAAAAACACTTTAACAAAAATGAAGACTACTTTCAATGGGCTTATTAATAGACTGAACACAACCAAGGAAAGACTCTCTGAGCTTGAGGATTTTTTGACTGATAACCTCCAAAACCAAAATGCAAGAGGACAAAGAATGAAAACAAAAAATAAAACAGGATACCCCAGGTCTGTGGGACAACTACAAAAGGTGTAATACATGCATAATGTACCACAAGGAGAAGAAAGACAAAGGAACAGAAGAAACGTTTAAAACAATAATGACTGAGAATTTCTCCAAATTAGTGTCAGACATCAAACCACAAATCCAAGAAACTCGGAAAGCAGCAAGCAGGATAAATGCCAAAAAAACTACATCTAGGCATATTAATTTCAAACTATAGAAAATCAGAGGTAAAGAAAAATGCAAAGCTAGGAGTGCCTGGGTGGCTTAGTCAGTTAAGCATCCAGCTCTTGATTTTGGCTCAGGTCATGATTTCTTGATTTGTGAGATCGAGTCCTGCATCGGGCTCTGCGTTGACAGTGCAGAGTCTTACTGGGATTCTCTCTCTCCCTCTCTTTGTCCTTCCCCTGCTTGTTCACTCTCTCTGTCTCAAAATAAATAAAAAAAAAAGAAAAAGAAAAATGCTAGAAGGTAACATATGAAACAAACCCAGATGACTTTGAGCATGTTGATGACTTATTAGGTACAACACCAGAGACATGAAACAGAAGGCAAACAGGCATATGAAAAATGGTCCGTCATATGCCATCAGAGAAATGCAAATGAAAACAATGACCTTTTACCACACACCTATTAGAATAAAAATCCAGAACACAGACATCGCCAAATGCCACATGCTGGCAAGGATGTGGACAACAGAAACTTTCATCCGTTGCTCGTGGAAACACAAAATGGTACAGCCATGTTGGAAGACACTTTGATGGGTTTTTTGTTGTCTTTTTTGGTTTGGGCGTTCATACGCTTCGTTTTGTTTCACAAAACCTCAGCATACATTGCATTCTTTAATATTTACCCAAATGAGTTGAAAACTTATGTGCACATGAAGACCTGCACATGGATGTTTATAGCAGTTTTATTCATCATTGCCAAAACCTGCAAGCAACCAAGATGTCCTTTGGTATGTGAATGGATAAAAAAAAAAACCATGGTCCGGGGCGCCTGGGTGGCTCAGTCGGTTAAGCGTCTGACTTCAGCTCAGGTCACGATCTCGCCGTCCGTGAGTTTGAGCCCCACGTTGGGCTCTGGGCTGACGGCTCAGAGCCTGGAGCCTGCTTCCGATTCTGTGTCTCCCTCTCTCTCTGCCCCTCCCCCGTTCATGCTCTGTCTCTCTCTGTCTCAAAAATAAATAAAACGTGGGGCGCCTGGGTGGCGCAGTCGGTTAAGCGTCCGACTTCAGCCAGGTCACGATCTCGCGGTCTGTGAGTTCGAGCCCCGCGTCAGGCTCTGGGCTGATGGCTCGGAGCCTGGAGCCTGTTTCCGATTCTGTGTCTCCCTCTCTCTCTGCCCCTCCCCCGTTCATGCTCTGTCTCTCTCTGTCCCAAAAATAAATAAAAAACGTTGAAAAAAAAAAATTAAAAAAAAAAAAAAATAAAACGTTAAAAAAAAAATTTGTGTCTCCCTCTCTCTCTGCCCCTCCCCCGTTCATGTTCTGTCTCTCTCTCTGTCTCAAAAATAAATAAAACGTTAAAAAAAATTTTTTTAAATAAAAAACAAACAAACAAACAAAAAAACCCCCGTGGTCCACCCAGACAATGGAATGTTATTCAGCACTAAAAAGAAATGAGCTATTAAGCCATGAAAACTTGGAGAAAACTTAGATGCACATTACTAAGTGAAAGAAACTAATCTGAGAAGGCTACATACTGTATGATCCCAACGATATGACATTTGGAAAATGCATAACTATGGAGGCAGTAAAAAAAAAAAAAATCAGTGGTTGCCAGGGTTTGGGGATGGAGGGAGGGATGAATAGGAGGAGCACGGAGGATTTTGAGGTCAGTGAAAATACTCTACGATACTGTAATGATAGATACATATCACACATTTGTCAATGTTCAACCCCATCAGTGAACCCTAATGTAAACTATGGACTTTGAGTGATGATGATGTGTCAGTGCAGCTTCATCAATTGTCACAAATGTAGCATTCTGGTGGCGGGTGTTGGTAATGGGGGAAGCTATGCATGTGTAGGAGCAGGAGGTATATGGGAAACCTCTGTAGTTTCCCCCATCTCAATTTTGCTGTAAAACTAACACTACTCTTAAAAAAAAAAAAAAAAAAGATTCAGTTCAGGCCTCACTTTCTCCTAGAAGTCTCTTTTTTTTTTTTTTTTTTTTTTTAACTACCTCACCTCCAGGTTGGGCAAATACTCCTCCTTTTCATTTCTCAGATTATTCAATGCTTTCCTCTACTATTGCATATTATATTAGAATCACTTATCCTCATATCTGTATCTATGACTAAACTGTGAGTTCCTTCAGAGAAGGGATATTACCTTACTCATCTTTTCTCCCCATGGTTTAGTAGAGTGCCTGGCACATAGTAAGAATTCAATAAATATATAACCTGAAATGAAAAGAAATTTAATGTCAGTTACTTGGACATTGCCTTTAAGAGTATCCAGCTTTTGGCAATTCCTATCAAAATAATTCAGAGCTAGAACAAACAATCCTAAAATTTGTATGGAACCTGAAACAACCCCAAATAGCCAAAGCAATCCTGAAAAAGAAAACCAAAGCTGGAGGCATCAAAATCCTGGACTTTAAGATATATTACAAAGCTGTAACCATGAAGACAGTATGGTACTGGCACAAAAACAGACCCTCAGGTCAATGGAATAGAATAGAGAGCCCAGATATGGACCCACAAACATATGGCAAACTAATCTTTGACAAAGCAGGAAAGAACATCCAATGGAATAAAGACAGTCTCTTCAGCAAATGGTGCTGGGAAAACTGGACAGCACCATGCAGAGAAATGAACCTGGACCACTTTCTTACACCATACACAAAAAGAAACTCAAAATGGATAAAAGACCTCAATGTAAGACAGGAAGCCATCAAAATCCTTGAGGAGAAAGCAGGCAAAAACCTCTTTGACCTTGGCAGCAGCAACTTCTTACTCAAAACATTTCCAGAGGCAAGGGAAACAACAGCAAAAATGAACTATTGGGACTTCATCAAAAAGAAAGCTTCGGCACAGCAAAGGAAACAGTCAGCAAAACTAAAAGGCAAACAACAGAATGGAAGAAGATATTTGGAAACGACATATCAGATAAAGGATTAGTATTCAAAATCTATAAAGAACTTATCAAACTCAACACCCAAAAACCAAATAATCCAGTGAAGAAATGGGCAAAAGGCATGAATAGACATTTCTCCAAAGAAGACATCTAGATGGCCAACCGACACAGGAAAAAAATGCTCAACATCACTCATCATCAGGGAAATACAAATCAAAACCACAATGAGATACCACCTAACACCTGTCAGAATAGCTAACATTAACAACTCAGACAACAACAGATGTTGGCGAGGATGAGGCAAAAGAGAACCCTTTTGCACTGATGCTGTGAATGCAAACTGGTACAGCCAATCTGGAAGACAGTATGGAGGTTCCTGAAAAAATTAAAAATAGAACTACCCTATGACCCAGCAATTGCACTACTAGGTATTTATCCAAGGGATACAGGTGTGCTGTTTCGAAGGGACACACGCACCCCCATGTTTATAGCAGCACTATCAACAAGAGCCAAAGTATGGAAAGAGCCCAAATGTCCATCGATGGAAGAATGGATAAAGAAGACATGGTATATATATACAATGGAGTATTACTCAGCAATCAAAAAGAATGAAATCTTGCCATTTGCAACTATGTGGGTGGAACTAAAGGGTATTATGGTAAGTGAAATTAGTCAGAGAAAGACAGATATCATATGACTTCACTCATATGAGGAATTTAACATACAAAACAGATGAACATAACAGAAGAGAAGCAAAAATAATATAAAACCAGGGAGGGGGACAAAACATCAAAGACTCTTAAATATGGAGAACAAACAGAGGGTTGCTGGAGGGGTTGTGGCAGGGGAGATGGGTTAAACAGGTAAGAGGCATTAAGGAATCTACTCCTGAAATCATTGTTGCACTAGATGCTAACTTGGATGTAAATTAAACAATAAATAAATTAAAACAAAAAAAAAAAAACAAAGAAAGAGTATCCAGCTTTTGGGGCACTTGGGGAGCTCAGTCGTTAAGCATCTGACTTAGGCTCGACTCATCATCACACGTTCCTGAGTTGGAGTTCCACATGGGGTGAGCTCAAGCTTCGCTTTGGGAAAAACATGAGCTCCGCTTTGAATGAGCCTCTCTTCTCTCTCTCTCTAGCCTTCACTCACTTGTGTGCTCTCTCAAAAACAAACAAAAGTATCCCGCTTTAAAAAAAAATTTTTTTTTTTGAGAGAGGGAGAGAGAGAGAGTGAGTGGGGGAGAGGGGCAGAGGGGGAGAAAGAGAGAGATGGAGACAGAGAGTGAATCTTAAGCAGGCTCCACACTCAACCTGGAGCCCAACCTCACGATCCTGGGATCGTGACCTGAGTCAAAATCAAGAGTCGGACGCTCAACCAACTGAGCCACTCAGGCACCCATAAGAGTATCCAGCTTTTAAAGCATATGAGAAGATGCAAGAAACTGTCCTCCAGAATTAAGCTGGATTATGCCAGCTTAACTCCTGAGTTTTAATTTTTTTTTTTTTAACGTTTATTTATTTTTGAGACAGAGAGAGACAGAGCATGAACGGGGGAGGGTCACAGAGAGAGGGAGACACAGAATCCGAAACAGGCTCCAAGTTCCGAGCTGTCAGCACAGAGTCCGACACGGGGCTCGAACTCACGGACCGCGAGATCGTGACCTGAGCTGAAGTCAGACGCTCAACCGACCAAGCCACCCAGGCGCCCCTAACTCCTGAGTTTTAATTTCCCACTGTATTGCCTGTCTTTTAGGATTCCTCTTGCTGAGTCCTATTCCTGACTGATTCCTGCATTTGCTCCCCTCAGCTTTTATGCTCTCTTTTCTTGAGGCCTCAAAATCCACCTTGGCTCTATTCATTCATCACTTACCAAAAATATTTATTCTGCCAGGCACTTCCTGGCACTGGGGTTACAAGGAGAAATGCGACAAGGCTCCTGCCCTAGAACTCGTATTGAATTAAGGAAAGAGGCTTGTAAACAAAGGGTTGAAAGAGGGAGATGCACACTACAGCAGAAATATCCATGTTCTCTTGGCATTCAGAATTTGGGCTTTTATCTTGGGAGAGAGGCAGAAAATCCATGATATAAGGATTTGTAATTTTACTAAGGTGGATATTTGAATGGAGCTATCCTCAAGGTTGGTGAGCAATGAAACAAAACACCTAGCCGGAAAGCTGGGTCCAGATGCCTTGATACGGTGTGCATTTCAGCCTGGCATTGGGGTCCCTTACACCTCCTTAAGCATATTGTCATAGTCACTACAGAGATTAGGTGATTGCTTAAAATCTTCAAGAGGGGCACTTGGGTGGCTCAGTAGGTTGAGCATCTGACTCTTGCTTTTGGCTCATGTCAGGACTCTGCTTGGGACTCTCTCTGTCTCTCTCTCCCCCACCCCCTTCTCTCTCTGCCCATCCCTTGCTCATGCTCTTCTCCCTCTCTCAAAATAAATAAATAAGAACTTAGAAAAAACCTTCAAGAACACTTCATCAGAAAATTATATGCTATTACGGGGCTCTCAAAAATGGAGAGTTCTCAAAGACCAAGAAAATTTTCTCAGGAATGCCAAGGATATATTTTATATATTTAAGGGTAAAATTATCAACTATGTGAACCTGCACCCTACAAGCTACAAATTATTGCTGAGAGAAATTTAAGAAGATCTAAAATAATGGCAAAGTAAACAATATTCATCAATCAGGGGCATCTGGCTGACTCTGTCGGTGGAGCATGCAACTCTTGATCTCAGGGTCGTGAGTTCAAGGCCCATGTTGGGTGTAGAGACTACTTAAAAATAAAATTAAAAAAAAAATTCATCGGGACACCTGGGTGGCTCAGTTGGTTAAGCATCTGACTTTGGCTCAGGTCATGATCTCACAGTTCGTGAATTTGAACCCTGCATCGGGCTCTGCGCTGACAGTGTGGAGCCTGCTTGGGATTCTCTTTCTCTCTCTCTCTCTCCCTCTGCTCCTCCCCGACTCATACTCTTTTTCTTTGTCTCAAAATAAATAAATAAACTTTAAAAAGAAATTAATCAATCATAAGGCCCATTGTTGTCAAGGAATGAATTCTCCCCAAACTGATGTACAGATTCAATTCACCTCCATCAGAATTTCAAAAGACCTTTTGTAGAAATCAATGATCTCATTCTAAAATGTATATGGACCCCTGGGTACCTGGGTAGTTCAGTCTGTCAAGTGTCCTACTCATGATCTCAGCTGGGGTCTTGATATCAAGGTTGTGAGTTTGAGCCCTGTGTTGGGCATGGAGCCTACTTAAAAAAAAAAAAAAAAAAAAAAAAAAAAAAAAAAATATATATATATATATATATATACACACACACACATATATATACGGATATGCAAAAGACTGAGAACAGTCAAAACAATTTTGAAAAAGAAGATAGTTGGAGGACTGAACACTATCTGATTTCAGGAGTTACCATATAGTTACAGCAATTAAGACAGTTTGGTATTGGTGTAACGGTAGATACAGAGATCAATGGAACAGAATATACAGTTTGAAACTGACCCACACATATAGAGTCAATTGTCTTTCAACAAGGGGCCAAGACAATTCATTGGAGAAAAGTCTTTTCAACAAATAGGGCTGGAACAATGGCACATCCATATGCAAAACAGTTTTGTCCTTCACTTCATACCACACATAAAAATTACTTTTATTTTTTTTTTAATGTTTATATTCGAGAGAGAGAGACTGTGAACAGGGGAGGGGCAGAGAGAGATGGAGACAGAATCAGAAGCAGGCTCCAGGCTCAGAGCTGTCAGCACAGAGCTCAATGCCCAACCAAAAGCCACCCAGGCACCCCCAAAAATTACCCTTAAAAGGGTTACTATCTGAAATGTAAAAGTTAGTTATAAAATTTCTAGAAGAAAACAGAAGAAATTCATTGTATCCAATGGTAGGCAAAGATTTCTTAAATAAAACACAAAAAGCAGAAACCATAAATTAAAAAAAAAGATAAATTGTATTTTATTAAAGTTAAAAACCTTTGTTCTTTGAAAGATACTATTGAAAAAATGAAAACTCTAGGGGCAACTGGGTAGCTCAGCCAGTTAAGTACCAGACTTCGGCTCAGGTCATGATCTCACAGTTTGTGAGTTTGAGCCCCACATCTCGGGCTCTGGGCTGACAGAGTAGAGTCTGTTTTGGATTCTCTCTCACTCCCTCTTCTTCTGTTTCTCCTGCATTCTCCCTCTCTCTCAGAAATGAATGAATGAATGAATGAATGAATAAATAAATTAAATAAATAAATTAAATAAATAAATAAATGAATGGGTTTTAAAAAAATGAAAACTCTACACTTACCTTGATGAGCACTGAGAAATGTACAGAATTGTTGAATCACCGTATTGCACACCTGAAACTAATACAACACTGCCTATTAACTATACTGAAATTAACATAAACATAAATAATAATGGAAAAGAAAACTTAAGCCCCAGATTGGGAGAAAAATGTTTGAAATAGATATATTTGACAAAGAACCAGTATTCAGAACATAAAAGAACTTGTACAGCTCAGTAATAAGACATCATAATTTTTTTTAATGAGCAAAAGAGTTGAATGAACACTGTGCAAAAGAAAAAATATAAATGGCCAAAAAGAATATGAAAAGATGTTTAATATAGTTAATAGGGAAACACAAATTAAAATCACAATGAGATATCATAACATACCCACCAGGATGGCTAACATTAAAAAGATCGACAATACCGGGGCACTTGGGTAGCTCAGTCAGTTAAGTGTCCGACTTCAGCTCAGGTCATGATCTGGGAATTTGGGAGTTTGAGCCCCTGAGCCCCATATGAGGCTGTCTGCTCTCCACACAGAGCCTGCTTCTGTCTCCCTCTCTGCCCCTCCCCCGCTTGCCTGTGCAGGCACGCTCTCAAAAATAAATGAACATTAAAAAAATTTGACCATACCATGTATTGTCAAGGATGAACAGCAACTGGAACTCTCTTACAGTGTTTGTGGGGGTATAAAATGATAAACCACTTTTTTTAAAGTTTATTTATTGCTAATTTCTATACCCAACATAGGGCTCAAACTCACAACCCCAGGAGTCAAGAGTCACATGCTCCACCAGCTCAGCCAACCAGGCACTCTGGTAAACCACCTTGCAAAGCAGTTGGGCAGTTTATTAAAATGGGAAACATGCACTTGCCATATAACCAGTAATTCCGCTCCTAGATGTTTACCCCAAAAAAGTGAAAACACATATCCATACAAAGACTTCTATATGTACTTTCATATTAGTTTTATTCATAGTTAGCAAAAATAGAAACCAAATGTTCCTTAACAATTAACTGGATAAACAAATTGTGGAATATCCATGCAAGGAAATACTATTTGGCAATAAAAAGGAATGAACTAATGATACACAGAGCAACATGGATGAATCTCAAAAATAACATGTTAAACAGAAGAAGCCAGAAACAAACCAGTGCCTACTGTATGATTCTACTTCTATGAAACTGTAGAAAAGGCAAAAACTAAAGTGACAGGAAGCAAATCAACATTTGGTCATGTCAAAATGACTCAGGCAACTTGAATAGGATCCTACCTCCTAAAGACTGGACAAATCTAGTTATCAATAAGCTTAATAATTGCAATGGAATTGCACATCAAATGTGTTTCAATCCATGAGTTTGTAACGATATTAAAACATACATACATACACACATTGTTTACAAAAATAAGCCTATGACAAACAATTGTCGGTGGTGGAAACAGAAATGTTATAATATTATATGTTCTGTACTGTATTTCTAACAACATTTGGCTTGACCTCAGAGATTTGAAAATTATGAAATATTTATTAAATATATGGTTATCAAGGCAAATGAGATTGTGTTTATTTGTGAGGATGTAAGGGAACTTGTTTTCTTCTGTCAAAACATGTCTTAATGTTGTCAACAATAAACAACACTTTGAAACTCTTTTATAAACCATCTAATCTTGGGTTCTATCCACAGAAATTCCCTGAATTCATACCACGTGTCCATTCAGTCCACATGGCTTTTCTGTCCTCTTTCCACGTCTGAAATGCCAGGTCCTCTGAAACCTCCCAGTTTCATTACTGTAAGTGATGAAATGCCAAGCAGTCTCCTAAATTCCAGGCCACTTGGGTAGTATCTTAACACTTCCCATTCTCGAAGTCCTAGGTTTATGTTAGATCACTTTTACTTTTGCCCACTTGAAGACTCCAGCAGTCCACAGACATTTTGTCAGGATTTATAGATTTTCTCCCTTTAGGGTGGCATTTAATCACGAGGGAAACCAAAGAATCTGAATGGGGGAGCCTGGGTAGCTCAGTGGGTTGAGCGTTCCACTCGATTTCAGCTCAGGTCCAGAAAGCACAGTCATGAGATTGAGCTCTGTGTCTGGCTCTGAACGTTGCATGGGGCCTGCATGGGATTCTCTCTCCCTCTCCCTCTGCTCCTCTCCCACATTTGTGTACTCTCTCTCTCTCAAAAAAAAAAGAATCTGGATGGATTCATAAAACCCATAATCAATGGAAAAACAACTCGAAGTGCAAGCTCTCCTGATAGTTTTCAGTCAGTTTGTCTCATAGTCAGAAAAGTTGTTTTTACCTGTCACCAACTGGGACTGTGTGGAAACACAGATTCTGAATGGGACCCCGGGGGAAGGGGAGGTTGTGTGTGGGGAAGTGAGGAGGAGTGAGATAGGATGTGTATGTCACCAGAATTATGTTCCTCCACGTAACTGGGAGGAGGATGGAAATTTAGAGCTAGAAAGGAACTTAGCAATCATCTACTCCATATTTTTTATCTTACAGACTAAGAAACAAAGGCTTAAAGAAGTAAAATAGCAGTACCCAGGAGCAAGAAGTAGCCTGAAGCCTAGTTCATGGTCCTTTCTACTATATCCCCTGTCTATTTTTGAAAATGATTTATTTAGAGGGGCACCTGGGTGGCTCAGTCCGTTGACTGTCCTACTTCAGCTCAGGTCATGATCTCATGGTTAGTGGGTTGGAGCCCTGCCTTGGGCTGTGCTGACAGCTCAGAGCCTGGAGCCTGCTTTGGATTCTGTGCCTTCCTCTCTCTCTGCCCCTCCCTGGCTTGTGCTCTGTTTCTGTCTCTCAAAAATAAACAAATGGTAAAAAAAAAAAAAAAAAATATTTATTTAGAAAGCTAAAACAGACAAATGCAAGAGACAAACTCTTCATAGATTTCAGGGTTCCAGTGACAGTGAGATTTTTATCAAAAGACTAGGGGCGCCTGGGTGGCGCAGTCGGTTAAGCGTCCGACTTCAGCCAGGTCACGATCTCGCGGTCCGGTCCGTGAGTTCGAGCCCCGCGTCAGGCTCTGGGCTGATGGCTCAGAGCCTGGAGCCTGTTTCCGATTCTGTGTCTCCCTCTCTCTCTGCCCCTCCCCCATTCATGCTCTGTCTCTCTCTGTCTCAAAAATAAAAAAAAAAAAAAAAAAAAAAAAAGACTAAAAACTGCCTGAGCCATAAAGGTATTTAAATATTTGCAGAAGCTAGTTTAAACTAGGTCTGGTATTTCCTAGGGGTACACCTCCCTTGTTTATGTTTCTTAATTAAAAAGTTGAAAACAAAAAAGTAGAAAGATAGGCCATGGGTTCCACATGGGCTCAAATTCAATCCTTGATCATTCATTCCTCATTCAGCAGTATTTAAAGTCTGATATGGATAAGGTACTATGCCAGGTGCTGGGAATGAGCAGAATACAGTCCCTGCACCCTCAGAGCTTACACTACAGCTGAAGACAGAGTATCACAGTAGTAATTACATTCAAGTGTGTTGAGTGTTACACCTGGGGAAATGCCAGATTCTATGGATTTATCCCTGGGGAAAAAATTCAAGCTGTTTCTCTTCTGTTACAAATATATTTCTGGGCTGCCTCGTGAGTTCTCCAAACATGAATTCTTTTCAATAAAACATTTAAAACAACAAACGTTTACTGAATACCTACTGGTGTGCCTTACAGTACGTGAACATCCGCAAGAAAGATAAATTAGCAATGTAAGAATCCTTCTGTACAAGTACAAAATTATTTTGTATTATACATGCCTGATATTTTTACTATCGTTTGAAACCACTGAAACCATTTGAAACCACTGTGATCTGAAAAACAATTTGATTTATCTTGAGACTTCAGGCCCCCAGAAGAATACTATTTTTTAAAACAGGTTTTGTCTGGCAAAATTACCCACCCCACCCCTATCTTTTCAGAGCGCTGCAAGGCTCTACCTACTACCTGGCAGAGGTCTGAATGGAGCCTCTCCATCCTTAAAGGGCCAGGTCAGGGCTCTCCTCTACCAAACGCTTCCCTGCCATAAGCCTGCGTACACCTTTCGCTCTCTCTACTCTTCTAGATCCCGCATTTATATAGCATTTAGCATATATTCTTTTCAGTGTTGACTTTGTATATGTGTGTCTTCCCCAAACTGGAGGGATTGTTTAGCTAAAGGCTGTAACTCGCCATCCTCCTATGGTATCACCTTAAGAGGCGGTCGCCCCAGATCCGTACATTCAGCACAGAAATAGAAATTCCACTCATAATGTAGCAGACTCTCTCATTAACCTTGGGGCCCTATTTCCCTCTCTCTTGCAACAATCTGGTTTATTCCACGGGGTGGAGAAAGAAGCCAGGCTGGCAGGGTGGGAAAGGAATGGCGTCAGTGTGAGGTCACGCCACATTGTCCCGAATGCCATCTCCACTCCGAGGCTACATTAACGCAGGATGGAGGGATGCAGCTGGAGGAAAGATACGGGCCCACCTCGTGCAGACTACGAGCAAAAAGACGGCAGGACGGAAAACACTGCGGGGAACCTCGCGGGGTGTGGCAGGACACCTGGGCGCCAGCAGCGAACGCCCGCAGGGAGTGAAAGCGAGGACCAGGGAGCCACGCCGGGGCCGCGCAGGATGAGGCGGGACTTCCGGAATCCATTTGCTTGAGTGGCAGGGGAACCGGAAGTGGGGGCGCTGCTGCTGGTGCTGGGGCCCGAGGAGGGACGCGCCGGAGCGGGGCCGCCGGGACTGAGCGAGCGACAGACGCGCCACCCGCCGACGCCGCAGCCGCTTGGGGCCCGCACGGACCCTCTGCCTGAGTGAGTGCAGCCAGGGTCGCGGGGAACCGGTGGCCTAGAGGCGGGGGTCGGAAGGGCCGGCGATGTGTTATTGTGAGAGGCTCGCGACCTCCCCTCCCCCACTCTGGGCCCCTCCCCTCCGCGCCACTACCTCCCCCGCCACCTCCCGCCGCCCCTCGGGGGGCCTCGCGCGCGCGCCTTCTCTCCGGCTCGGCGTGGCTACCCTACTCGCCCGCGCTACCCTCGGACAGCTCGCCGCCCCCCTGAGGGCCTCCCGCCCTCACCCCACCCCCGAATGTGCCGACTCGGCTAGGCCGCTGGCCGCCGTCTCCACCCGCCTTTCCCGGGATGGGGCGGGGGGACGAGGTGGCGGGGCGGCCGCCCCTCCCCGGCCCACCCCCTGGCGCAGGCCTCCCGGCACCCCAGTTCTCTGGGGCCGGAGGGGAACCGCCGCAAGCCTCATTTGTAGCAACTCTGCTGCCTCTGGCCTCAGCTGTTGGCCTCTTCCCTCCATCCCCGCGTTCGAACCTCAGACCTTCCCATCCCTTTCCTCCTGTCGGAGAGGCCTTTAACGCGGGCCCAGACCCGTTACTCGGTTGCATGTTGACCGAGCACTTTTTCCTCTCCCTTTTGTTGAAAAATTGCAACTCTTTTCAAACTTCTCGGTTTTCTCCAATGTATTCAGAAACCCGCAGACTGTCAGGACTCCAAAGGCTATGTAGCCCACCTCATTTTAGAGATGAGGCCCAGCCCAAGGTCAACCAGCTGCTTAAAATGCCAGTGGACAGATTTTCTCAGGTGCTTTTTACTTGGTCCATCCGTGTCCATTTACCCGACCAGGACCTCTGGCCAGGTTTGTGATGTACCCGTTGCACGGTGACTCACTGTTCTGTTTTCGGTAGCTCTCAGGCCAGCGTTGCCTTTCTTGATTTATGTACAAACCTTAAGAAAAGCAACACTTGAAGCTTTGGCCTCTTTTTAAGAGCGTGTCCGCAGAGAAAGGGAGGACCATCTGCACCCGCTCTAGGATTTCATTTCGCACAGCTTTAAATTGGGGGAGATGAAGGTGTGGAGGGAGAGGAAGAAAATGCAGAGGATTGTCTCTCCTGAGCATTTGCATATGCCTTGGCCTCCCAAACGCTTGTCTTTAGCTTGTCCTGGGCACATTGTTCTGATGGAAAGGTTGCCTCCTTGTGGGGGAGCAGGGGAGGAGGAGGAAATCATTGTGCTTTAATTTGTTGGCTTGGGCGGGCATTTGATAATAAATTATGGATGTGCTGGAACCCTGGGACCCACCCACCTGCCCACTGAGGCAGGGTATTCCGGATGAGGCTTTCCTTCCCTTTCAGAATAACCCTGCTAATTCTCTCTGAAACAAAATGAAGAGTCTGAGGTCAGAGTGGAAACATTCTAAATCTTTTAATTCTTAGTGCAACTTTTCTCCTCCCTCTCTTTCTTGGTTAAACTAAAGATCCAGCTCAGCTAGAGAATTTATATTTCTTTGTTGTTGGAACTGCTTTCTGATTAAACGTGCTACACCACGTACTGGTAGAAGTATTGTACCTGGAAATTCTGTTCACTGTCATAGTCCAAGTTAAGGTAGAAAGAAGAGAAAACGGAAATGCTGTGCTTACTCTTCATTTTTCCAAAGAGCTCATTTTAATGGACTATCAGAGATTCAGAATAGAGTCTGAATTAACAAAACTTTCATTCTTGGCATCTTTATCTCCGTTCTGCTTTGTTTTTCTAACTGAACCTGCTGTTTCTGATCAGAAGTTAGTGACTTCTAATTCCCCCCAGTGGGATTATTATTAATCAGGAAGGTGAGATGGGAGTCAGATGCCCCTCCCTGTTGGTACTTTTTTTGTTGGGTTACTGAGTACAGCTTCACTATTCTGAATACTGCTGTGTTACAGTATTGTTCTACCTCTGTCCTACCTGAGGCAGGAAACCGAAAATCATTCAATTTTTGTGTCCTACCATAGGCTGTTCTGAATAGTTCCTGATTCATTCTTCATTTCTCTTATAAAGAAAACAACAGCTTATTTTATCAGACTCCCAAATTATTTAAATCTTCCAGATGCGTAGTCCCCTAGATTATACATTTCCAACCTGGTTCTTAAAAAGGAGATTGCATGGGGTTTTGGCTCAGTTTTTCTTCACCTGCTCTTTAAAGAGGTTATTAAGCCATAGGCATCAATAAAACGGAAAGCTACTCTGCACTGTGAGAATTTGATTTTGCAAAACAATTCAAAATCCGAGTGTCTGAAAGCACAAAGAAACAATTTTTTTGCTCAGATACTTTGCCCTTGTAGAGTAGGAAGGATGACCTTGTATTCATAGTTAAGGGGCCGGGGGGGTGGGGAAAGACTGCTAATTGGGAATATTTTGCAGTCTTCTCTCAGGTCTGCCTGCCTGGTAGCCTCAGATAAGTGACATTTTACCCCCTTCAGTTTCTGTCTCTGTTTCTTCGTTTTGCCCAAGAAGAACTTTAGGACCAAGATGAAAGTATTTTGCTTACAGTATCAGGATGCCACTAAATTTGGGTAGTAGTAATAGGGTATATAAGTGAGTTGAATTAGTAAATGAGAATTTATCATATCTTTTCTATATAGAGCCAAAAGTCCTTTGCTCAAGAATAATAAATAGGCTTTGGAGGTACGTCACCCAGAGTTCCAATCCCAGCTCTCCCTGTCGTGGAGCAGGTTCCTGAAATCTCACTGAGCTTCAGTTTTATTTAAATAACAAAGCTCCTAGCACAGTGAGTTGCAAATAGTAAGTTCTTCATCATCAGTTGTTTACCTGTTGGAGGAACTCTGAAAATCCATGTTAGTAAATTAAATCAAATCTAGAAAGATTTTGTATCATTTAAAAAATTTTTTTAATGTTTATTTATTTCTGAGACAGAGAAAAAGCATGTGAGGGAGAGGGGCAGAGAGAGAGGGAGACACAGAATCTGAAGCAGGCATCAGGCCCTGAGCTGTCAGTACACAGCCCGACGCGGGGCTTGAACTCAAAAACCATGAGATCATGCCCTGAGCCAAAGTCGGTTGCTCAATCGACTGAGTCACCGAAAGGTTTTATATCTTAAATAGACCATTGGTCTTGAATGTAGAGTACGTGCACTCCTGGGGATTGCAGAAGATGATCCATTGGAATACAGGAAACAATTTAGAACTTCTTTTTACATTTATTTTTTTACCTAGAAAGGGGGAAAATAGACTTTATTAATATTTCATATACAGATTAACCACTCACATTTAATTTATAAATATACATATGTCAGGGCACATTTCAAAAAGATTCTAAAATATTAAAAATGTTTGGGCCCCATGAATCTGGACCAATCTTTACTCACATGCTTTAATTCACTTTATGCTTTTTTTGTTAGGTGCTCAGCTTGCCTCTCTATGAATCTTTATTGGAGGAGTCTACTTAGAGGCAGGCCATGTCATTTTGTATCATATTTTTTAGAAATTTGTCTAACTGTACAGTCTATCCACTGGCCCTGTGTTCCTATTTGGGGACATACAAATTAAGCTTGATACCTCCTCGGAATCTTCAAATACTTTGACAGTTATGTGTGTCCTGTGTCTTCCTCTTCCCGATTGAGTTTTTCTACACGTTATAAACATAGCTATTCCTTTCAACTATTTCTAATATGACACGCTTTTAAATTTCTCACCGTCTTGGCTCCTTTCCTCTAGACACCTGCCAGTTTGTCAAAATTCGTGAAGCTCTTCAAGATCTCAACATGGTATCCCAAGAACTGAAATGAAGTTGAAGTGCCTGCATTGTCTTTTAAGTGGTCACCCTGTATTTGCAGCTTGTCACCCTTGTTCTTTAAGCAATCCCAGGAACAATAGTTTCAATTATATAATCATATAGTGAAAGTAGGACAGATTATTCTTCTCCGTTTGAGTAGTGGTCTCTCAGTTAATTCTGTGTCCGTTAACTTTTGTCTCACAAAATACCTAACGTATTAAGTGTCTCTCCAGGTGGGAAAGTAAATGAGCACAAACTAATGAAATAGTTGGGTTTTTAAAAATCTATTTAAAAACTTAGGAAATAGTTTTTTTGGATTAGTGGAAAATGAAGCTGTTTGTTGCGGTACTTTACATTATATATGTAATTTTGAAATCCATAAGATGCAAAAACTTGATTGCACCTTATCTGTCTTAAGGCCAGTAGAGCTGTTTGATCAGCAGGGGAGAAAAGTTTGTTGTTGTTTTTAAAAAAAAATTTTTTTAATGTTTATTTGTTTTTGAGAAAGAGTGTGAGCAGGGGCGGGGGAGGGGCAGAGAGAGAGGGAGAGACGTAGAACTCAAAGAGGGCTCCAGGCTCCGTGCTGTCAGCACAGAGCCCGGTGCGGGGCTCAAACTCACGAACTGTGAGATCATGACCTGAGCCGAAGTTGGACGCTTAAGCAGGCACCCCAGGAAAGGTATTTTTAAAATTAAAACTACTGTTAAACACCATGTCAGATTTTAACCTGTGTAGCCAAAGTTCAATCTAGACTTGAATTTAGACCCAAAAACACTTTTGTATAGAAGGTATAGAATGTTTTATTAGCTTAAAAACAAAAGCAACCCACCCCCCCAATTAAATGTTTCTATATGACTATTTGTTTTAACCCCCTTAGTCATTTTTTTCTTTTTCTTTTGTGCATCTTTTAATTTTTCCATACTTTATCTTGGACAATGAAACCTCAGACAGATAGATACCATAATCTGACTGGAGCTTTACAAATTCATCTGGCAGTTCTATCTAATTCTTGTATTTTACGTTGATGTTTTTAGCTCCAAGTAGTTTCTGGTTTTTGGGTGAAGTGGTTAGATAGATATAAGGCCCTCTTTAGGGAGTCAGCATGAACTGGTTTGTGATTAGTGGGCCAGATGTGACGTTATTGGGGTCAAGCAAACCTACTTTCATTTGCTCCCTGCACAAATTACCTAAATTACCTACTCACAAATCTCATTTTGCAAAGGTTGGAGGTGGTATATATAAAACATGGCATATATAATTTTTCATAGATAGCTGTTTTCTGATAGTTGCAAATTTTAGTAAAGAAGTACATACAGATGGTCCCTGATACAATAATGACTCTATTTAGGATTTTTGACTTTACAATGGTGTGAATGCGGTATGCATTCAGTAGAACTGTACTTCCAGTTTTGAAGTTTGATCTTTCCCCGCGCTAGCGATATGCAGTAAGTAAGATCCTCTCATGCTGCTGGGCAGTGACTGGGCAGTGGCAGTGATCCAAAGCTCCCAGCCAGCCCCATGACCCCGAGGGTCAACATCCCATATGCTAACAACCATTCTGTACCTATGCACCCATTCTGTTCATCACATTCAGTATAGTATTCAGTAAGTTACGTGAGATATTCAACACTCTGTTGTAAAATAGGTTTTGTGTTACATGATATTGCCCAACTGTAGGCCAGTGTAAGTGTTTTGAGCACCTCTCAGGTATGCTAGGTTGTGGTACTTGGTAGGTTAGGTGTATCAAATGCATTTGTGACTTAGGATATTTTCAACTTACAATGGGTTTATCCAATTATAATCCCATTGTAAGTTGAGGAAGATCTGTACACAGGGTGTGGATGGTATTTTACATTTTCAATCAGATATGGGCTTAACCCTGAGCCTAATTTTTTTAGACCTAGTGTTATTTAGAGTGGAGCTAATTTATTTGCATAGTGCTAAAAAATTGGTTTGCTTCTGTAATGTATTTTTCATGAATGAAGGTATGTTTTTATGTTTAGAGGTTTGTTACTTTCTAATTCTCAAAAATTGCTGCTTTGGCAATCCAGTATGTGTGTTTACTCAGTAAGTACTTACTGAATGAATATATCTCCCATCTTCTTTCAGAGAAAGCTTAGCTGTATTTGATGATGGCAAGGGAAAGAAAAAGAGAATGGCCCCCTTTTCTGTAAGCTACAAAACCCCAGTTTTTTCTTTCACATCCTTTGCATGCACCAAGTGATTTCTGGAGCCTGATGTCTCTAGTATGTATACTTTAGAGTTGATTGAAAACAGGTGTTTTTGTCTTTCTAGAAAGATTAGCACTTCTAGTTTTCCTAAATTTCACTCATTGCTTCTTTTCCACTATCAGATGCCGTATTTGGGTTAGTCATTAATAACATTTTCTTAGTGGAGACCTGACAAACATAAAAAACCTTGTAAACATTGTCAGAAACCACCACCAAAGCCTATGACTAGTTTTGTCACAATCTGTAGTAGTTACCTGTGATGTTTAGTAGTGGATTCTAATCATGGCTGTAGTAATTCTCAGGTGTCTAACTTGAGCAGCCTAAAAGGTTCTAATGCAGGTTTCATTGAACTCTTAAGCGTCTAATTCCTTGTGTCATTTGGTACTTACATTAACATGTAATCACGAAAAATTATTGTAGATGTAAAGTGTATACTTGCAGCAGATTTTTTTCTATGCAGTGCACTTAATGCACTGTTCCTCAATGATATTCAAACCTGTCTAGAAGTTTAATGATGCTAGATATTTATGGGACTTAAGCAGTCGTGTCCTTGAATTCCTCTCTGCTGAAAATAATCTCCAGTTGTTTTTGGCAAAACCACAGTGAGACTTAAATTATTATTTCAAACCTGACATGTAATATTTAAGTGGTAACAAATAAACACTCCTGTTAATGAATGAAACATGACACAGACATTTTCCCCCTCAGGTGTAGAATGAGCCAAGGAGACTCAAACCCAGCAGCTATTCCACATGCAGCAGAAGATATCCAAGGAGATGACAGATGGATGTCTCAGGTAAAAGGAAATGCGTGTGTATTCACCCAAGATGAGTCTTTTCAGTTTTCCCAAGTCTTTTGACCAAAGCAGCAAAAGGGCATTTTTTATGGTCAGTAAGAATTATTTAAAAATTTTTAAAGATTTATTTAATTTTGAGAGAGAGACAGAGTTCAAGTGGGAGGAGGGGCATAGAAGAGGGCGACACAGAATGTGAAGCAGGCTCCAGGCTCTGAGCTGTCAGCACAGAGCCAGATGTTGGGTTAGAACTCATGAACCATGAGATCATGACTGGAGCCGAAGTCAGACACTTAACTGAGTCACCCAGGCGCCCCGAGAATTATTAAGTAAAAAAATTTTTTAATGTTTATTTATTTATTTTTAATTTTTTAAAAAAATGTTTATTTTTGAGAGAGAGTCAGAGCATGAGTGGGAAAAGAACAGAGAAAGAGGGAGACACAGAATCCAAAGCAGGCTCCAGGCTCCAAGCTGCCAGCACAGAGCCCGCTGCGGGGCTTGAACTCACTACCCGGGGCTTGAACTCACTACCCGTGAGATCATGACCTGAAGGAGGGAGGGAGCGAGCGAGCGAGCGAGCATGTGAGCGTGTGTGCGTGCATGCGTGAGCACAAGTTGAGAAGGGGCAGAGAAAGAAGAGGGCAGAGGATCCAAAGCGAGCTTTGCACTGACGGTGAGCTCAAACCCACGAACTGTGAAATCATGACCTGAGTCTAAGTCAGATGCTTAACTGACTGAGCCATCCAGGTGTTCAAGAATTATTATTTAAAAAAATTTTTTAATGTTTATTTATTTTTGAGAGAGACAGTGTGCGAACGGGGGAGGCACAGAGAGAGAGGGATACAGAGTATGAAGCAGGTTCCAGGCTCTGATCTGTCAGCACAGAGCCCGACGTGGGGCTTGAATCCAGGAACCGTGAGATCGTGACCTAAGCTGAAGTTGGATGCTTAACCTACTGAGCTACCCAGGTGCCCCAAGAATTATTATTTTAAACGAAAATCTGATGTTATGCTAATGTCATACGTAATCACCAGTCTGATGTTGGAACGGAGGAGTATTTTGAAAGCGCTGGGTGCCCCAAGGTTTATTATTTTAAACGAAAATCTGATGTTACGCTAATGTCCTATGTAATCACCAGTCTGATGTTGGTACAGAGGAGTATTTTGAAAGCATAGTAACTGCTTTCTGTTGATTTTGAAAGATAGTGGTGTCTCCACAGCATTCTTTTTTTTAAGCTTTTTTTTATTTTGAACTAATTTCAAAATTATACAAATACCACAAAAATTTTAGAAAGAATTTCTTATATCCTTCATCCAGACCTGCCAGTTATCATTTTGCCACATCTGCCTAACTGTTCTGTCTGTATTTGTATTTGTATGTGTATACGCCAACATACGGTGTTTTCTGAACCATGTGGGAAGATGTTGCAGTCTTTGTGCCCGTTCTCCCCTAAATATTTCAGTGTATTTTCTAAGAATAAGGACATTTTCTTATGTAACTACATATAGTTATTAAAGTCAGGAAATGTGACATTGGTATTACACCATATTCACATTTCTCCATTTGTCTCGATGTTTTTCTGTCAGTTTTCTTCCCAGTCTGGGATCACGCATTGTATTCAGTTGTCCTATCTCTCTATTCTCCTTTAATCTGAAATATTTCTCAGCCTGCGTTTTTCATGACATTGACAGTTTGGAACATAAGCCATTTATTTTGTGGAGAATCCCTCAATTTGGATTTGTCATTGTCCTCATAATCAAGATTCAGGTTTTGCATCTTTGGCAGGGATATCAGTGAAGTGGTGTCCTTGGTGCATCACATGGAAGGTACATGACGTTCGTTTGTTTCATTGATGATGCTGACTTTGATCACTTGGTTGGTTAAGATTGTTGGCCTAAACCGAATGTATTATGGAATGGACTCTTGGGTCTTCTTTTCAGTGCAGTTTTGAAGCTCACATTGTCCCAGGTAAAGCAAGTGGGAATCCTGTCAGGCTGACTCCTGAGTCTTCTTGATGTTTTCCATTGTTTTTTAATGTTTATTTATTTTTGAGAGTGTGTGTGTGCAAGCATGCGAGCAGGGGAGGGGCAGAGAGAAGGAGACAGAATCCAAAGCAGGCTTCACACTACCAGTGCAAAGCCCCACATGGGGCTCAAGCCCACGAACCTGAGGTCACGACCTGAGCCAAAGTCAGACACTCAACCAGCTGAGCCACCCAAGTGCTCCTTCATTGTTTTTTAGCACTGTGTCTTCATATTCTTAACTTCTAATAGACTGTCACCACTTAGCCTTAACTATATTTAATCTTCACTTATTGGTTTGCTGCCATATTTCCTCTTTGAAATAACAAGTTCTATTATGATTTTAAGTACCCAAAGTTTTACATTTTAGTATTTAATGATTCTTTTTACACTCTTGATAATTATATAATATTCTTATGTTTTTGTCTTCCTAGACATAAAAATCAGTCTGTCAACCAGTTTATTTTGATTGGTAGTTAGTATTTTTTCAACTGTTCTTACATAGATCAATTGCTTGGTTATTCTTTCTTAATTTTTCTAGTTCGTTTGTGTCTTTAAAAACAGTATTATGACCGGCTGTGTGCTTATCAGTCACCCTAAAAAAATAAAATATTGCTAATAGAGTTGATGTTCTTTGTATACCCCTCAGTGATCATTTATTTTAATCTTTTTCCCACCTCCCATCCCCAAACCAGTATCCTAAATTTGGTGGGGATTTTTCGTGCGCTTACATGGTGTATATATAAAATTTCTAATTATATGTGTATAGAATTTTTACATATTTTTAAGCTTTTTATGTTTTTTAATGTATTTTTCTACAGTATATCGTGCATGTTAAAAGTGGAGCTGTAGTTTTTTCCTCTCTTTAAGTAGTATTTCATTGCTATATATGAAAATACCATTCAGGTATTTTTAGGTTATTTATAACTTTATTAAAGGTAGTAACTAGGGACACTGTCTCAAACTAATAAACTTTAAAAAAAAGCTTACATAGTATGGAAGGATGATTTTACTAAATATTAAAATACATCCCCAGGGGTGCATGGGTGGCTCAGTTGGTTTAAGTGTCTGACTCTGGGTTTTGGTTCAGGTCACGATCTCATGGTTTGTAGGATCAAGCCCTGTGTCGGGCTGTGTGCTGACAGCTCAGACCCTGCTTGGGATTCTTTCCCTCTCTCCCTCTCTCCCTCTCTCCCTCCTTCTTTTCTCTCACTCTCTCTCTCAAAATAAATAAACTTAAAAAAATATATATGTATGTAATATACACACACAGACACACACCCAGATCTTGGTTTCTAATTCTCCAATGAAAGGAGCCAGAGCTCCGTGGAGAAATGATTGCTTCTACAGCCAGAGCAAAGAAAATGAAAGATGAACCAGGAGTGTCTTGTAGTGCAAGAAAGCAAGTATTCAGAAAAGGAGGGGGGAAAAAGATGTGTGGCAAGAATATCACTGCAGTGACATGTCCTCAGCATGTCTCATGGAAGACCTGTGATACTGGTCTGTTTTGTTTGTTTTTTAAATTTTTTTAATGTTTATTTATTTTTGAGAGAGAGACAGAGTGTGAGTGGGGTAGAGGCAGAGAGAGAGGAAGACACACAATCCAAAGCAGGCTTCGGGCTCTGAGCACAGAGTCCGACACGGGGCTCAAACCCACGAACCTCTAGATCATGACCTGAGCCAAAGTCGGACGCTTAGCCGACTGAGCCATCCAGGAGCCCCTATACTGGTCTGTTTTAATGATATAGTCACTTTGACCACTTGAGGCCACCTGAAAGAGCGTTCAGGTGCAAAGTTGGACAACTTGAGCAACATAGTATTATTGGTTTGTAACTCAAGGATAAAATACGTATGAGTCCATTTTGCCATAAATAAGTGATTAGATAAATAGGAAATAAGGGACACATCTTCCTTAGAAAATAACTTGAGTTCATAAACGTGGGGGCTCCTGGCTGGCTCATCCAATAGAGCATGTGACTCTTGAAGAGTTTGAGCCCCAAGTTGAGTATAGAGGTTACTTAAAAATAAAATCTTTTAGGGGCGCCTTGGTGGCTCAGTCGGTTAAGCGTCCAGCTCTTGGTTTCGGCTGAGGTCATGATCTCATGGTTTCTGAGTTCAGGCCCTATGTCGGGCTTTGTGCTGGCAGTGCAGAGCCTGCTTGGGATTCTCTCTCTCCCTCTCTCTCTGCCCCTCCTGTGCTTGTGCTCTGTGTCTCTCTCAAATAAATAAACTTAAATTTTTTAAATAAAATATTTTATAAATAAGGAGGGAAGGAGAGAGGGAAAAGATATATCTCATTACAACACCACAGTAGTAATTACTATAGGGAAGGTCCATCAATGAATACTAGTAGGTACCACTTCCAGGGGAAACAGTGTATTTGCCTAGCTTCAGAAGTATCTCCCTGGAAATTACTTTGGTGTTTTTAACATTTGACTACATATTTTTTGATATCCCCTCCCTCCAGAAGGTAGAGCTCAATTTCCTCATCATTGTGAGCCGGATTAATGTCTTGTTTCTAACAAATACAGTATGGAAAGGAAAAATAATAAATGTATAGTGGAGAAATCTGGCAACCACCACCTTAACCAAATGATTAATGTTAACATCACCAGTTAATAAGTCGTGTTGATATTGTGTACTCCCTTCTGATACGATACAAGGGCACATCACCTCTGTGGTAGTCTTCCAGAATAATCCATCGCCTTCTATTCATGAGAAAATATCAGACCTTGATTGAGGGACATTCTATAAAACACCTGATACTAAACAGGTCAAGGACATGAAATACATGGAAAGACCCAGAAGGTGTCCCATCTTGGAAGACACCAAGAAGACATATATAGTAAATGCCATGTGATATCCTGAATTGGTCCTGGGAACAGAAAAAGGATATTAGTGGAAAAATTGGTGAGATCTGAGTAAACTTTTTTTTTTTTTTTTTTTTTAGGTAATCACTATACCCAGTGCAGGGCTCGAACTCATAACCCCGAGATGGAGAGTCAGGTACTCTACTGACTGAGCCAGCCAGGTGCCCCTGAGTAAAACTATTCTGGCTGATACCATTTACCAATGTTAATCTCTTAGTTCTGACCAGTGTACCATACTTAGGTAAGATGTTAACATTGGAAGAAGCTGAGTGGATATTGTATTATCTTTGCAACTCTTCTGTAGATCTAAAATTGTTTCAAAGCAAAACATTAAAAGAAAAAAAAAAACAAGGGGCTCAGTTGGTTAAGTGTCTGACTCTTGATTTTGGCCCAGGTCATGATCTAAGGGTCGTGAGATTGAGCTACGTGCTGGGCTCTGCACTGAGTGTGGAACCTGCTTAAGATCCTCTTTTTTCACTCTCTCCCCACCTCCCCCTGCCACCTCCCCTGCCTGCACGTGCTTTCACACTCTTTCTAAAAAAAAAAAAAAATCATGATTAAAACAAGTATTGATGTGATATTCAGTACTTCCTGTGAGGTATTGCCAAACTAGTGTACCACATATCAAGAAATACCTGGAACAGATGAACATGTTCCCAGGAATACAGTCAATAAAATCCAGACTATGGGAGATGTTATAGATCAAATGATCATATTTCTTAAAATATTTAAAAAATAAATTTGGGCGCCTGGGCGGCTCAGTTGGTTAAGCGTCTGACTTTGGCTCAGGTCATGATGTCACAGTTCGTGAGTTCAAGCCCTGCATC